>NC_092390.1:43884685-44187715 GCF_030028105.1 Mobula birostris
CCCGAGTGTGGCTTCATCTTTACAGTAGAGGAGGCCGTGGATAGACATGTCAGAATGGGAATGGGATGTGGAATTAAAATGTGTGGCCACTGGGAGATCCTGCTTTCTCTGGCGGACAGAGCGTAGGTGTTCAGCAAAGCGGTCTCCCAGTCTGCGTCGGGTCTCACCAATATATAGAAGGCCACATCGGGAGCACCAGACGCAGTATATCACCAGAGCCGACTCACAGGTGAAGTGTCGCCTCACCTGGAAAGATTGTCTGGGGCCCTGACTGGTGGTAAGGGAGGAAGTGTAAGGGCATGTGTAGCACTTGTTCCGCTTACAAGGATAAGTGCCAGGAGGGAGATCAGTGGGGAGGGATGGGGGGGACGAATGGACAAGGGAGTCACGTAGGGAGCGATCCCTGCGGAAAGCGGGGGTGGGGGAGGGAAAGATGTGCTTAGTGGTGGGATCCCGTTGGAGGTGGCGGAAGTTACGGAGAATAATATGTTGGACCCGGAGGCTGGTGGGGTGGTAGGTGAGGACCAGGGGAACCTTATTCCTAGTGGGATGGCGGGAGGATGGAGTGAGAGCAGATGTGCATGAAATGGGAGAGATGCGTTTGAGAGCAGAGTTGATGGTGGAGGAAGGGAAGCCCCTTTCTTTAAAAAAGGAGGACATCTCCCTCATCCTGACAGCAGGTGCGGCGGAGATGGAGGAATTGCCAGAAGGGGATGGCATTTTTGCAAGAGATAGGGTGAGAAGAGGAATAGTCAAGATAGCTGTGAGAGTCAGTAGGCTTATAGTAGACATCAGTGGAAGTTCCCCTGGTCCTCATCTACCACCCCACCAGCCTCCGGGTCCAACATATTATTCTCCGTAACTTCCGCCACTTCCAACGGGATTCCACCACTAAGCACATCTTTCCCTTCCCCCCTCTTTCTGCTTTCCGCAGGGATCGCTCCCTACGAGACTCCCTTGTCCATTCATCCCCCCCATCCCTCCCCACTGATCTCCCTCCTGGCACTTATCCTTGTAAACGGAACAAGTGCTACACATGCCCTTACACTTCCTCCCTTACCACCAGTCAGGGCCCCAGACAGTCTTTCCAGGTGAGACGACACTTCACTTGTGAGTCAGCTGGAGTGATTTACTGCGTCCGGTGCTCCTGATGTGGCCTTCTATATATTGGCGAGACCCGACGCAGACTGGGAGACCACTTTGCTGAACACCTACGCTCTGTCCGCCAGAGAAAGCAGGATCTCCCAATGGCCACACATTTTAATTCCACATCCCATTCCCATTCTGACATGTCTATCCACGGCCTCCTCTACTGTAAAGATGAAGCCACACTCAGGTTGGAGGAACAACACCTTATATTCCGTCTGGGTAGCCTCCAACCTGATGGCATGAACATTGACTTCTCTAACTTTTGCTAATGCCCCACCTCCCCCTCGTACCCCATCTGTTATTTATTTTTACACACACATTCTTTCCCTCACTCTGTCCCTCTGACTATACCCCTTGCCCATCCTCCAGGTCCCCCCCCCCGTTTGTCTTTCTTCCTGGACCTCCTGTCCCATGATCCTCTCATATCCCTTTTGACAATCACCTGTCCAGCTCTTGGCTCCATCCCTCCCCCTCCTGTCTTCTCCTATCATTTTGGATCTCCCCCTCCCCCTCCCACTTTCATATCTCTTACTAACTCTTCCTTCAGTTAGTCCTGACAAAGGGTCTTGGCCTGACTGTACCTCTTGCTAGAGATGCTACCTGGCCCGCTGCGTTCACCAGCAACTTTGATGTGTGTTGCTTGAATTTCCAGCATCTGCAGAATTCCTGTTGTTTCAGTTTCTATAGATTCTGTTTGGTTAAGTCTCTTGTTTTTACTGAGCCTTGAACACATTGTTCTTGCAGAATAATTCATTTCAGAGAAAACTAGTAGAAAGTATATTTTCAAGTTAAGTTACTGGTGTGTTTGCAAATCTTATTTATATTATATTAAAATATCTTGCATCTGTTTTTTTAATTTTAGAGATACAGTATGGTAACAGGCCTTTCCAGCCCAACAAGCCAGAACCATCCAATTACATCTGTGTGGCCAATTAACCTAATAGTCCATACATGTTTGGAATGTGGGAGGAAACTGTAGCACCAGGAAGAAACCCACGTGGTCACAGGGAGAATGTTCAAACTCCTTACAGACAGCTGTGGAACTGCATCTGGCTCGCTGGTGCTGTAAGGTGTCACGCTAACTGCTATGATTCTGTGCTGGCCCAATGCCAACTTGATGAATGCAGATGTAGAATGTGTTCTTTATGCTGCTGTTTTCTTGTGATACATATTTAATTGATCTG
The DNA here is from genome assembly GCF_030028105.1 of Mobula birostris. Classification (NCBI taxonomy): domain Eukaryota; kingdom Metazoa; phylum Chordata; class Chondrichthyes; order Myliobatiformes; family Myliobatidae; genus Mobula; species Mobula birostris. The sequence continues at coordinate 43,887,019 of NC_092390.1, forward strand.
TGCAAGAACGTGTTCAACTTTTCAAATTAGCAAGCTTCTTTACAGGTTGGCCTTATCTGGACCTATGTCTTTTTGATCTTTGATTTTTGAATTTTGTAAGGATCTTCTGATTTAGGATCAAATTTCCCCACCTTACTCAAACTTCATAAGGATGAACATTTCTCCCACAACAGGGGCTCCCAACCTTTTTTTTGGCATAACACACGGGGTCCATGGACCCCAGGTTGAGAAGAGCTGCTCTAGACTCATTTTCATATTTGACATTTCGACTATGATCCAAATTCACTTTATATTGTGCTGTGAAATGTAAATAGGAACACGGGGATGTAGGAATAAAAATAGACCATTTAGTCCCTCAAGCTTGTCTTGTTATTCTATGTGTTTAGAGTTTATCAGTGACCTAAGTCCAATTATCCCTTACAAGCTTTATTAAACAAAAATCTATCAATCTCAGATCTACAAATCACAATTGATCTTACATCAATTAGTGTTTATGGAAGAAAGTTCCAAATTTCTTGTAAGGAGTGTTTCCTAGCTTTGTTCCACTGACTACCTGTCAGTTCGGCTGATTGGCTGAACACTGCCAACCAGATTTGCTGATTATACATTCTGCCTACCGAGCCAATACTGGCAGGCTGCAAGGCTGAGATGGATACTGACCTTGCCATCAAATTCTGAGAGGTTTTGTAACAAGTGTTTTTCATGCCTTTGATTTCAGAAGCGGACAGATTTCAATTAAGTTTCTTTAAATTAAACAGAAGTTGAACCTTCAGTAACGTCTATCTGACTATTCAGAAATTCTGGTGGCTTGGCACCTGATTTATCTGGTTTATGTTTCTTGTGCTTCCTTCTCCTTTGCTAGGATCTTGGTCCCCACAATCTCCTCTGACTCCCTGGGACCCTGGCTGCTGTGTTCCATTCAGATGGCCCAGGACCACAGTTTCTGCGCTCCCTTCCCATAGCTCTAATTCAGCAAAGCTGTGGTTCTCACACTTCATTCTGACTCTCCAGGGTCTCAGGTCCTACTCTCCTATTCAACACACCCGGCGGCTCTTTCCAATGCTCCCTTTATGATTACTGGGTTCACTGGAAATCTAAAATGCTATTGTGTAATATCTAAAGGAAAGTGAATTTAAAACATGTTGTGGGCATTAAATTGAATAATATACCAAAGTCCTGAATGTTACTATACAAAGAAATTTAAAATATAAGTGAAAACATTATATATAACATGCATTTAAATTCAAATGATTAACTAAAAAAAATTAAATAAAGCAAAATATATAAAGAACAGAATATTAACCTTATCTTATTCTTGTTACTCTTAATTTAAGGAATTCCCATAATTGCCATCTCCACTTAAGGTCCAGTGATGAAATAAAGTGACAGCTAAAGGGATGGGATCCACAATGACTTGGTCATTTGTATTAAGAATTGGTTTGCCCATAGAAGATGAGGGGGGTGGGGTGGTCAAAGGTTATTTTTACTGGGTGGAGGGCTGTGACTAATGGTGTTTTGCAGGGATTAGTACTGGGACCTCCGTTGCTTGTGATGGAAACATGGAAAAATTCACAGATGATACAGAGATTAGTGGCACAGTGTATAGTGTAGAAGATCACTAAATGAAACAGCTGGACAAAGACGAGTTGCAGATAGGAACATATAAAAATGGCAGATGGAAGTTAATCCAGCCAAGTATGATATGTTGCACGTTGGGTGGTCAAATGTAAAGTGACAAACTAAATTAATGGTAGAATCATTAACAGTGTTGGTGTAGAAAGAGATCTTGGAGTATTTCCATAGCTCCAATAAAATGGCTACACATATTGACAGGAAGGTAAAGGAGGCACACAAATGCTTGCCTTTATCAGAAAGGCATTGAGAACAAGAGTCAGAGGATTTAAGTTGCAGCTTTTGTAGGCTCTGGTTAGGTCACGTCTAGAGTATTATATTCAATTCTTGTTGCCCCATTACAGAAAGAATGTAAAGTCTTTGATGTGGGTGCATAAGGGTTTCACCGGGATGCTGCCTGGGTTATCAGGCATGCAATATAAAGAGAGGTTTGCCAAATGTGGGTTGCTTTCTCTGGAGCAGTGGAGGCTAACAGGGGACCTGATAGAATGTATAACATAGAAACATAGAAAATAGGTGCAGGAGTAGGCCATTCGGCCCTTCGAGCCTGCACCGCCATTTATTATGATCATGGCTGATCATCCAACTCAGAACCCTGCCCCAGCCTTCCCTCCATACCCCCGATCCCTGTAGCCACAAGGGCCATATCTAACTCCCTCTTAAATATAGCCAATGAACTGGCCTCAACTGTTTCCTGTGGCAGAGAATTCCACAGATTCACCACTCTCTGTGTGAAGAAGTTTTTCCTAATCTTGGTCCTAAAAGGCTTCCCCTTTATCCTCAAACTGTGACCCCTTGTTCTGGACTTCCCCAACATCGGGAACAATCTTCCTGCATCTAACCTGTCCAATCCCTTTAGGATTTTATACGTTTCAATCAGATCCCCCCTCAATCTTCTAAATTCCAACGAGTACAAGCCCAGTTCATCCAGTCTTTCTTCATATGAAAGTCCTGACATCCCAGGAATCAATCTGGTGAACCTTCTTTGTACTCCCTCTATGGCAAAGATGTCTTTCTTCAGATTAGGGGACCAATACTGCACACAATACTCCAGGTGTGGTCTCACCAAGGCCTTGTACAACTGCAGTAGTGCCTCCCTGCTCCTGTACTCGAATCCTCTCGCTATAAATGCCAGCATACCATTCGCCTTTTTCACCGCCTGCTGTACCTGCATGCCCACTTTCAATGACTGGTGTATAATGACACCCAGGTCTCGTTGCACCTCTCCTTTTCCTAATCGGCCACCATTCAGATAATAATCTGTTTTCTTATTTTTGCCACCAAAGTGGATAACTTCACATTTATCCACATTAAATTGCATCTGCCGTGAATTTGCCCACTAACCCAACCTATCCAAGTCACTCTGCATCCTCTTAACATCCTCCTCACAGCTAACACTGCCACCCAGCTTCGTGTCATCCGCAAACTTGGAGATGCTGCAGTTAATTCCCTCATCCAAGTCATTAATATATATTCTAAACAACTGGGGTCCCAGCACTGAGCCTTGCGGTACCCCACTAGTCACCGCCTGCCATTCTGAAAAGTTCCCGTTTATTCCCACTCTTTGCTTCCTGTCTGCTAACCAATTCTCCATCCACATCAATACCTTACTCCCAATACCGTGTGCTTTAAGTTTGCACACTAATCTCCTGTGTGGGACCTTGTCAAAAGCCTTTTGAAAATCCAAATATACCACATCCACTGGTTCTCCCCTATCCACTCTACTGGTTACATCCTCAAAAAATTCTATGAGATTCGTCAGACATGATTTTCCTTTCACAAATCCATGCTGACTTTGTCCGATCATTTCACCGCTTTCCAAATGTGCTGTTATCACATCTTTGATAACTGACTCCAGCAGTTTCCCCACCACTGACGTCAGGCTAACCGGTCTATAATTCCCCGGTTTCTCTCTCCCTACTTTTTTAAAAAGTGGGGTTACATTAGCCACCCTCCAATCCTCAGGAACTAGTCCAGAATCTAACGAGTTTTGAAAAATTATCACTAATGCATCCACTATTTCTTGGGCTACTCCCTTAAGCACCCTGGGATGCAGACCATCTGGCCCTGGGGATTTATCTGCCTTCAATCCCTTCAATTTACCTAACACCACTTCCCTACTAACAAGTATTTCGCTCAGTTCCTCCATCTCACTGGACCCTCTGTCCCCTACTATTTCTGCAAGATTATTTATGTTCTCCTTAGTGAAGACAGAACCAAAGTAATTATTCAATTGGTCTGCCATGTCCTTGCTCCCCATAATCAATTCACCTGTTTCTGTCTGTAGGGGACCTACATTTGTCTTTACCAGTCTTTTCCTTTTTACATATCTATAAAAGCTTTTAAGGCTATGAGAGTCATAAATAGGCAGCTGACATCTTTTTCCAAAGATTGAAATGCCTAATACTACAGGTCATTCGAAGTAAGAGGGATTAATTTCAAAGGAGATATGTGAAGCAAGATTCTTTACACTAAGATTGCCAGGTGCCTGGAATGCGCTGCCAGGAATGGTAATGGAGGCAGTTAAGACAGAGACAATTGAGAAGTTCTTAGACAGACACTTGAATGTGAAGAAATGGAGGGATATGGATCTTGTGTAGCAGAATGGATTGTGTTTGTTAGACTTTTAATTACTAGTCTAATGAGTTTGGCACAATATTGTACATTGAACGCCTTGCTCTATGTTCTATGCTCTAGAAATGCGAGGATTGGTTCATTAACATCTTTTCTGAATTTATGGCAGCTCCACATATGTTCAGATGTTACTTATTTAAGAACAGTTGGATGTTTGTCCCTGGAACTGCTGACTACTGCTAGCATAATGTCGCTGTAGTCTTGAAAATTACCATCAGGGGAAAATTCAAACAAGCATTTATCAGTTGGAGCTAGAATATTCTGCACCCTGATTATGTTCCTAACTTGAGTTTTGCTTTATTACAGAAGGTGGATCTCTCATCTAATTTGTGCAGCCAGTCCAAAAGTTTAGACATTGATCCTTCAAAATTCAGTAATTTATGATGATATCTATGGCTCAATGAGGAATAGCTAACCAAGAATGCACAGCAACAAATGGTTAAGCGGTAATTTTGTTACCTACTATTTGACAATCAAGTGAATGGAGGATGCTTGAATCGAAGAGAAATTAATTATTATTATTTGGTCTCAACAGGTCATCATCATAAAACAAAATGTATCAAAGATATTTTCAGATTATGATATCAGCCACAGCTCAGTTGTTGGTCCTGCTACCTCTGTGTTAGAATGTGAAGGTTTATGCCTCATTCAACAGCTTATAATTTAGTTTTATTAGATATAGCACAGTATCAGGCCCTTGTAACCCAAAGAACCTGCACATCCCAGTTACATCCATGTAACCAATTAACCTACTAACCTCTGACTTTGGAAATGGGAACACTCTGAGGAAACCCATACAGTAACATACAAACTCCTTACAGATAGCAGTGGAATTGGACTGGTGCTGAATAGAGTTATGCCAACCGCTACATTAGCGCTGTGAGCTGAAAACTCTTGACTGACATTGCAGTTACCTCCAACAGAATAGAGTGACCTGAGCTCCCTTTCCTTTCAGATGTCGCCTTAGGCTGGATTGTCCTCAATTGATTTCAACATAAGAGATCAGAGAAACTGTAGATGTGGGGAGTGCAGGAAGACAACTAGATCAAGGACAATCTGGCCAAATACTGCAGAAGATGCACAAAAGGGAGCTTAGTGTACCGTTGGAAAGCCATCCATTAAAATAAAATTAACCATTGTCTGATGAGGCCAGCTGTTAAAAGTTTGTAGGTAAGCTTATCTTCCTATTTTCTACACATCACTTCTATCAAACAGTTCTTTCTATTTTTATGCGCTGTGTCGTATGACATAGGTAATCATGGTCTTTCCGTGACCACACACAGGTTGGAGGAACGACACCTTGTATTCCATCCAGGTAGCTTCCAATCTGATGGCAATGAACATTGATTTCTCAAACTTCTGGTAATTGCCACAACCCCTCTCCCTCACTATTTCCCATTCCGCTTTCCCCCCTCACCTTGTCTCCTTTCCTGCCCATCACCTCCCTCCGGTTCTCCCCCACTTCCATTTCTTCCATGGACTTCTGACCTTTCCTATCAGAGTTTCCCTTCACCAATCAACTTCCCAGCTCTTTATTTCACCTATCCCTCTCCCAGTTTCACCTATCACCTACTACCTTGTATTTCTTCCTCTCCTCCCCTCACATTCTGAACCCTGACTTCTCACCTTTTCTCTCCAGTTTGGAAGAAGGGTGTCAGCCCAAAACATCGACTGTTTACTCTTTTCCATAAATGCTGCCTGGCCTGCTGAGTTCTTCCAGCATTTTGTGTGTGTTGCTTTGGATTTCCAACATTGGCAGATTTTCTCTTCTTTCTTCTTTCCATGATCATGGAAGGCAATTTCTTTTCTGCAGAAGTGGTTTGCCATTGCCTTTTTCTGGGCAGTGTCTTTACAAGATGGGTTTCCTCAGCCATTATCAATAGTCTTCAGAGATTGCCTGCTTGGCATCAGTGGTTGCATAAACAGGGCTTGTGTGATACGCCAGCTCTCATATGACCATCCATCACCTGCTCCCATGGCTTCAAATGACCCTGATTTTTGGGGGGTGGGAGTTGTCTAAGCAGGTGCGACACCTTGTCCTAAGGTGACCTATATACTAACGGAGAGAAGGAGTGTCTTACAACTCCTTTGGTAGAGACATATCTCCACCTCACTACCTCTATCAAACAGTAGGGAGGTCTAAACCTTATTCAGGTGAGCATACACTGTCCAAAGCAGGTTTCCCTTTACAATGGGGCAGTATAAGGCAATAATGGAGAAATGCAAGGAAACTGATGTGTCTTTGTAGATGGATTGATCATATCATGAGGCTCCATGGCCTCGCCTGGAGGTGTTTTTGCATAGATGACTATTGTCCATTGAATGAATTGTTTCTGTAGTTAAGTATGTTCTCTATACTATTGGACTTGTTGAGTGATTGATTTCATTTTCAGACAAGTATTCTGTCTCTTGGTTACCTTTTGCCTTTGGTTGCTGCTGCTCCTCTCTGAAATGTCTCCTTGTAGAGAAAAGAAATGCAAATCAAATTGGTAAAAATATTGGAGGGAATGCAATGTATAAGCTGTACTTGGTGTTCTTCTCACATTCATTCCTTGATAAGGCTAGGCATGTAAACATTGACTGGGTATCTCAAAGGGGATGCAGCCAATGCTGCGGTGAATGGCTTCAGCATTCCAACAGGCCCGGTTTCCTCTCCTTTGGCATAATAGTGACACTGTGGACTGCTGTAGAGTAACCTAGACGTTCAAGTGCCATGCTTGAGATAAATGATCATACACCAGCCTTATGTTTAGTATATGGATCCACTTTCTATGCACAAAGTGATTATAATGCATGTAGTGGATGATTTGTGCTCAAGGAATCATAAAAATCTATCAAGTGCACATCTCACTTCGGCATTTAAGGCTAATGCTGGTTCAGATTAGAAAATTGTCCTCTGAACAACCTCAGTGCAAATAATTTCTTTTGAGAATCTTCTTCTCAATCATCACTCCTTCTTCCCCCTTTCAGCGGCTCTTCTTGTTTTCCCAGATATGCCTGATTCTCTGAAGAAGGCTAACAAGAGTGCCCAAGTGTGGGGGATTAGCTGCTTTAGGCAGCAGCTTTGAAGTCAGTTAGAAGTACTCTACTTTAGCAATTACCGCAGTACTCCCCGCAGACCTTTAAAACTTGAAATAACTGCAGTATGCACCAACAGCACATGGAATTGTAACCACTGCCAAAGCTATAAACCAGTAACTAATCTGTATGTAGTTAATGAACCCTGTAAATAGTGTTGATGTTTAAGCGGGAAAAGCAGCAGGGAGGAAGAGCATTCTTTTCATCTTGTTGTTGTGTGCTTGACTACTTGAGATTAGAGAGCATTGGGGTGGCTCATTGTATTCCAAAATGACAGTACTGGTGTACCTTTCCTTCTGACAGAACTACCTATCTTCTCTGCATACCTAATCACATTGTGCCTCTAATCAATTTATGACCTATCAGTATGAGAAGTGCACATGAAGAGCCCTGCAGTTGTACAGCATAGAATTAGTCCCTGTGGCTCAAGATGTCCATGTCCATTTGTTCAACCATCTTTGCTAGTCCCATGCTAATGCCTGCATTAGCTTTATATGCTTTTATGTCTTGTCTATTTAAGTGCCTGTTCAAATGTCTCTTAAATGTAATGGTTGTGTCTGACTCCACTAGAGTCACAGTCATAGAATACTACACTACAGAAACAGGGCCTTTGGCCCATCTAGTCCATGGCAAACTATTATTCTGCCTCGTCCTATCAACCTGGACCCCTCCCATCCACGTGCCTATCCAAATTTCTCTTAAATGCTGAAATTAAACCCACAATTGACCACTTGCACTTGCGCACTCCCACCACCCTCTGCTCTGGTTTGATTAATTCTGCCCTTTTATAGTAACACCAATGCCCAGGAATGGAGAGGCCTACAAAAAGTGGCAGGTACAATTGAGTCCTTCATAGGAAGAGTACTCCCAACTCACGAGCACTGCCATGAGAAAGCAGCTTCCGTCAACAAGGACACCCATCTTGAACATGCAACAAGTTTCAGAGGTCCTGTTCTGGCATCATAAAGGCTTTGTAATTCCAAAAACAACCCAAGAGAGCCCAGTTTCATCATGTGCCCTCCCCTTATTCACCCACATAACTAAGATTCTAATCTAGGCTCTTGTACTATGTTGCCAGTTCATTGCACTTTGTAGTCTGGTCATAATCCATAGCTGCCCTTTTTATAATATAACACCACACCTATTAACTGGAAGTCAAAGTGAAAAGATGTTCCATTTGTAACCAAACAATGAAACATACATTAAAGTACAGTTAATGTTTGAATCATCATTGATTCTGCTTGGTCTCACACACAGCTAAGCACAGACACCTGAACACTGTCAAGAGCTTTTCATACCCATTGGAATTCAATGGAGAAGGCACCAATCTTCATGGCTCAGATTCAGTAGCTATATCATGTCACCGTGTTTGCCACCGGTCTCTGGGCTAAGACTAAGTTTACTCACATCTAACAACAAAAATGTGCTAGAGAAAGCCAGATCAATCCATGAGGCAACAGGCCCTTTTGCATCTATGTCATCATTTTGGGGGAGGGAATGGTGCTGGTGTGAGATAAGAGGAAGCCCTGATTACATCCCTACTGTCAAAATCTTGGACAGCTGGCAAAACCATGCCACCTACATTAACTGCCTTTGAAATCTGTCAAATAAATTCAATGTGTCTGGCATTGAACACTTTTAAGAAAACTTTCAAGGACTATTAAAATTGCAAAATTTTAATTGAAAAATAGCAAAATTGTATAAACTTAAACAATTTAAAGTTCAAAGTAAATTTATTATTGAAGTACGTATATGTCACCATCTACTACCCTGAGCTTCATTTTCTTGCAAGCATTCACAGTAGAACAAAGAAATACAATAGAATCAACGAAAAACCACATACAAGGACTGACAAACAACCAATGTGTAAAATAAGACAAACTGTGCAAACACAAAAAAAACAAACAAGTAAGAAATTTATGAAATCAAATTTGTTTTGTTTCGTTTGTGGAATCAGTTCAACATCGAGTGAGTGAAGTTATCCACAGTGGTTCAGGAGCATGACGGTTGAAGATAAGTACTGTTCCTGAACCTACTGATTTGGGAATTGAGGCTCCTGTGCATCCTTCCTGATGACAGCAGAGGGGAAAGAGCATGACCTAGAAGGTGGGGGTCCTGCTTTCTTGTAGTTATGCTCCTTGTAGATGTGCTCATGAGTGGGGCGGGCTTTTCCTGTGAAGGACACGGCTGTATCTACCATTTTTTGTAGGCTCCTTCATTCCTGGGCATTGGTGTTACCATAAAAGGGCAGATTTAATTAAACTAGAACACATAAACATTAAAAAATATTCAAGTAGACTCAAACATCTAATAAACAACACAAAAGATGGCGGCGCGACGCAGCGCGCGCAACTGTCCAGTGAAATGATATCGTATTTGTAAGTAGGACGCCGTGCACAATTCTGATTTGATGGAGACAGACGTGAGAAGCACAGAGGAACATCTGGAGAAATTTCTGAAATGCCCAGTTCACTGCCGCTGCTGCTGTGCGATCGAGAATCTCCAAAGGGAAGGCCCCAAAATCCCCGGCTTTGCCTGCTGCTGGCGACTGAGGCTGGGGTCGAAGCGTTCGGCAGAGATGGTGCTCGGTACTTGGTGTCGGAGGGCTGATCAGAGGCTCGAAGTTTTCGGACGACTCAGAGTCAGACTGTGGTCGGGCATGGCAGGGAGAGTTTTCTTCCTTCACCCGTCTGTGTGAGATGTGGAACTTTCGAGAGACTTTGAACTTTTTTACTGTGCCCATGTCCTGTTCTACATCAAGTTATGGTATTGTTGCACTGTTGTAACTATATGTTATAATTATGTGGTTTTTGTTAGTTTTTCAATCTTGGTCTGTCCTGTGTTTCTGTGATCTCATACCGGAGGAATATTGTGCCATTTCTTAATGCATGCATTACTAAATAACAATAAAAGAGGACTGCGTGTCCTCATAATCTAATCTAATCTAAAATAATTAGACCATTGCAGCCAATCTATTCCATTGAAGCAAGTGGATGGGGAATTGCTGCAATGTTATCCTCAGTTGCTGGGCTGTGTAAGGACATCAGTACTGGAGGAGGGACAACAAAGAGCCAGAAAGTCAATTGTCAGTACAGTATGTTTGGGATTTCTGTGTTCGTGTAAACATTGCAAGAACCCTGAACTTGCTGGTATCTACAATACATTGGAACAGGTTTGCAAGTCTGTGCAAAACTATAGATGTTGTTTTTTGCACAGAGTCTGACCCAATACCCTTCTTTTCAAAAATCTGCCCAAAGGCAGGTGTTGTCATTATTGTCTCATTGTTTGTATTTCACAATGGCACTTTATTTGTGGAAAATGGATTGTAACACGCTTAGAGCAGAGAGGATGAAAAACTTTTCCTAATGGCAGTTACAATCTTGAAGAAGCGATTTTTTTGCTGCTTTGCTGGGTTTAAAGGTTCGCGCTACTGCCCAATTCTGTGATGCTTTTAAAGGGCATCAAGAAAATAACGGTTGTTCTGAAGTGGAATCTCATTATCTGAGATTGTTATTGAATCATGAATTCCACCAGCATTTTGTCTGCGATATTAAAGCATGTCATTGAGGCAACACAAAAAATATTGCATTTAGCCCAAGCTGTAGGAGCTTTCTATCTGATGTAAAACACACTGAGTGGCCACTTTATTAGGTACACCTGCACACTTGCTTGATCATGCAATGTCAGTCAATCATATGGCAGCAACTCAATGTATAAAAACATGCAGACATGGTCAAGAGGTTAAGCTGTTGTTCAGACCAAACATCAGAATGGGGAAGAAATGTGATCTAAGTGATTTTTGACCATGAATCAAGAACCTATCAAACTCTACTTTAAATATGTCTGATGACTTGGCCTTAATCACCCATGTGATTTAGGTAACTTGACCATGGAACGATTGTTTGTGCCAGACTAGGTGATTTGAGTATCTCAGAAACTGCTGATCTTCTGGGTTTTCCTCACATAACATTCCACAGAGTTTATAGAGAATAGTATGAAAAACAAGGGACATCCAGTGAGTGGCAATTCTGTGGGCAAAAACGACCTGTTAGTGAGAGAGGTTAGAGGAGACTAGGCAGACTGGTTCAAGCTGACAGAAAGGCAACAGTAACTCAAATATTCATGTGGTGTGCAGAAGAGCAACTCTTGTGATTCAACACGATGAAACTTGAAGATGGACTACAACAGGGGAAGAGCATGAACATACACCCAGTGGCCACTTTATTAAGTACAGGAAGTACCTAATAAAGTGGCCACTGAGCGTATGTATACACATGCTTATTTCTAAGAAGGAAATCAAATTGGAGTTATGACTAGAACAATGAATTTGGTATCTTGAACTAATTTATTTCTTGTGTAAGGTTTCTGCCTAGAAATTGGATCATATGGGTCATTTTTGCATTGCATATTGTGATAGTAATTATTTGTGGATAAATTAATGACCATAGAAATATTGGTCCAGGCACATCTGGGCATGCCTCCCCTTAAACACATAGGATATTTACTTGTGACATCAATATGCAGATTGTGGACATTCCTACAGTTATCAAACAATATTGATAACTTAAGCTGGAACATTCAGCAATCATTAGATAAACTTAGAAAGAAGAAGCTAATCCCAAAACAAATAGATAAGGAGACATGGTTTATAGATGTGACCTCTGAATTTCATTCGTACCCTCTGGCAGATGACTTTTCAATCTTTAATTCATATGTATAAGCATGACAGTGCATCCCATGGGTGACTGAAGTACCTCTATTATAAGCAACTCAGCTTTATCAGCTGCAGTGTCACTTTGTACCTCAAAGTGGTTTTGGGATTTCTCAAGGATTGGGACGCAAGTGGACCAGTTCATCATATGAAGTCATAATGAAGAGGCGTGTCACACTTTTCTTTAAATGTTCCTTCAGGGCAGGGCAGTGATTTCTGCCAGTACGTTGTTGCTGCTGTGGGGAGAGGTTTAGTGCTAGTTTGCATGGAAATGGTGCAGCAGCTGTGAACTACAAAAAAAAAAGATCCCACTATAGCATATGAATTGGTGCACTAAGCAGTGCTCAATTTTGCAAATATTTTTCTGAGATCAAAAGTTGTAAAAAAAAATTGATGTACATAGAACACATTTAAAAAGTGATTTTAACATTTTACATATTAATTTTAATTATTTGTAATAGAGGGTAGCCGGGCCTCATAGCCCAGTTAGATTGGGACATGCCTCTCCTGGCAAGTGAAGTCCGCTCCAGAGGACGGGCTGGATGAATGCAGTGGCCAGGATGGCAGCTCTGCAATGCTTCATGGAGAGAGAAGGGCATGATGAAGCAAAGAAGGAGCCATGGTCATGTATTGCAACCAAGGAAGACCCCAGTTTGTGACAACTACTTGCACCACTGCACCCAGACTTCCGAGATCGAGAGAATGCAACTGCCTCAGTGTTATTGCTTTTCGACTTTAAACTCTTTCCCACACAGTTCCCTTTATCATTACAGGTTACCACCAGCTTCTCACCAGACTTTATGTTATTCATTAAGTTGATTCTCTCCTTATAAAAATTTGCCTTAAGGGCCTCCTTATTAACAATGACTTTTCTTCTGAAATATGCAAAAAATTCCCAAGGCAGCTAAGATTCACAATCTACACCAAGAGCCCGTGAAAGGAGCTACTTTTTAATCAGGGTGGAAATCAAGATTTTGAAGACAGAGTTACGCAACAGTTTTTCTGATTTGAGGAGCAACTTATCAGCAAGAAGGATTCATTAGATAGGGCCAGTAAGAATAATTCTAGTGCAATTTGAGTGGCCGTTCTTGGAGCAGCCATTCATTTGGAGTGAGCCAGTGTTTAGAGTGGCTTTGGCTCATCAGGCTTAGGCAAAATCAGGTTTGGGTGAGGTGAAGTATCTTGTAGGTATACACACACACGCGTGCACGCGTCACACACACACACACACACACACACACACACACACACACACACAAAATCAGGTTGGGGCAGGATTCCAGGAGGGGGAAGTTTCTAGAATGCCTATGGATGGCTTTCTAGAGCCACTCATGGTTGAGCCCATTAGAGGATCAGCTATTCTGGATTGGCCGTTGTGCAATGAATCAGAATTAATTAGGGAGCTTAAGGTAAAAAGAACCCTAAAGAGAAAGTGATCATAATCAGATTGAATTCACCCTCAATTTTGAGAAGGAGAAGATAAAGTCAGATGTATCAGTATTACAGTAGTGTAAAGAGAATTACAGAGGCATGAGAGAGGAGTTGGCCAGAATTGTTTGGAAAAGAACACTGCAGTGGTGACAACAGAGCAACAATGACTAGGATTTCTGGAAGCAATTCGGAAGGCACAGGACATATACATCCCAAAGAGGAAGAAGTATTCTAAAGGAAAGATGACATAACTGTGGCTAACAAGAGAAGTCAAAGCCAACATAAAAGCTAAAGAGAGGGCATATAATAGAGCAAAAATTAGTGGTAAACTAGAGGATTGGGAAACTTTCAAATACCAATAGAAGACAATTAAAAAGTCATTAAGAAGGAAAAGATAGAATACGAAAGCAAGCAAGCCGATAATATTAAAGAGGTTTCCTGAAGTTACCGTTGCTAGCAATGAAGTTATCATTACTAGGGAGAAGGTTCTTGGGAAACTGAAAGGTCTGTAGGTAGATAGGTCACCTGGACCAGATGGTGTACATTCCAGAGTTCTGAAAGAGGTGGCTAAAGAAATTGTGGAAGCATTAGTAATAATCTTTCAAGAATCACTAAGTTCTCATATGGTTCTGGAAGACTGGAAAATTGCAAATGTTACTCCACTCTTCTAGAAGGGAGAGAGGCAGAAGCAAGTAAATGATGTCAGTTAGTCTGACCTCAGGGGTTGGGAAGGTGTTGGAGTCGTTTGTTAAGGATGTGGTTTTGGGATACTTGGAGGCACATGATAAAATAGACTGTAATCAGCAGGGTTTGCTCAAGGGAAAATCTTACATGGCAAATCTGCTGGAATTCTTTGAAGAAATAACAAGCAGATTAGACAAAGGAGAATCAGTTGATGCTCTGTACTTCGACTTACAGAAGGCCTTTGACAAGGTGCCACACACAAGGCTGCTTAACAAGCTGTGGTATTAGAGGGGAGTTTCTAGCATAGATAAAGCAGTAGCTAACTGACAGGAGGTGAAGAGTGGGAATAAAGGGAGCTTTTCTGGTTGGCTGCAGGTGACTAATGGTGTTCCACAGGAGTCGATGTTGGACCTATTTTTTGCGTTATATGTTAATAATTTTGATGTTGGAATTGAAAAGTTTGCAGATGATACCAAGATGGGTGGAGGGGCAGGTAATTCTGAGGAAGTAGAGAGACTACAGAGCACTTAGATTACGAGACTGGCAAAGAAGTGGCAGATGGAATGCAGTGTCGGCAAGTGTATGGTCATGCACTTTGGTAGAGGAAATGAAACAGTTAACTACTTTCTACAAAGTTTGTAAATGGAGAGACCATGCAAAAATCTGAGGTGCAAAGGAATTTGGGAGTGCTTGTGTAGGATTTCCTAAAGGTTAATTTGCAAGTTGAGTCTGTGGTGAGGAAGGAAAATGTGATCTTAGCATTCATTTCAAGAGGATTAGAATATAAAAGCAAGGATGTAATGTTGAAATTTTTTTAAGAACTGGTGAGGCCTCACTTGGCGTATTGTGAGCAGTTTTGGGCCCCTTAACTTAGAAAGGATGTGCTGAAACTGAAGAGGTACAAAGGAGGTTCACAAAAATGATTCCAGGTTTGAACAACTTGTCATATGAAGAGCGTTTAATGGCTCTGGGCCTGTATTCACCGGAATTCAGAAGAATGAGGGTTGACCTCATTGAAACCTATCAAATGGTGAAAGGCCTTGATAGAGTGGATGTGGAGAGGATGTTTCATATGATGGGAGAGTTTAAGACCAGAGGACACAGCTTCAGAGTGGAGAGGCGGCCTTTTAGAACAGAGATGATAAGAAATTTCTTTAGCCTGAGCGTGGTGAATCTGTGGAATTTTTTTTTTGCCACAGGCTGCTGTGAGGCCAAGTCTTCGTGTACAGTGTCTATAAAAATATTCACCCCCCCCCAAAGTCTTCATATTTTATTGCTTTACAACATTGATTAACAGTGATTTAATTTGGCTTTTTGACACTGATCAAAAGAAAAAGACACTTTCATGTCAAAGTGAAAATTGATCTCTACAAATTGATCTAAATTAGTTACAAATATAAACACAAAATAATTGTTCACAATGAAATCTCAGCTAGAGTTTACCAGAAGGGGTGTGGGAGAATCTGAAGTCAGCTGGAAGAAGGTTCTATTGTCTGATGAAACCAAAATTGAGCTTTTGGCCATCAGATTAAACATTATGTTTGGCATAAGCCAAATACTGCTCATCATCAAAAACACACCATCCCTAATGTGAAGCATGGTGTTGGCTATGTCATGCTGGGGATATTTCACTGCAGCAGGCCCTGGAAGGCTTGTGAATGAAGGTAGAGGGTAAAATGAATGCAGCAAAACACAGGGAAATCCTGGAGGAAATCCTGAAGGAAAACCTGATGCAGTCTGCAAGAGAACTGTGACTTGTGAGAAGATTTGTTTTCCAGCAAGACAATGACCCTAGCATAAAGCCAAAGCTACACAGGAATGGCTTAAAAACAATGAAGTTAATGTCCAGGAGTGGCCAAGTCAGAGTCCGGACTTCAATCCAACTGAGAGTTAGGATTGAACTTGAAAAGGGCTGTTCACTCATGCAATCTGACAGAGCTTGAGCAGTTTTGTAAAAAAGAATGTGGAAAAATTGCAGTGTCCAGTTGTGCAAAGCTGATAGAGATCTACCCACATCGACTCAAGGCTGTAATTACTGCCAAAGGTGCATCCACTAAAAACTGACTTGAAGGAGGTGAATACTTATGCAATCAATTATTTTGTGTTTTTATATTTCTAATTAATTTATATCACTTTGTAGAGATCAATTTTCACTTTGACACAAAAGAGTCTTTTTCTGTTGATGGTGTCAAAAAAGCCAAATTAAATCCACTGTGAATCAATGTTGTAAAACAACAAGCCATGAAAACTTCCAAGGGGGGGCAAATACTTTTTATAGGCGTTGTATATTTAAGGCAGAGTTTGATAGATTCTTTATTGATCAGCACATGAAGGGATACGGGGAGAAGGCGGGAGATTGGGGCTGACAGGAAAAATGGATCGGCCATGATGAACTGCCAGAGCAGACTCGATGGGCCAAATGGCCTCATTCTGCTTCTATGTCTTATGGTCTAAAATGGAAACAAAAGCTGAAGTCACCACTATTCACCATTGTGACACTGCTTAATGAAAACAAACATTGCTGAAGCAATCACATCTGCTTTCGATTTCTTTTAGAAGTGGGCTCTAACAGTCTTTGTCACTGTCTTAGCTCCAGCTTGGGGACCATTACCTACCAAGTTCAGGAAAATTAATCCATTAGAATACCTGAAAAACTGTATCCTTGCAATTTAACTCGTCTCGTTGTCACATAAAACAGAATCAATACCAGAAGCTAAAATCCTAAGCTCCATTTACACAATTAGAGCATTCTCTCTGGTCAATTGAGAAAAATATATTTTTATAAATCTTTCCAATTCTTTTGTAATGCCCTCTTTCCCCATAGTTTCTCTACTCCCTACCAATTCTAGCCTTCAGCTTCCTACTTGTTTCCTTAAATCATTGTGTCATTATTTTCAAATCTGTGCTATTATTGCAATTTATTTCTTCAAAATGGAAAACAATGCAATTGTGCAAAGAGCTTTAGACTACTTAAATATCTCTGAGAATGATGACATGAAGTAAGAAGTACTCAGGCCAATTGTGTAGCGGGCATTTTGCTGTGAACAATCATTTCCTTTGACTGTTGAATAAAGAGTGAAATCCTTGCTGAGGGAGGCAATAGTGCATTAAGAAAATATTTACTTCCAACGTTGGAACAGGACTACGAGTCTGTTCTATCATTCAATAAAATTGGGTTTGATCTGGAACGTAACTGCATATACTCATCTTGGTCCCAATCCCTCAATGACAGAGGAGGGTTGTAGAACTAAAAGGCATGTGCTTAGCTTCTTGGATTCATATAAGCTGTAAGTGAAATTTATTTCAAACCTGATTCCAGGCTCATTGTTGTATTTATCTCTGCTACAGACCCTTCTTCTGAAAGTCATCTGGCTGTATTGTTCTTTATTCATTTTCAGCAGGGATGTGGGTCTGGAGCTTACCCTACATTTTCTATATATTCTAACGATTTCTAATGGAAAACAAGTGCTATAAGTTGAACCTCACCCAGTGACAATGGAAGACCTCTACTCACAACATGTTAGCCCCTTAGCACTCGCTTTCACTGCTACACTATCAATACAAGCAATACACATTGCACCCTGTGGTTCTTTATCCACATTAATCCTGCCGTTGTCTACCTCTGGGCCTCTGTTTATGCCAGTACGAATGATAGCACGAAGCTTTCAGATGGATTGTGCTTTTGGAACTGTTTTCTGAGCTGTTACTTCCCTTTGGCCCGTGGAGAAATCCTGTGATCTTATTAGCACCATATCAATTTGGTTATTTCCAGTTCAGTACATGAGCTATAAGTTATTCGTTGGCACTTCATAACAAAATTTGGTGCAACATATTGAGCAGGGGGATATTTCACTGGATGCTTTGGTGTGTAATTAAGTTGTAAATGTTTTTAAAAAGAAAATTAATGTGACTTTTCTACAAGTAGCATTACAAATTAGAATGTTGTTTCCCGCTCACAGTACAGCTAGGGTTTTGAACAGGGTTGCTATTCGTTTCTTAAAAGGCATTTTGAAGGGGGGAGGGAAAGAATTATAATTGAAGATAACCTAAAATTTGTCAGGTTTTCCAAGATTAGTTGAATGCTTGTTACCACCAGAAGACTCATCTGTTTCCATTGACTAATGTCTTATTATACAGCTGGGACACAAAAGCCTTCTTATTGGCTACTTGGCAGGCTATCTGTATGCTATACTTCGACCAGATGCAGGGAGGCTCGTGTGGCTAGTTTGCAATTTTGCAATTTCATCAACAACCAATGTAAGTTAAAATTCTTCTTAAGTTCCTCTAGTTCCGCAATCCAACCCAATAGCTTGCTGTCTCCTCCACTCTGTCGGATGAGATCGTGAACATTGAATTGACCATACATGGTAAGCTGCCCAGAATATTTTAAAATCAACCATACATCTACACCATTTCTTGTAGAATGATCCATGACTATGATATGTCACTGAATCTTGGTTAAAACCTTCCCCATAAGACCAAGAGACATAGGAGCAGGATTAAGTCATTCAGCCCTTCACTTCATCATGCCTGATCCATTTTCCCCTTAACCCCATTCTCCTGCCTTTCCTCGTAACCTTTCACACCCCAACTAAACAAGAAGCTATGAACCTCTGCCTTAAATACACTCAATGACCTGGCTTTCACAGTCATCTGTGGCAATGAATTCAATGAGATCGCCCCTCATTCTTCTAAATTCCAATGAAGACTGGGCCAGAGCCATCAAACGCTATTCATTTGATAAACCTTTCATTCTCAGAATCATTCTTGTGAACCTCTTCCGAACGCTCCCCAATGTCAGCACATCCTTTCCTAGATAAAGGACCCGACACTATTCACAATACTCTAAGTGAGGCCTCATCGGTGTCTAATAAAGCCTCAGTATTACAACTTTGTTTTTATACAGTATTCTAGTCATCTCAAAATGAATACTAACCTTGTGTTTGCCTACCTCACCACCGATTCATTCTGGAAGTTAACCTTTATGAAACCCTGCACAAAGACTCCCAAGTCCCTTTGCACCTCATATTTTTGAATTTTCTCATTTAGAAAATAGCTTACTCTTTTATCCCTTCTACCAAAGTGCATGACAACACAAAAAGTTCCGGACATTGTATTCCATCTGCCACTTCTTTGTCCATTCTCCTAATCTAAGTCCATCTACAGCCTCCCTGGTTTCTCAACAGTACCTGAGCCTCCACCTATCCTTGTATCATCTGCAAACTTGGCCACAAAGTCATCAATTCCTTCATCCACATCACTGACGTACTACATAAAAAGAAGTTGTCCCGTCACTGGCAGACAATCAGAAAAGGCTCCCTTCATTCCCATTCTTTGCCTCCTGCCAATCACCCAATGCCCTATCCATGCTTGTACCTTTCCTGGAATAGCACGAGCTCCTACTTTGCTAAGCAGCTTCATGTGTGGCAACTTGTCAAAGGCTTTTAGAAAATCCTAATACACAACAGCCACTGATTCTCCTTTGCCTATCCTGCTGTTACTTTCTCAAAGAATTCCAACAGATTTGTCAAATTGGATTTTTGCTTAAGGAAACCATGCTGACTTTGGACTATTGTATCATATGCCTCAATGTTCCCCGAAACCTCATCCTTAACAATCGACTCCAATATCTTCCCAACCACTGAGGTCAGGCTAACTGGCTTATAATTCCCATTCCTCTGTCTCCCTCCCCTCTTGAAGACTGGAGTGACCTGTGCAACAGGAGTTCTCAAGAACCTTACCAGAATCTATTGATTCTTGAAAGATCATAAATGCCTCCACAATCTCTTCAGCTATCTCTTTCAGAACCCTGGGGTGTAGTCCATCTGGTCCAAGTGACTTATCTATCTTTGGACCTTTCAGCTTCCCAAGCACCACCTTCCTTGTAATTGCAACTGCACTCACTTCTGCCACCTGACTCTTTCGACTTTTGGCATACGACTAGGGCCTTCCATAGTGAAGAATGATGCAAAATACTTATTCAGTTTATCTGCCATTTCCTTGGCCCCTATTACTATCTATCCAGCATCATTTTCCAGCCATCTGATATCTTCTCCTTATGTATCTACAAAAAAAAATTTTGATATCCTCTTTGATATTATTAGCTAGCTTACCTTCATATTCATCTTTCTCCTTCGTATGGCTTTTTTTAAGTTGCATTCTGTTCTTTTTTAAAAATGTTCCAATCCTTTTACTTCCCACTATTTTTTGCTCCATTATATGTCCTATATTTTTGCTTTTATTTTGACTTTGACTTCCCTTCTCAGACATGGTTACATCACCCTGTCTTTAGAATACTACTTCTTCTTTGGGATTTATCTACCCTGCACCTTCTGAATTGCTCTCAGGAACTTCAGCCATTGCTGACCTGCTGTCATCCCTTCTAGTGTCCCTTTCCAGTCAAATTTGGCCATTTCCTTTCTCATGCCTCCGTAATTTCATTTACTCTGCTATAATACTGACACAGTCGGCTTTAGCTTAACCCTCCCAAATTGCAGGGTGAATTCTATCATATTATGATCACGGCATCCATCATCAGGGCCCCCCCACCATCTAGGATGTGCTCTCTTCTCACATTCATATGACATTTCACTATTCTCTACTTCAAAAGGAATCGTTACCTGAAGTCATTTGAGTGATGTCTTAATTCGACGGTATGGACCTGAATGAAAGTACATTTTGGAAGGTGTAAATCATGATGGTGATTATTTTTGCAGGCTCTTCCTGCCATAAGTCATTTACTACCTCAGCCATCATCCAGACCCTCTGATAACTGATACCTACCTTACCCCCTACCTCCAATTCCCTAACAATAGGTCGTCTCCCTAAACCCAAACGCATCCAGACTCACACTCAGACAAAAAGTAATGGATATGGCCCTGTGCATCATGGCTAAAGCCCTCCCAACTGTTGAGCAAATCTACATGAAACGCGGTCACAGGAAAGCAGCATCTATCATCAGGAACGCCCCCCCCCCCCCCACCACCACCCAGGATATCCTCTCTTCTCACTGCTGCCAGCAGGAGAAAGGTACAGGAGCTGCAGCACTCACACCAGCAGGTTCAGGAACTGTTATTACCCCTCAGCCAACAGGCTCTTGAATCAAAGGGGATAACTTCACTCAACTTCATTAACCCCACATTCAGATGTTCCCATAACCAAGGACTCACTTTCAGGGACTCATCATCTTATGTTCTTGATATTAATTGTTTATTTATTTATTATTATTACTTCTTTCTTTTTGTATTTGTAGTTTGTTATCCTTTGCACACTGGCTGAATGCCCAAGTTGGTGCAGTCTTTTTGTCATACAGGGGGGCGCTGGTAGTGGACCCAAATGCAAGATACAGACACTGAAGTACTAGGTGTGTCAAGCAAGCAAGAGAAGTGGGGAAGAAACATCGCTGGACAAGACACAGGCACTGGATGAGGCTAGGATACAGGGCCTGGGCTAGGACTAGACTAGGAAAGTGGGACCTGGACAAGGATCTAGGAACTTGGAACCTGGACAAGGACTCCGAGCCAGAGACTGGACAGGGACCCAGAACCTGGGTCTTGACGTGGGCTCGGACCCCGGATCTAGGTGAGGACAGGACGTGGCTACAGGATGAGGAGTGGCAACAGGACAGGACGAGGGAACCCCAGCACCGGGCTGGGCGAGGTACTCCTGGGCTGGGTGAGGCACATTGACAGGATGAGAACATGAAGCCTTGACTTGGTCGTGAGAGAACAGGAATGCAGAGCCTTGGTCGTGAGAGAACAGGAATGCAGAGCCTTGGTTGTGAGAGAACAGGAACATGGAACACAGAGCCGGGATCCCTCCTTGGGAACAGGACTTGGGGCCAGGACTCTACACAGAGTAAGAACCCCTCCTAGGGAGCAGGACGTAGGGCCGGGACTCATACACAGAACACTGAGAGACAGATCTCCACTCAAGGTAGCGGTAAACGGCCGGACCTACCTTGCGAAGACTTGGACACAGAGACAGTTCCCAATTCAAGGTAGCGGCAAATGACCGGGCCTATCTAGTGAAGACATGGACACCGAGACAGTTCCAAACGATGAAAGACAGTTCCTTATCTAGACACAGCAAGGCCCTGATCTAGCCCTGGCGGTTGAACCTAACGGTGTTACAGGTGAGGCTTCAAACAGAAGGGGAAAGGGATGGAACAGTTCAGCAACTGAAGCTGAACCAAGGAGCTGTTTATGTAGCCAGCCCAAAATGAGAATCATGTGCCTCGATTAAGGCACACAACAGGACAAGGGAAAACTGGAAAACCTGGAATAAGGAATGATGGACCGGACTGTGAACCGGAATGCAGACTTCAAGGACCGGACCATGACACTTTTATTGATTCTATTATGGGTTTATTGAGTGTGTCTGTAAGAAAATGAATCTCAGGGGTTTATATGGTAACATATGTATAGTTTGATAATAAATTTACTTTGAACTTTGAAGAAGGGTTTTACATTTTCCAATCCTATGTTACCTTTTTCTGAGGATTTGATTTAATTTTTTTTTATCAACAAAGCTACACCATCCATTCTGCCTACCTGTCTTTCCTTTCAATACAATGTGTACCCTACGATGTTAAGCTCCCAACTATAATCTTCTTTCATCCACAACTCAGTGATGCCCACAGCATCATACTTGTCAATCTCTAGCAGTGCTACAAGATCATCTACCTTATCCACCCTTTTCAATTTTTCCCCCATTGCACTGTAACGCATCCCACTGACTGCAATTTTTCCCAATCATCTGCCTGTCCTTCCTGACAGTCTCATCACACACTGCCTCTGTCTGTATACTAACTGCCTCATCCTCAGCCCTATCATTCCAGTTCCCACCCCCTCTGCCAAATTAGTTTAAACCCTTCCCAACAGTTCTAGTAAACCTGCCTGCAAGGATATTGGTCCCCCTTAGGTTCAGGGTAACCATTCCTTTTGTACATGTCATACCTTCCCCAAAAGAGATTCCAGTGATCCAGAAATCTGAAGCCCTGGTCCCTGAACCAGTTCCTCAGCCACACATTCAGCCACCAAATCATCCTGTTCTTACCCTCACTGGCACATGGCTCAGGCAGCAAACCAGAGATCCTGCTTTCCAGCTTCCTACCTAACTCCCTACATTCTGTCTTCAACACCTCCTCCCTTTTCCTATCTATGCCATTGGTAACAATGTGTACCACAACTTCTGGCTTCCTTCCAACATTCTCCTTTTAGAATGTAACACTCACAACACGCTGGAGGAACTCAGCAGGTCGGGCAGCATCCGTGGAAATGATCAGTCAACATTTCGGGCCAGAACCCTTCGTCAGGACTGAAGAGGGAAGGGGCAGAGGCCCTGTAAAGAAGGTGGGGGGGGGGAGGGTGGGAAGGAGAAGGCTGGTAGGTTCCTTTTAGAATGTTGTGGATCTGATCTGAGGTGATCCCCATGGATTCCTATGAACTGAAAGTGAGAATATTTATTTCCTGCTGTCCTTGGGTTGACATAACAGAGGTCCAATTATGAACTCTATCCTAATGAAAGGGCAAGAGAATACATGGGGTACCAATTATTCTCGAGATATTGATGACTGCCCAGTATATCATCCCTGTTTAGTACCAATAGAACTACATTTCAGAAGTGGAGAAGAAGGTGCAGCTGTTGCTTCAATGTATATTTCAACCACTGACAAATGATGCAGGACAAAACACACAAAAGCAAAATGGTTCCGTGTTGCATGTTTGGCGTTACGAATGGAAGATGATTTTATTATGATACTGATGACCTTTCAGCTTGTCAGGTCCATTCTGGATCTCTGAGGAACAATTACCTTCTCAGTTGGTAATGTAAAATTGTTTTATATTTACCGGGGATGCTTGAAGCAAAAATTAAACAGCGTTGTGAGGACAGGACATGTGAACATTATAATATTTAGGTCCTCTGTCTTGATTATTGGATTACCTGATCTGCAGGGTCCAGATTTGAAGACACTGATGATGGAGTGGCAGTCATTCTATTATCCAACACTAGCTATCAAAATGTTGACCTTATTGAATGCCTAGCAGGTTAAAATACCTAAATCTCATTATCCACCTTTAGCTATTTCCACCAGTCACAGTAATTATGTTGCTACTTTTGATTCTATGTAATGCTGGTACATATTAAAATATATCCGTACCATTCTATTTGCTAATACTGGTATCAAATTCAAAAGTGAGTGCATGGAGTTGGACAAAAATCAGCTTTGCCACACCAGGTGGACCGAAGTCAGCATCATTCCTACATATCCCTAATTATACAAGTAATCTCTATGCTCCAAATAATTTATTTTACCGTTTTTAACTTTTCCTTTCAGTTCCTAACACTCAAAGCTTAATTTATAGCCTTTAGTCCAAAATAACTAGAAACTTCTTAAATTCCACCTGGGTTGTCCCTATTTTGAGAGAAGTCAAGAAATTTGGCAACGTGTTTGTTGGTTTCTCTGTTTACCAGATTATTATCATCAATTCATATAGCAGGGGATCAAACCTTTTGGCCCTTCAATTCCACATTAATCATCTTTGCCCACTTACTCCAATCTGATAGTAATTTCATTTTCATTCTCCTCAATTCTTATTAGTTAACCCCACTCCCTGAATCTATCACTAAATCGACACACCAGAGACAATTTGCCATTGCTAATTAACCTACCAGTCCACGTCTTTGGGATGTAGGAGGAACTTCCGAAAGTCACAGGGGAACATGTGGACTCCACACTGACAGCATCAGAGGTTAGGATTGACACCCCAACCCTCCCCCTCCTCTGACACTACCAATGCTCTTCCTCCCACCCCAGCCCCCAATCCCAGCTCTCAACCGTGCCGGGTTTTCACTATCCCCTCTGACATTCCCCTCTCTGAGGCAGAACGTTCTGCCCTCATTATGGTCCTTACCTTTGCTCTCATGCATCCACACCTCAGTGAGTTCTACGGTCACCATGACGCTGAGCTCTTCTTCCATTGCCTCTGTCTCCGAGCCTATTTCTTTAGCAAGGACACCCCACCGTACAGCGGTCACATCTTCTCCCGTCTTCAACCGTCCTCCTATTCCTGGACACCCCGCTCTGGTCTTCTACCTGCTCTGGATCTTTTCATTGCCAACTGCCAACAGGACATCAAACCTCTCGACTTCACCACTCATCTCTCCAATTCCAACCTCACTCCTTCTGAACGCTCTGCTCTCCACCCCTCTGCACTAATCCTTTCTTTTTAAATCTTTTTATTAATTTTCAAAATTATAAATGAAATAACAATGTTGATACAAAGAGATTGGAATAATCTTATTATTAATAAACATGTACAAAAAAGATTTCAGATAACACAGGTTTAATAGACTTCCAAACTCATGATGTAATTAATCATAAAGAAAAAAAGAAATAAAAAGAAAAAAAAATACAAAGACCGCCCCCCCCCAAAAGAAAAAAATGAACTAAATACTAAACCCAGAAAAAATCAAATGGAACAAAACAAGGCTAGGCCAATATTTTAAATTGAACACGTTCAGTAATGTCGTCAACTCCGCTCCTCTATTCATATATTTTAAGTTAATAAGAAGGATTTGGAAAGGTCAAATTACATCATATGAAAATGTTGAATAAATGGTTTCCAAGTTTCTTCAAATTTAACCGAAGGATCAAAAATATCACTTCAAATTTTTTTGTAAATTTAAACATAATACAGTTTGGGAAAACCATTGGAATGTAGTAGGAGGATTGGTCTCCTTCCAGTTCAATAAAATAGATCTTCTGGCCATTGAAGTAACAAATGCTAAAGATCTATGTTCTACCATGGGCAATCCAAAAACTGCCGTTATAGGATGGGTTTTAAATCAAAACATAGAACTGTTGAGATAATATCAAAAATATCTTTCCAATATTTTTCCAAGAGAGGACAGGACCAAAACATATGAGTTAAAGAAGCCACTTCAGCGTGACATCTGTCACAAATAGGGATAATGTGGGAATAAAAACAGGCTAATTTATCTTTAGACATATGGGGTCTGTGCACAACTTTAAATTGTATCAATGTATGTTTAGCACATATAGCGGAAGTACTGACTAATTGAAAAATTTTACTCCGCACTAATCCTGACCTCACCAACAAACCCACAGATAAGGGGGAGTCTGTAGTAAAACATAGAAACATAGAAAATAGGTGCAGGAGTAGGCCATTCGGCCCTTCGAGCCTGCACCGCCATTTATTATGATCATGGCTGATCATCCAACTCAGAACCCCGCCCCAGCCTTCCCTCCATACCCCCTGATCCCCTGTAGCCACAAGGGCCATATCTAACTCCCTCTTAAATATAGCCAATGAACTGGCCTCAACTGTTTCCTGTGGCAGAGAATTCCACAGATTCACCACTCTCTGTGTGAAGAAGTTTTTCCTAATCTCGGTCCTAAAAGGCTTCCCCTCTATCCTCAAACTGTGGCCCCTCGTTCTGGACTTCCCCAACATCGGGAACAATCTTCCTGCATCTAGCCTGTCCAATCCCTTTAGGATCTTATACGTTTCAATCAGATCCCCCCTCAATCTTCTAAATTCCAACAAGTACAAGCCCAGTTCATCCAGTGTTTCTTCATATGAAAGTCCTGCCATCCCAGGAATCAATCTGGTGAACCTTCTTTGTACTCCCTCTATGGCAAGGATGTCTTTCCTCAGATTAGGGGACCAAAACTGCACACAATACTCCAGGTGTGGTCTCACCAAGGCCTTGTACAACTGCAGTAGTACCTCCCTGCTCCTGTACTCGAATCCTCTCACTATAAATGCCAGCATACCATTCGCCTTTTTCACCGCCTGCTGTACCTGCATGCCCACTTTCAATGACTGGTGTATAATGACACCCAGGTCTCGTTGCACCTCCCCTTTTCCTAATCGGCCACCATTCAGATAATAATCTGTTTTCCTATTTTTGCCACCAAAGTGGATAACTTCACATTTATCCACATTAAATTGCATCTGCCGTGAATTTGCCCACGCACCCAACCTATCCAAGTCACCCTGCATCCCCTTAGCATCCTCCTCACAGCTAACACTGCCGCCCAGCTTCGTGTCATCCGCAAACTTGGAGATGCTGCATTTAATTCCCTCATCCAAGTCATTAATATATATTGTAAACAACTGGGGTCCCAGCACTGAGCCTTGCGGTACCCCACTAGTCACCGCCTGCCATTCTGAAAAGGTCCCGTTTATTCCCACTCTTTGCTTCCTGTCTGCTAACCAACTCTCCACCCACACCAATACCTTACCCCCAATACCGTGTGCTTTAAGTTTGCACACTAATCTCCTGTGTGGGACCTTGTCAAAAGCCTTCTGAAAATCCAAATATACCACATCCACTGGTTCTCCCCTATCCACTCTACTAGTTACATCCTCAAAAAATTCTATGAGATTATGAGGTAGTCTGACAGACTGACCTCTAACTAGCCGAGGTCCAGCGACAACTGTGAGACACCTCCTCTTACTTGCCCTTTGAACAGGATCATACAGGCCAGTGTTCCCACACCATCACTGACCTTACTAGCTCAGGGGATCTCCCATCCACTGCTACCAACGCTATAGTTCCCGTACCCCATACTCACATTTGTACTTCGTATCCAAGATCCACAAAACTGCTTGTCCAGGTAGACTCATTGTTTCTGCTTGTTCCTACCCCACTGAACTCATATCTGCATACCCGGACTCTGCTTTATCTCCCCTGGTTCAGTCTTTTCCTACCGACATCCATGACACTTCACACACTCTGGATCTTTTCATTGATTTCACATTTCCTGGCCCTGAGCATCTTATTTTCACCATGGATGTCCAGTCCCTATACACTTCCATCCCCCATTAGGAATACCCCAAAGCTTTTCATTTCTTTCTGGACACGAGACCCAACCACCACTCCCCTCCATCTGCTGGAACTTGTCCTCACTCTCAATAACTTCTCCTTTGGCTCCTCCCACTTCTTTCAAACTAAAGGGGTAGCCATGGGTACTTGCATTGGTCCCAGCTATGCCTGCCTTTTTGTCGACTATGTGGAACAGTCTATGTTCCAAGCCTACACTGGTGCCGCTCCCCCTGTTTTCCTACGCTACATCAATGACTGCATTGGTGCTGCTTTCTGCACCCATGCTGAGTTCGGCGACTTTATCAACTTTGCCTCCAACTTTCATTTTGCCTTCAAATTTATCTGGTCCATTTCTGACACCTCCCTCCCATTTCTTGATCTCTCCTTCTCTATCTTTGGAGACAGCTTATCCATTGATGTCTATTACAAACCCACTAACTCTCACATCTACCTCGACTATACCTCTTCCCACTCTGTTGCCTGTAAAAATGCCATCCCCTTCTCTCAATTCCTCCATCTCCACCACATCTGCTCTCAGGTGAGGCTTTTCATTCCAGAAAAAAAGGATATGTCTTCCTTCTTCAAAGAAAGGGGCTTCCCTTCCTCTTCCATCAACATTGCCTCAACTGCATCTCTTCCATTTTGTGCATGTCTGCCCTCACCCCATTCTCCCACCACCTCCACTGATCTCCCACCTGGCACCTATCCTTGCAAGTGGAACAAGTGTTACACACACCCCTACACCTCCCCCCTCACTAACATCAGGGCCCCAAACAGTCCTTCCAGGTGAGGCGGCACTTCACCTGTGAGTCTGTTGGGGTCACCTACTGTATCCGGTACTCCCGGTGTGGCCTCATGTACATCAGTGAGACCCGATGTAGATTGGAAGACCGCTTCGCTGAGCACCTATGCTCTGTCCGCCAGAAAAAACAGGATCTCTCAATGGGCATTCATTTTAATTCCACTTCCCATTCTCATTCCAACATGTCAGACAATGGCCTACTGTCATGATGAGACCACATTCAGGTTGGAGGAACAGCACCTTATATTCCGTCTGGGTAACCTCCAACCTGATGGCATGAATATCAATTTCTCGATCTTCTGGTGATGGCCAACTCTTCTCTCCCCCTTCACCATTCCCCATCCCCTTTTCCCTCTCTCTCCTTTTCCCTCTCTCTCTCTCTTTTCTCCTTACCTTTCCATCACCTCCCTCTGGAGCTCCCCCCCGCTTTCCTTTCCTCCATGGCCTTCTGTCCTCTCCTACCAGATTCCTCCTTCTTCAGCCCTGTATCTCTTTCCCCAATCAACTTCCCAGCTCTTCACTTCACCCCTCCCTCTTCCTCCCAGTTTCACCTATCACCTTGTGTTTCTCCCTCCCCTCTCCCCACCTTCTAACTCCTCATCTTTTTTTCTCCAGTCCTGCTGAACGCTCTCGGCCCAAAATGTCGCCTATATTCTTTTTCATAGATACCGCCTGGCCTGCTGAGTTCCTCCAGCATGTTGTGTGTGTTGCTTGGATTTCTAGTGTCTGCAGATTTTCTCTTGTTTGTGTCAGTATTGAACCAGGGTTTCTGATACTGTGAGTCAGTGTTTCTGCTAGCTGCAACATTGTGGTGTCCTACATAGGTATGCCTTATCTTTAAATCTATCTAAATCTGACAGTTATATTCTTTCATCATAATGATCAGGGCCATTTTTAAAAATTATTGATGGGAGGGACTATAAAATGACATCAGCTTGTTTTTGAAAATCTGCATCACATTAACCCGTTTCTAGTTCATCCAGTATTCAGAAGCCATACATTTAAGAGAATAAGGATTCAAAATAAACATTGCAACCTGCACTGAGGCTTCAAAGTCTGCATCAATATACTGCCCATAAAGTATGTTCTGTAGTTTTTAAACCTGATTTTATAATGTAGATAGAAATATGTCTTTAGAGAATCATCTATGGTATAAAATATCCATTCCTTGTTCTCATTTGACTTGGGCCCAGAAGGCATGACTACATCCAGTTGTATTCAGTCAATGTTGCAGTGTCACTTGTCATAAAACGAAGCATAAACATTGTCAAACTAGTCTTTGTGCACTGAGGCATAAATTGTAGCATTTTAAGGAGTAAACTGCCAAACTCCTGTGATTGTATAAAGGAGATAAGAAAGAAAGGTTTGCACCTATACAACATTTTGTCACATATTTCAGAGATGCCCAATAGGTTTCACGTACTATAAATTATTCTGAAGTGCATTGAAGAGGCTTGATTTGGCCCACCACCCGAATACATTGTTGTCCCCTTCTGGCTGCACAACCCCACTCAGGATATGAAGGACTAACCAAAATAAGTCTGCAAAATGCCTCTGATTGCCTGAGATATTTAAAACAACAAAAATAGATAAAAGTCATTAAGCACACCTGTATTGATAACAAATAATTAAAATTACTCAAATTGCTGAAGGCTTTACCCTCACTTAGATCCTGGCAACTGCATCCACATAAACAAGGTCTGTGGAGGACTTGGTGTTCAGTCTGTAGGAGTGATTATGAGCTGTAAATTACTTGCCACTTCTCTGTTCTACTCCCATTCTGACCTATTTGTCCATGACCTCTTTCACTGTTTTAATGAGGCCCAAAGCAAGGAATAACACCTCGTTTTTTTTGTCTGGCTATGTGATAGCCTTCCTACCTCAAAATTAACTTCTCCTGCTTCAGGTATCTTCTTTCTCTGTCTGTATCAGAATTGATCGTTTGGGCTGTAAGTCATCCATCTATGATATTGGCACCGTTTTTCTCACTCTTTCAGTAGACCTTGATCTGCTGGGCATATCATACAGCTCAACTATGAGCAAAATATCTTATTTATTGGCAAATTATCATGTCACGTTGTCCCCATTGACCCAGTGACAACTCCTACTACTAACCCCTATGGCAGCACTGACCTTACCCAGTTACAGATACTTGTGCTGTCCTATTCCTTAAAACTTAAATCTACATTTTGCTTGTCTATGAAGGTTCTCAGTCATCCAGGTCATTGTATATCAAGCAGTAGTAAATCAAAGCAACTGGACTTGCTATGTTGTCTAGAAGATGTTTCGTCACTCATCCGAGAGGCTTCTTCAGTTCTGATTCACAGTGGGTAGTTATTCGGCTTCTAAACATATTACCTCTTCGAATCTCACAGTGTTTATGAGCTGGAAAACTATGGATGAGAATTCAAGAAGTCTTTTGGATGAGTGACAGAAAGTCTTCTAGACAACACAGGAAGTCCAATTGCATTGATTTACTACTGCTTGACATACATTTTGACCTTTTCCCATTCCTGACAAAGGAACATCAGTCTGAAATATTAAACTTTGTTTCTCTATACACAGATATTGCCTGACCTGATGATTATTTCCACCATTTATTCCTTCTATTATAAGTGGTGTTGCGTTCTGGCATCAGCCCTGCTGTAAAGTCAATAGCCCAGGTGAGCCATGCAACCCACTCCTCCACTCAACACATCACTGTTCTCTTGCTGGCCACAAAGCTGACTCCAATAGAAGAACAGAGCTTGGAGGGACTGGCATCCAACCTCCAGCTCATCTTGCCTTTCCACATTTGACTACATAGACTGAGAAGTGGAGCAACAAGTAAACAAGAACAGAACAAAGTTATTATATAATCAGATATTATAACGTAATGGATATACATTGGTCCTGATAAGAATTTTCGGTATGTTGTTGACTTTTTATTCTATCACCATGCACTTACAGATGTACAAAATTAGTACAAAACCAAGATTTAACTACTGTTTCTGAAATGTTTGTGAGGTTTGCTTTAGAGGAAGAAGGCAGGAGAATGGGGTTAAAATGGAAATTAAGTCAGCCATGATGGAATGGCGGAGCAGACTCAATGGGCCAAATGGCCTAATTCTGCTCCTATGTCTTATGGTTTTATGATCTTTTAATACAAAAATAAAAATACATTGAATTCTGTGATTTTGCGGTACTCTTAATTACTTTCAAGTGTTCTTAAGTGACCTTAATGATCATTTAGTTCAACAAATGCTATGAAAACTAAATGCTGAATCCTAAAAAATATCCTGAAAACCTCAAGAATAGTTAAGGAAGGAGGGAAGGGAGAGTGCCGATGTTGCTGGGGGTGAATGTACGTATCAACAAGTGAATTCACTGCTTTTTTCCACAACTGATAATATATTTTTTTCTGAACGAATCTGCTGGATTATTAATTTATCTCTTGATTTCATAATTGCATAAACTAGGTGGTGAGATCTGAAGGTGTAACACTATATTAACTTTTTCATTTAAAGGGATACTACAAGAGTGACCCTTGGTGGGTTCTAGAGTTGCTAACACACCACCCAGAAGTACAAAAGTCTAACCTGAGATTATATTCCCTGATGAAGGGAGGACAAATCCTGACCCAAACAAAGCATAGTTAGTAGTCAGAGAAGTGAGCAGGAGGTGCCTAGACTATGGATCACGACAAAAGGCCAAGGTGATTTATTGACTTTATCAGACCAAGAAGTAAGAGCACAATATCATATTCACTGCACGTAAAGTTGCAGGGCGAGGTAATGCTTTACAGTGCCAGTGATCACGATCAGGGTTCAATTCCCACTCTTGCCTGCTGGAAGTTCGTACATTTTCCCCATGACTGCGTGGGTTTGCTCTGGGTGCTCTGGTTTCCTCCCGCATTCAACAGCCTATGGGCTACAGTTAGTAAATTGTGGGCATGCCACAATGGTGCTGGAAGCATGGCAACACATACAGGCTGCTCAGCACAATCCTCAGATTGTGTCGGTTGATCTTGCAAATAATGCTTTTCACAGTGTGTTTCAATGTTTCGATGTAGCTGTGACAAATAAAGCTAATTTTACCTTTATTTTTCATCTTTACTTACATCCTTATGTGCTTGTAATTTAATTCTACACTTCGCCAAATGATGCCTGTTCTCATACAGCATTCATCACAATTCATCTTGCAAGTGCACCTATCCCTCCTTCTCCTGTTTTCTGCCCTTCCCATGTATTGATCCTATATCAATCTATATCATAGATTTGCAAATGTTCTGTTTCTCCTTCTTACTTACCATCAACAAATGTTCTCCATCCACCTATTTAAACTGCATTGTACATTTCAATCACGGGTTTTTCCTTTTCCACTTTGAACAAATCCTGATTGCAAGGTCATTGGCAACAGGAAGGTGTGGAATCTTAACAACCTGATGACAGAATTCTATCTCATCCTGTCATTTTGCATTTCAGCTTTCACTGAAGTCAGTGGCATGACAAGTGATCCTGTGTGTAATCATTATCTGAAACATCTTGACATTGATGGTTGTATTTTATTTGCTCCATCTTCCACGGTGTTTTTACCCTTTCTTTGGATTGTAGCATTGGAATGACAGTGACAGCTCCTCCTCTGAGGAGGATAATTGACCTGACCATTGACTTCACAGGATCCACACTCATTATGAGATTCTCTCTTCAATCGGTGCTGAAAAACAGCGGTCCCCAACCACCGGGCTGCAAAGCTCGTGCTACCGGGCTGCGAGGAAACGATATGAGTCAGCTGCACATTTCCTCATTCCCTGTCACGCACTGTTGAACTTGAACATAGGGTTGCCAACTGTCCCGTATTTGCCGGGACATCCCGTATATTGGGCTAAATTGGTTTGTCCCATATGGGACCGCCCTTGTCCTGTATTTCCCCTGCCAAGGTAGAGTGTTCCTATGTAACCTTTCGTGCCGAAATGGTGTAAAGCGAAGAAGCAATTACCATTAATTTATATGGGAAAACATTTTGAGCGTTCCCAGACCCAAAAAATAACTTACCAAATCATACCAAAAAACGCATAAAACCAAAAATAAATAACACTAACATATAGTAAAAGCAGGAATGATATGATAAATACACAGCCTATATAAAATAGAAATAATGTATGTACAGTATAGTCGGGAAGATGAAGGCAAAACCAATTTGTGGAGAAAAATATCAGCATGTACACACTTGCGCACATCACATGCGCACGTCACGCATGCGCACACAGGTGCCCGTGCAAGTCTTCATGGTCATGGTAGTCTTTCCTGGGGTAAAGTGTGCTGGGATTTGACTGCTACTTTTCTCCCTTATTTGGGAGTGAGAAAGTTGGCAACCCTAACTGTAAAAGACATGTTGAGGTGAGTTTAACCCTAATTGAACACCAACACCGCCCCCCCCCCCACCCCCAGTCGGCTGGTCCGCAAGAATATTGTCAATAATAAACCAGTCCGCGGTGTAAAAATGGTTGGGGACCCCTGCTGTAAAAGAAAGAGAGCAGTGCTTTCACCATACCATTCACATCACAATTGGCAAGCGTGGATGAGAGAAACAGGGACAGCAGTGGAAAGCCGTCATTAGAGTATTCAGTGCTTTCCAAGGTCCATTCAAGAGCAGTCACCTCAGGGACCATTAATGAAGAGAACAGACTGCAGCAGGGACAGAGAATATACGATTTTACCAACAGACATTCCATCTGCACAGGATGATTTTTGCATGAGTGACGCAAAATTATAGGCACTTGCATTGATGTTCTTAAAATCATAGGAAGAATGGTCATATGCATGGAACAGTAATTGCAGCAATCAAGTAAGTATACATGGAGTTTACTTGAAGACTTAGTTGCAAAGAAAGCTAAAGTAACAAGATGTCATGGTCACTTGTTGCCCCATTAACGTATTAGTAAGTTGTGGTCATGTTATCTTGGCGAATCTTGCAGGCTGTCCCCCAGCACATCCCCAGACTGTGTTTTGTCATTGGCGAAAAGGAGCATTTCACTATTTGTTTAAACATACCTGTGACAAAGCTAATCTTTAATCTTCGTTGCAAATACCCACTGCTAGCAGGGTAGTTCAGAAGGACTATGGGAAGGATGGAGAGAGAATCCATAAGAGTCGGAGCTGTGGTCAAAGCACTTTGGCTTCTCTTCTGATTGCCCTCATCCCGCGCACTCAGTACTGCATGTCACGGCTTGTGTCACCAGCATGACAGTACAGTGTATTGCAGGAGCTCAACGCTATAAGAAACCAAGGCATTAAAACCCAATTAGCATTTCAGCAATCAGCGAAGGGTGTGAGCAACTAATTACTGTCCCTGCTGTAGCTATAAGGTTTGCATAAGGTAGGAGCTTGTGAAACAGAAAAAAAATATGCAGTTGTACACATTGAGTAACATTTATCAGAAATGCTTGGGGCCAGAAGTGTTTTGAGTTTAGGAAAATTTGCATCTATATAACAGGATATCATTGGGTGGGACACAAGTCTAAACACAAAATCAACTTACATTACATATGCAGCTTATACATATATTCGGAAGGTAGTTTTATATAATATTTTTAATAATTTTGAAACAATGCAACATAATGTGCACATGAACTGTCAGAAAGGTAAGCTATCACTACCTTTGTTGCCCAGGAGAACAGTCAGCATCGCTGTTATTCCTGACCCTGAATTTATGTAAGCAGCCTTTCTCTTACACTTGTTCATCACACAATGTACTGATACAGCTGTTCAGGGTGTTAGATTTTCATCAGCAACAATCTGAGCAAACTTAATAAATTTCTCTGCTGCTGCATGTGATGATTTATCACCACAAATCTTTAAAAAATTAATGCTGTGCTTTTTCTTAAATTTCTGCAATCAACCTGCTGAATATTCACAATGACCTTTAATTTCCAGTTTGCCATGATAGACCTTTGCTTGCTTCATGATCAGCATGATTAAGCGGCATATGTTCACTCTGACGCTGGTGAATCCACTTTTTCAATACACATTTGAGATCTTCACTTTTTGCCTTATACAGTGTTTTTCTATTTTTCATTAACTTCTGCGCATTACATATGTGAGGTCACTTCCCAGAACTATCTGTGACCAGCAGAGACCCACAGTGTCTGGTAGAATTTTCCATTTTTGATGTCAGCACTCAAAAAAAATGTTGGATTTCAGGGGTTTTTGGATTTTGGATTTTTTGATAAGGCATTCGCAACTTGTGCACGGGCATGCACAGAAGTGGTTCACACAAAATAAAAAGAATGATTGATGTCTATGATTTTGACTTATAAATATTACATGTTCCGTAATTGAAATCAAAAGAAAATGCATGCAAGTTTCAGCGCGGCCCAACCAACCCATGGAGTGGTAACCGTACCAGGTTCATTCCACTTGCTCGCTGTCATGAAGTCATTGTCTGATGACATAACTGTATTGTTCACACTGTGCCATTCAAGTCAACAATTAGCCTAACGTGTGCTGTAACATTGCACTGCAAAGGACAATTTGAATTCTGATCAAACCAGCCATGTAAATTTAAGTAGCAAAATACAGAACAATTCCTCACCCATCATCTGTCAAAGTCTCATCCCTATATTTACAATCCCGCATGATCTGTGCCGTGCATGTATTTCTGAAACACCTCTATATCTGCAAACTCTTTCTGATTCTAGCCATGTATTTCTCCCACCCACTCACACCTCTCTGGCTCATCACTGATGACAGCTGCTGACTAGCTGAAATGTGCAACTTCTGCTTTGCCAGCTCTCTCTCTCTCTTCACCTTCCCTAAAATATGCCCTGATAATGAGGTTTCTGCTTATCTCTGCTCATTTATTTCCGCATCCTCTAATGTCTGTTTACACCCCCGTGGAGTGTGTTTATGTGTTTTCCTGTATGTAATTAAGACCAGAGGGCTTCCAATACAATAGATGGATTGGACTGCCGATTTTGAGATGATAAACTCTTTGTGGTGTTTGGACATAGCAGACTTGTCAACCTCTTGTTCCCATGATCTGGAACACCTGATGATTAAGTGCTGACCATTCTACTTACCAAGTGAATTCTCCTCCATAATCCTGACCACAGTTTATATAACTGCCAAAAGCAGATTATAAACAAGGACTCAATGTATTGCCATGATTAGCAAGCAAGAAACAATCTACCCTGATGCGTTCCAAATCTTTGTTGGGGACTTCAATCAAGCTTATTAGAAGAAAACTCTGCACAATTATCATCAATGTATCACCTGCAGCACCAAAAGGTCCAAACACACTTGACCACCATTACACTACAATTAGGAATGCCTATGATTCTATGCCTAGACTGGATTTCAGGAAATCTAATCACTCAGTTGTCCTCTCCTACCTGCATACAGACAGAGGCTAAAGAGCAAGGCTCCAGAGATAAAGACAACAAAGAGATGAATAAACGCTTCTCAGGCTTCCAGCCGGGTACAGGTATCTATTTTAACTGATGTTAGATGACAAACTCGGCCATCTTCATCAGGGATGATGCCTGGCAACACCCCTCCTGATTGGTTAGTCCTCATCCAATCAGGTTTCCGCTGTCCCACCTTGTTTACCATCAAATTCCATTTCTTAGTTAGAGCGAGACCTTTGTCTTTGTTAAAATTCTTGTCCTCTACTTTTATCACAATGGTTTCCTTCACCAGGTGGCCCCAAAAGCCATTGGCGCAGCACAGTAGTTTTGTGCAGTCGAATTCAATCCTATGGCCATTGCGAATGCAATGTTCTGCTCCCGTTGATTTCTCCGGGTAACACAAACAGATACACCTCCTGTGCCCCTACAATGCGGGTTTCCATTATGTATTCCATCTGGCTGGTTTACACCACTCCACATTCACAGGGAATCCTGTAAATGCCAGCCGTCCTGAAATCCAGGTCATCTTTAACCTGCATAAGCTGTGATTTGAGCTTCCTTACACAGAAACATAGAAAAACATAGAAACAAACGTGCCGAATATGTCCCTACTTTAGAAATTACTAGGCTTACCTATAGCCCTCTATTTTTCTAAGCTCCATGTAGCTATCCAAAAGTCTCTTAAAAGACCCTATTGTATCTACCTCCACCACCATTGCCGGCAGCCCATTCCACGCACTCACCACTCTCTGAGTAAAAAACCTACCCCTGACATCTTCTCTGTATTTACTCCCCAGCACCTTAAACCTGTGTCTTCTTGTGGCAACCATTTCAGCCCTGGGAAAAAGCCTCTGACTATCCACGCTATCAATGCCTCTCATCATCTTATACACCTCTATCAGGTCACCTCTCATCCTCCGTCGCTCTAAGGAGAAAAGGCCGAGTTCACTCAACCTATTCTCATAAGGCATGCTCCCCAATCCAGGCAACATCCTTGTAAATCTCCTCTGCACCCTTTCTATGGCTTCCACATCCTTCCTGTAGTGAGGTGACCGGAACTGGGCACAGTGTTCCTAGTGGGGTCTGACTAGGGCCTATATAGCTGCAACATTACCTCTCGGCTCCTAAATTTAATTCCGCGATTGATGAGGGCCAGTACACTGTACGCTGTCTTAACCACAGAGTCAACCTGCGCGGCTGCTTACGGGTTTGTGAATGGTATTAATCTGGTATTTCTTCAGGATCCTGCCGATCCTTCCAGAAACCATGGAAGTATAGGGAAGACAGGTGGTAGCAACGGGTTCCTCCTTGTGGTCGGGTTTCCTATTGCAGCTTTTAATGGCCTGATTAATTTCCTTCACCTCGTAGCTATTCTGTAGGAACTTATTTCCTCATGGAGACTCCGTGGTTCTGAAATAGTTAGCACAAAGTTAATCAAAATG
The DNA here is from genome assembly GCF_030028105.1 of Mobula birostris. Lineage (NCBI taxonomy): Eukaryota > Metazoa > Chordata > Chondrichthyes > Myliobatiformes > Myliobatidae > Mobula > Mobula birostris. The sequence continues at coordinate 43,925,676 of NC_092390.1, forward strand.
GAAAGAACCGCTCTGCATTGGGGGTTTGACGGTGGGTGAGTTATTTTTGAGGTATAAGTCTGTGTGAGTAGGTTTCCAATAGACACCATGTTCGAGGCTACCATCTGTTTTCCGTCGTATTAGAGTGTCAAGGAACAGGAAGCAACCATTCTTCTCCATCTCTGTCGTAAATTGAATGTTTGGATGTATGCTGTTCAGATGGTCGTGAACTGTTGGAGTACCTGGAGTCCATAAGGCCACAGTACAAACCAATATTGGTTAAAATCCACACCTATAACTGGCTGGAAGCCCGAGAAGGGTTTATTCGTCATATACACTTGGGAGCACTAGATCCTTTTAATAAAGAGGTGGCTGCAGGAGTAGCTATGGGATTGATTTGAGTTGGTAGACGGGGCCATGTTCATAGACATATCTGAGGATCTTAACAAACACACCAGAATTGTCATGGACTTTATAAAAACAGTTGTAGGGGAGTGCATCAATGCAAAATCATTCAGAGTCTTCCCTGGCCAGAAGCTCTGGATGAACCATGAGATCCGCAGACTGCTGAGGTCCAGATCAGTGGTGTTCAGTTCTGGCAACCAAGTTATATATATCTGGTCCAGGTACGATTTCCAGAAAGTCATCTCACATCTGAAGGGGTAATTCCAGACTAAACTTGAATCACTGAAGGGCGCTTGACAGCTGGGGCAAGTCTTGAATACAACCATCTCCGATGAGGAGAAGCCAAGCGTAACAGATAACAAAAGGGATGAGCTCAATGCCTTTTATGCTCGCTTTGACCATTAAGCCATGGAGACACCTTCATGAACTCCCACAGCCCCCAATGATCCTGTAATTTCAGTCCCTCAGGCGACCTGAGAGCATCCTTCAGGAAAGTGAAGCCATGGAGTACTAAAGACCTGTGCTGATCAACTGGCTGGAGTGTTCCTGACTGAGGCGTCTTGGATTCACACCAATTTGCCTACTATCATAGCAGCTCAACACCAGGTGCCATTTCATTGGCTCCACTCAACCCTGGAACATCTGGACAGTGAAGATGCAGACATCAGGATGATCAACATTGACTAAAATTCGATATTCACTATTATCTTCCCCTCAAAGCTAATTAATAAGCTTCAAGTCCTAGGCAATAGTACCTACTTGTGCAACTGGATCCTCAATTTCCTCACTTGCAGACTCCAGTTAGTTCGGATTGGCTACATCTCCTCCACAATCTCACTCAGCACAGGTGCACCACAAGGCTGTGTGCTTAGCCCCTATTCTACTTGCTGTATACTTATGGCTGTGAGCACAGCAGAGTTCAAATACCAAATTTAAGTTTGCAGACAACACAACTGTTGGCCAAATCAAGCATAGTAATGAATCAGCACATAGGATGGAGAATGAAAATGTGGCAGATTGGTGCCACTAAAACAACCTCTCACTCAATGTCAACAAAAGCAAGGAACTGATTATTCACTTCAGGAGGAGAAATACTGGAGGTCCATGAGCCAGTCCTCATTGGTGCATCGGAGGTGGAGAAGGTCAGCAACTTTAAACTCCTTGGTGTTATCATTTCACAGGATCTGTTCTGGGTCCAGTATGTCAGTGCCGTTATGAAGAAAGCACAACAGCACCTCGAATTTCTCAGAAATTTGTGAAGACTTGACATGTCATCTAAAACTTTGATGAACTTCTGTAGATGTGTAGTTGAAAGTATATTGCCTGCTTGCATCACAGCCTGGTACAGAAGCACCTCTGCCTTTCAACAGAAAAGTCTACAAAAGCTAATGGATACAGCCCAGTCCATCATGGGTAAACCCCTTCCCACTATTGAAAATATCTGCATGGGTAAGTGTTGCTGGAAAGTAACATCTATCGTCAAGGACCCCCACCATCCAGGTCATGCTCCCTCCTCACTGCAGCCATCAGAAAGAAGGCATAGAAGCCTCAAGACCCACACCAGCAGGTTCAAAAACTGTTATTAACACTCAACCATCAAGCTCTTGTACCAGGGGGAAGAACTTCACTCAACTTCATTTGCCCACCACTGAACTGTTCCCACTGAACTGGAGTCACTTTCAATGACACTTCATCTCATTTTCTAAATATTTATTGCCTATTTTAATATTATTATTATTATTATTATTATTATTATTATTATTATTTCTATTTTTATTTTCAGGCTTCTGTGTTTGCTGATACTAGAGATTGCTTAAGAAGTGAATTCAACAGTCTTCTGTAGATGATTGGAGCTAGATGATGGATAAGACCAGGAGGAAGAGATTGTAGGAGAGCACAGGGATAGGAGAGGATTACAGGGAAACAACTGTGCCAGCAGAAAAGTAGAGGGAGACCAATCTTACCATCTGTGGTAAGATTGTGTGGTTGGGGTGATTAGAGATTCATTGGGGCCATATTGCAGGGATATGGAATATAGTAGCAGGAGTGGATGAATAAATCAGAAGAGAAGACTCAAACAAGGTGATAATAGATAGATTCATGCTGGGAGATATTCTGAGAATGATGAGTATACTCAGTCAGGGAGGCAATCATGTGATGGTTAGACATTTAGGGTGATGACAGTTATTATCAAAGAGATGCAGAGAAGCCAGTAATCTGGAGGAAGGTGGATGCCTCAGATCCTTGGCACATTCCAAAGAGGGTTGTGTCTTTTTACTAAGGAAGAAACGGGCCTCAACCATCTGACTGAGATCACCTTCATTGTGTGAGGGTTGTACCGATTGTGGGGCCATTCATTGTGTATAATTTTGCACCAGTGATTTTAATTAAAGTCCAGCAGGCACGGAGTGGATTGTCATTGCACTGTCAGAAGTTTGCTACTGCATTACAAATTTAGAGGCCACTTTCTTTGGTACAACTGTACGCCCGCTCGTTAATGTAAATATCTAATCAGCCAATCATGTGGTAGCAAATCAAAGCATAAAAGCATGTAGACATGGTCAAGTTGTTCAGTTGTTGTTTAGACTAAGTAGTAGAATGGGGAAGAAATGTGATCTAAGTGACTTTGACCATGAAATGATTGATGGTGCCAGACAGGGTGGTTTGCGTATCTCAGAAACTGCTGATCTACTGGGGTTTTCACGCACAACAGGCTCTAGAGTTTACAGAGAATGTTGCAAAAGAAAAGATATCCAGTGAGAGACAGTTCTGTGGATGAAAGCACTAAAACAAAAACACGAAAACAGAGAAGAATGGCCGGACTGGTTCATTTGCATCCTTCTGTGATTCCAGTTTGGTCTGGAATTGTAACTTTATACATGAGCTGGCTTTCCGGAGGCTGTACCTTGTACTTTACTTGATTGCCAGACCAGAATGCCATCGACCAGGCCCTCAGCAGACTGCAGACCTCTTGCTTCAGGGCTTCTGGTTGGGGAAGACTGTAAATTATTTTGTAGGGACGTGGTCATCTATGACTGACATCATAAAGTTCGTGACACTGTGGTGTAATTGTTCAGATCCTTTGAAGAGTCCTTGAACATGGTCCAGTCCGCTGACTTGAATTAATCCCATAGGTGCTCCTCTGCCTCCCACAGCCATCTCTTCATTGTCCTTACTTCTGGAGCCTTGCTGTATAGCCTGTGCCTGCATGCAGGTAGAGGGAGGATAACTAGATGGTCAGATTTCCCCAAATCTGGTTTCGGGCTGCAGTCCGTGGAAAGTATCTGGCCCAGGCGGGGTCCCAGGCCAAGTACTGAACATCTGCACTGATCAACTGGCTGGAATATTCAATAATAGCCTTAAAATCTTGCTTTAGCAGTCTGAAGTACCCATCTGCTCCAAGCGAGCTTCAATTATATCGGTGTCCTGCTTCAATGTCAATCGTCCAGTAGCACTTACATCCACTGTGATAAAGTGCTTTGAGAGGTTGGTGATGAAACATCTCAACTCCTGCCTGAGGACTGATTTGCATCCGCTCCAATTTGCCTACCCTCACAATACGTCAATAGCAGGTGCTATTTCATTGGCTCTTCACTCAACCCTGGAACATCTGTGCAGTGAGCATGCAATCATCAGGATGCTCTTCATTGACTCCAGCTCTGCATTCAATACTATCATCCCCTCAAAACAGATTAGTAACGTCCAAGTCCTAGGCCTCAATACCTTCTTGTACACCTGGATCCTTGATTTCCTCACTTGCAAACCCCAGTCAGTTAGGATTATCAACAACATCCCATCCACAGTTACCATCAGCACAGGTGCACCACAAGGTTGCGTGCTTAACCCCCTGCTCTACACACTTTATGCTTATGACTGTGAGGCAAAGCACAGCTCCAATGCCATATTTAAATGAGCTGATGACACCACTGTCTCTGGCCGAGTCAAAGGTGATGACAACTCAGCACGTAGAAGGAAGATTGAAAATCTGGCTGCGTGGTGCCACAACAACCACCTCTCACTCAATGTCAGCAAGGCCAAGGAGCTGACTATTGACTTCAGGAGGAGGAAACCGGAAGCCTGTGGGACACTCTTCATCCGGGGATCAGAGGTGGAGAGGGTCAGCAACTTCAAATTTCTTGGAGTTATCATTTCAGAGAACCCATCCTGGGTCCAGTACACAAGTTTCATTACAAAGAAAGCACAGCAGTCCCACTACTTTCTGAGAAGATTGCAAAGGTTCAGCATATAATTTAGAACTTTGACAAACTTCTATAGATATGTGATGGAAAGTATACTGACTTATTGCATCACAATGTGGTATGGAAATACCAATGGCCTTGAATGGAAAAGCTGACAAAAAGTAATGGATATAGCCCAGTCCATCACGGGTAACAAGGAGTCCCATTGCAGAAAAACAACATCCCTCAACAAGGGTATTGCCCCATCCGGGCCATGCTCTCTTCTCATTACTGCCATGAAGAAGGAGGTACAGAAGCCTCAGGAACACCACTAGTTTCAGGAATAGTTATTACCCCCTCAAGCATAAGGCTCTTGAACAATGGGGAGAGCTTCACTCAACTTCATTTGCCCCATCACTGAACTGTTTTCATTGAATTGGAGTCACTTTCAAGGACTCTTTGTCTCATGTTCTCAATATTATTGCTTATTTAGATATTATTATTATTTCTGTTTTTTACTCATTTTTTTGTATTTGCAGTTTGTTGATTTTTTTAAAATGTTGGTTGCTGTCCATCGTACTGGGTGTGGCCTTTCATTGATTCTGCTGTGTTTCTTGTACTTACCCTGATGGCTTGCAAGAAAATGAATCTCAGGGTTGTATATATGTACTCTGATAATAAATTTACTTTGAACTTTGAATGTAGTGTACTACTTAAGATGCTTTTGCCATATACCCATGTGTCTTCATTGCATCTCCTTCATCTAGAAGTTTATTTTCAAATAAAATTCATGGAACTAATTTGATACTATTAAAAAGCTTTCAAAAATTAGATTCATTTTAATGATGGATGAGAATGCATGCAAAAGCCATACATTACCCAGTGTCATAATAATTGCTGGTGCAGTAAAATTCAGATATAGATTCCACTTATTATTGCTGAATTCATTACAAAATGCAGTATCAGAGTTTATTTGAAGAAGTATTGAAGGACTCTGCTAATGCTATTTACCAAAAAGAAGGCCTTAAAGTTAATACCCAAGCAATGATAGCGAGATCGAAGTGTCCTTCACTTTGTAAAGCACTGTCATTATTCAAGCACCCCGAAATATTCATGATCTATAGCTCTTTGTTGTGAAGAAAGTACTTTCACTTTCAGTCACTGAATCGGCTAGTTTTTCCCTTTACACTTATAAGTGAATCTTCCATTGCTCATTTATCTGAAAGTAGAAGTGGATGTACTGTTGATTAAATTTATTGTTTTGTTGTAATGTTGTCGAGATACAGTTCTGTGCAAATGTTTTAGGCGCACGTACGTATGTAGCGAGGGTGCCTAAGTCTTTTGCACAGTACTGAATAATTTTATCTTTTGCACAGTAATGCTGCCCCAAAAAAAATTTATGACATATGTGAGTGATGATAAACTTTATTCTGATATGCATCTCTATTTGTGGACTGAGAGTGGGAAGAGGGCAGGGAACAGCCGAAGGGAAAGTGGAGGAACAGCAAGCACCAGAGAGACATTCTGTAATGATCAATAAACCAAATGTTTGTAATCAAATGACCTTGCCTGGTATCTCAGGGCTGGGTGCGTCTGTACCTACGCCACTACTTACTCCTGGAACTCCTTCTCTGCCACCTGTCCCACGCCCCTCCTGAGGCACTCCACCCTCGCCCTTCCCAACATTCATTGCTCCTGCCAGATTTACAAACCTGCTCTCCGCTCCACATTGACAAACAAAGCACCGTGTCTAAGATTTTTGCACAGAACTGTATTTTTAGATAACTGAGAATCGTAATAATGGCTGAGAGGTAAACTGCCAACATTTCACAGAAATTTAACTTAGACCATTCACATTCATTTCCAATTTCTGCAAAAAAAGCAACTTTTTGATTGCTTTTATGAAATGAAACAAAATGGCCTGCAGTAAATGCATACATTAATCTCTTCATTGTTTCATTTGTTGTTGGAACTGGAGGGAGCTAATTCAAAAACAGTTTATGCTTAGTAGTCAGTCACCACAGATTAAACAAAAGTCATTGGCTGTGATACTGCAACCTAAAGCTGCTTTGTTGTTTATAAATTCACTTCTTGACACAAAAAGTTCTTCTAATATCACATTTATGTTAATTTATTTACAGAATGCAAATTAGCTGACAAAAACAGTGTTTATCATCCATCCCCTGAAGCTGGTTATGAGCCAGCTTCTTGAATCACTGCAATCCAAAATAGTTGATTTTAACCCAGCGATGATGAGAGAAAGCCAATATATTTTCAAGTGAGGAGGTATGTGTGCCAATTGTTGGAAAATTTGTAAGTGGCTACGTTCCCATGTGGATGTGCATTTGCCCTTTGGATTTGGGAGGTGCTGTCAAAGGACCATTAGTCATCTGCTATTCTTCCTCTTTTAGGTGGTAGAGTTTGCCGACACAGAGTGGTAGTAGTAGAGAGAGTGAATAGGTGGTAGGTTGGATGGTCATCTAGCAGGCTGTTCTATCAGACCTGTGATGAAATATTGTTCATTTGTCTCGAAACTCAGCAACATCTAAGGCAGAACACATCTACTAGTCTAAATTATCAGTTCTTCCATTATCTGACCCATCGAGGTTATGAGACAATTCATCGTTCTGTGCAATGCAATTTGATGAGTTTTCTGTAATGGCATCTCTTATCCATCTGGAAGCCAAGAAGGACAGAAATGCAAATTTGCTTTCAAGACACACAATATACTCATCTAGAAAAAAAATACTACTCCTCCTTCACCATGGCTGGTCAAAATCAATTATGGAACATCCTAACCAATCACATTGTGGGAGAACATTCAAAGGGAAGGATGAGAAGGAGTAGGCCACTCACCCCTCAAGCCTGCTTCACCATTCAATGTGATCGTGGGTGATCTGCCCCAGGCCTCATCTCCACTTCTATGACAATTCCAACAAATCCAGCAGCTCAAAGTGTTATCTCATCACTCCCTTTTGAGGATAGGGGTTGGCAGTAAAGTTGATTTTGTTAGGAAAATGTACATTCCTGTAGGCATAAAAAAAAGATCCTTTTATAAGCAATCTATCTCATCTTACAGATAATATATTATTATATTTTGATTGATAACAGTTCAATAAAGTCCTTTCGAACAGGATATCTGCTGTCCTTACCTGGTCTATATATGGCCCCAGGCTCATATTACTTAATTATGCTGTGAACAGGTCTAGCAGGTTTACTTTATGGAAATTGCTTCCTAAATAGTTAAGTGTTAGGTTCTGCTTTTACATGGTAAAAAAGGAATGCTCCTGAAAGTCAAGTTCAGAAGCACAAAGCTTCTTTAGAGAGCCAAAAGTACAGATTTTTATATTCTTACATGCAGTCATCATATATGTAACCAGGTGACTGCTGAACATCATTTTTTTCATTTTTAAAGTGCACTTATGTATTCACTCTGGTAATGCTTAAGTAGCTGCCTGTGCCTTTAAGAGAAGACGGTGATGTCATTATGCACATGTGGAGTAGAAGGAAGAGTTGCAAGGTTCCAGAAAGGATGTCAAATGCTAGTCGTATGGTGAGGAAAGATTTTCGCGAGTAAGGTGGCAGTGCTGGATAGCGTGGTTGTGCGAAGTTCATTATTGGCCTAGTAGCGTGAATGAGGAGAACTCGTGTCGGGGTCTAGCCTATATGTGTTTGGAAGTTAAGCAAATGTGTGCCAAAAATTGCCACTACCATATTGGTTTTGTATATTTTGTTTTATTTATTTTCATACTGCATACATAACAAGGGTGTGACCAAAATTAAGCCGAGATTTTAACAGCAGGAACTGTGTTGTTTTAAATTCATTTTGTCGTTTTTATTTTGATAATCTCTTTCTGCATTAAGACATCTAAAACAGATAAAGGAATTAAAGACCTGAAAAAGTACTTGTTGACCTGCATGTGTATTTTTCCCCAGGCTACAAATACATACATTGTTCATCCCAACTTGACTTGAATCAAGCTTCAAAGCTGTGAGTACAGTATTACACATGGACAGAAGTATCCTGTTCTAAAGACTGCCCACGTATTTTTTTTCTAATAGTACAGAAGCATATAGAGTATATTCAGCATATCCCTGACCCCTTCAGCCTTAGAACAGGACTAACTTTGTATGTGCAGAACAGAACTACATGTACATAAAGCAAGAGGCAATCTCACTAAACCTAAAGAGAGACCCTGAATTTGGAGCAATCATACCATGCTTTGTCATTGTGATTGGTTCTAAGGTGCCTCTCCAAATAATCTCTGTTTTTCAGCCTCTTGAAGTGTTTTACATCCCTGCTTAACTATCTCTCTCTCTGCTCCTAGTCACTATTCAACAATGACTGATCGTCCTGTGCACGACTTTGAACTGTCGGCAAAAATTACTCAAGGTGGATACCTGCTATTAATAAGTCTAATGGGAGAGAGCTGATTGAGTTTTGCTGAGAAGATTCTAGAAGTGTCTTTAACGACAGCTGCGGACATGTGAGCACAAACTTGTTGGGAAGATGTTCTCTCAAAAGACATTATTAGAAGCAGCCTTTAGGAAATTAACCTGCTGGAGGCTGTTTTGTATTTAGTATTAGAAGGAGCAAATGGAAAGAAGTGTATTTAAGAGTCTCTTAAATGCTCCTCATGTATCTGCCTCTACTACCACCAATGGCCATATGTTCCACACACTTACAGCCCTGTGTAAACAAAAACTTACCTCTGGCATCTCCTCTATACTTTCCTCTAATCATCATTAAATTATGCCCTCTTTTGTAGGCCATTTCCACTCTGGGAAAAAGCCTATGGCTGCGCACTCAATCTATGCCAATTAAAATCTTGTATACTTCTGTCAAGCCACCACTCATCCTCCGTTGCACCAAAGAGAAAAGCCCCAGCTCACTTCAGAAGGCATGCTCTCTAGGCAAGGCAGCATCCTGGTAAATCTCCTCTGCACCCACTTTAAAGCTTTGGCATGCTTCCTGTAACGAGGAGAACAGAATTAAACACATTGCACTGCCTCCTTCTAAAAATGACAAAGTATCAGCTGAACTTTGCCTTAATGTATGCATAGAATTTTCCTCCCTCTCCATAATGTTCTGTAAACTCCACCCCCACATCTTCTCCCAATACTTGTGAAGTAGCATGCTGTATAAACAGGGAAGTGGAGCATTAAAGTGGTGACTAAGCGAACAACATGCTGGATGATGTCTTGGCTTTTCTTTTGGTGAAAGAGGTACAGGAGAAATGATTTGTACCTGTAAAACACTTGGAAAAAATATAGCTTGTAGCTAAAATGCCTTATTAGGTCTAGATATTCTTCATTGTGATCATGTCTTTTACCACTAAAATTCCATTTACTTCCTGCTATTGAGGTTTAGTCCGTTTAATCAAAAAACACAAAACTACAGATGCTGGAAATTTGAAATTTAAAAAAAGCCATTGATCTGCATAGTTAACTCTGTTTTTGTTTCCATAGGTGCTGCCTGACCTGCTGAGATCCTCCAGAATTTTGTGTTCTCTTTCTATATACTTAACAGAAAAAAGTCCTTTGCAACGATCATAGCAGGTTAAGCTGCTTGGCCTCCTTCTGCTAAACCTTCTCCATCCTTCCACAGGCAATTCAACTCAATGTCAGTGAGTAATGAGAGGTTACTCTACTTGTCATACACTATATTGAACATTATCTAACTTCTAATGACAGGTTGATATTTTATTTAAGTAAGGTTAGATAAGGCGGGGGCAGAGCATGACATGTGGAATAACCTACTTTCTTCCATAGCCTTTTTATCTTGTGAGCCAAGTGTCACAAAATGTAAACCTCCTGCTTTGAATTTAATTTGAACTGATGGAGATAGTTCACAGAAACTGCTTATTGTGAGGTTCATGCTGATTATGTGTTGATAAAGGACATTTTAAATTTTGATTTATATTGAGACATAGATAAAGGACCCTGCCAACTCTTTCTAAAATGCAGATAGCATTCTGCATTAAATTATTTATGGATTTGACTCCAGAGAGAAATTTGCAGACTTTCATGAGAGTTTACAGTCCAAAATGGACCCAGATAAGTAGTCTCATTGTTCATCCAATTATTATTTATTAGCCATGAAGTAATCTGAAAGCATTAATTGATTTTTTTTTTAACAATACTCCTTGTGAAGGTGAATGTCATAAAGCAAAGCAATGCAAAGTCATGGAAAGGAAGATTATTTAGGTATCTTAGCTCACATCTGGTAAAAAGCTAATACTACAAATCAAGAATGGAATTTAGTATTGATCAGGTAGCAGGCGAACAGTGGCCGAGGAATTATAATGTGCTGTTACTCAGGTGTATGCTATGGTTGTTGGTGTACTGACAACCAATTCATCAAGGGCATACTGCTGCAAATTTTGGAGCTTCAGATATTATTGAGACAGATTTTCACACTTTTCTTAATGCATTGTAGTGTGTGTGCAGGAAACACACAGTTCAATTTTCAAATGTTCTAAGTAAATTTATTATCAAAGTACATATAAGTTACCATATACAACCTAGAGATTCAGTTTCTTGCTGGCATACTCAATGAATCTATAATAGAATTGATGAAAGACCGCACTAACTCAGACATCCCACCCTGCAAAAACTCATTTCAGGGAGGTAGCACCACCATTTCAGGGAGGTAGCACCCCTGCCCCCCCGCAATGCCATATGCCCCCACCCCCCCGTGGACCTCCAAGGGTGTATGTAATACTTTGTTTAGTGATTTTGTCTAATCTGTAAACCAAGTTGGGTATTTACAGCAAATGTGACATTAAAATATGTACTTATATTAATATTATATTATCATGTTTTTTCTATTTCAACTTTAAGCAAGTCTACAGGGAGTTTGGCCTCATCACGTAGGACATCAATAGTGTAGCTCCTTGGCAGCTAGCCAGCTAGTTTAAATCAGGGGTCCCCAACCTTTTGTGCACCGCGGACTGGTTTAATATTGACAATGTTCTTGCAGACCGGCCGATCCGGGGGTGGGGGTGGCTGTTAAACACGACCGGAATATAGGTGATAAGTCAACTATAATTCACTTGTAAGTGGCTAATACACTCAATTTCATTTCTAAAGGGGTTTATCTAAGGAATTTAATATTAAGCACACAGCGTATATTTTCCTCGCATGAATGTAGTGATAAGTCAATTATAACAGTGACCCAGATCAGAGACGACGCAATCGGCAATCGCCTCTGATCTGGGCCGACATTTACGTGCCGGGCGGCACCTAATCAATTAGCTTGTTTATTTCGGCTTTTTTCTTAAAGATGTGCTGGGTGCATTCCGGCCACTGCTGTATTCTTCGCGGCCTGGAGGGTGGGGACCACTGAATTATAAGTCACTTCTAAGTCAATAGCATCATAACATTTTAAGTAATGTTTGGATATTAAACACACAGCGCATATTTTCCTCATATGAACATATAAAGTCATTGCAACGCACCAATATCGCTGAATCAGTGGGAGCCCTGGGTTTGTTTTCCTGCAACAACATGGTCTTATTGAGGGGTGATGGGAGACAGCGATACTCGAAGGGGGTTCCTTATGTCCAGACTATTCTGAAATTTAGTTTTTGTTGCATTCATTGCAGAAAACACCACTTCGCAGAAATATGTTGGAAATGGAAGCAAATTTTTCAGTGCTTTCATGGCTATCTCAGGATATTCAGCCTTGACTTTGATCCAGAATGCCAGCAGAGATGTTATGTCAAACATACTTTTCAGTCCGTCGTCATTTGCAAGCTCAAGGAGTTGATCTTTTCCTGTGCTGACATGGATGATTCACTGGGGACATTCACAAATGGGTCACAGACCCATTCCTTTGCACGTCTTGGGTCACCGATGACCTCGTGTATGTTAAAATTCAACAGTGCGTGACAGGGAATGAGGAAAGGTGCAGCTGACTCATATCGTTTCATATCGCCAAATCATATTGTTTCCTCATGACCTGGTGGTTGGGGACCACTCTTAACACGAAGAGAGACTAATTAGGATGCTCGCTCTCACTCTGCCTCTCAAAAAAATCTATTTCCGGGATATTGTATATAATTTCCGGGTGTCAGGGAGCCACTATCGTTATGTGGGAGACTCCCGGAACTTCCAGGAGAGGTGGGATATCTGCTAACTTGGTCATTCAACCCAGAGTGCAAAAGTCACAAACTGTGCAGATACAAAAAGAAGGAAGTAATAATAAATAAATAGATAAGCAATAAACATTGAGAACATGAGATTAAGAGTTCTTGAAAGCGAGTCCATAGGTTGTGGGAACATTTCAATGATGGGGCAAGTGAAGTTAGAGTGAAGTTAACCCTTTTGGTTCAGGAGCCTGATGGTTGAGAGGTAATAACTGTTCCTGAACCTGGTGGTGTTGGTCCTGAGGCTTCTGTACCTTCTTCCTGATAGCAGCAGTGAGATGACTTGGATGGTAGGGGTTCTTGATGATAGATGTTGCTTTCTTACAACAACATTTCTGTAAATGTGCTCAATGGTGAAGAGAACTTTAGTCGTAATGCACTGGGCCATATCCACTGCTCTTTGTAGAATTTTCCATTCAAGGGCAATGGTGTTTCCATCCAGTCTGTGATGCAGCAAGAAAATATACTTTCCACTACACATCTATAAAAGTTTGTCAAAGTTTTAGATGTCATACTGAATCTTCACAAACTCCTAAGGAAGTAGAAGTGTTGCTGTGCTTTCTTCATAATTGTACTAACGTGTTGGGCCCTGGGCAGATCCTCCAAAATAATAACACAGATGAATTTAAAGTTGCAGACCCTCTCCACCACTGATCTCTGATGAGGATTGGCTCATGGACCTCTGGTTTCCTCCTCCTGAAGTCAATGATCAGCTCCTTGGTCTTGCTGATATTGAGTAAGAAGTTGTTGTTATGGCACCACCAGCCAGATTTTCAATCTCCTTCCTGTATGCTGATTCATCACCACCTTTGATTTGACCTGGCCTATAACAGTGGTGTCATTAGCAAACCTGAATATGGCATTGGAGCTGTGCTTAGTCACACGGTCATAAGTGTAAGGTAAGTAGAGCAGGGGGCTAAGCACACATCCCTATGGTGCACCTGTGCTGATGGAGACCGTGGGGAGCATGCATTTGCCAATCTGAACTGACTGGGGTCTGCAGGTAAGAAAATTGAGGATCCAATTGCACAAGGAGTATTGAGGCCAATGTCCTGAAACATAATGGTATGTTTTGAGGAGGAGATAGTATTGAATGCTGAGCTGTAGTTGATAAGGAACATTCTGCTGTATGCATATTTATTTGTCTAGATGTTCCAGAGTTGTTTGAAGAGCGGGTAAAATGGCATCGGCTGTGGTCCTGTTTCTTTGGTAGGCAAGCCAGAGTGGATCCAAGTTGCTTCGCAAGCAGGAGTTGATATGTTTCATCACCAAACTCTCAAGACGTTTCATCCCAGTGCATGTAAGTGCTACTGGACGATTAACATTGAGGCAGATTACCATGTTCTTCTTAGGCGCCGGTACCTTTAAAGTGAGAGATTAAAGTTCTCAGTGATCACTCTAGCTAGTAGGTTCAGAACAGGTTTTTAGTTCTTGGCCAGGTACCCCGTCTGAAGGCTGCTTGTGCAACAGACTCAGAGACTGGAAATCCCAGGAACATCAGTGTCTGTGGGAGGTCACAATGGTTCTTCCATGTTTTGATGGCCAAAGTGAGCATAGAAGCCATTGAGCTCATCTGGAGGTGAAACCCTCTTGTGACCTATGTCACTTGATTTAACTTTATATGAGATGATAGTATTCAAGCCCTGCCACAACTGTTGAACATCCTTTGTTGATTCAAGTTTAGTCTGGAGTTGCCACTTTGCCCGTGAGGTAGCTTTCCGAAGATCATACCTGCATCTTTTGTAACTTTCTTGGTATTATTTTGATATCAGAGTTATCCATATTCCTCAAATATCCACCTTTTACTCTTATCCATGAGTTCCAGGTCCCCTAACTTCAGAACCATTCACTCCATCTCTGCACATCATTACCCATTCCTCACTTTCCAAGTATTTTGTGATTTGTAAGTTCCCACACAAAATTCCTACCACAGTGAGTTCTTTCTCAGTCAGGCTATTTGAATGGGTGAATGATTGTGACTGAAGTAGCAGAAGACAAGGAACTGAGTTTCAGAGAGTTACTTTAGATTTGAGGGGGTTCATAAGGAGCTAAAGGTTAAAAAATAGTAATTTTCATACAGATGGAGAAACTTAGATTCTTGAGAACCAATTCAATTAAAAAATTTTCAGCTATCTGGGATCCATTTCTTGCCTACCTGGATGAGGCCGGTGGCGGACGAGCAATTTCTGCCCTGCTGATTTCTCACGGCCCTCATTTGAGATTCAATGTTTAGTATTTTTGAGCACTTTGTACAATAGACATCCCTCTAATGTTATGTCTTCTTTTTTTTGCTTATTTCTTTTTTATACATGTCTGAGCTGGTATGTTTTTGTTGATCTCTTTTTTTTGAAAATTTTGAAAATAAAGTATTTTTAAAAAATAGTAATTTTCTTTACCATCATCTTACTCATCTTCCTCAAAGATCTCTGTTCCTCCTTGTTAATCACTATCATAATCCTCTTCCTCTGTACTCTACTCCCTTAGAACCTGCAAAAGCAGGGTTCCATGTTTGGAAAATTGTGGTTGTGGGATGCCTTATATGTGTGTCACCATAATTCTTTAGGAAGTTGAAGTTCAATGTTTAAAGTAAATTTATCATGCAAGTGCATATATGTCTCCACATATGAGATTCATTTTCTTGTGGGCATTCTCAATAAATCTAGAGAATAATAACTATAACAGAATCAATGAAAGACCACCGAACTTGGGCATTCAATCAGAGTGCAGAAGACAACAAACTGTGCAAATATTAAAATAAAGAAATAGTAATAAATAAATTAATAAACAATAAATATCAGGAAAATGAGATGAAGAGCCCTTGAAAGTGGGTTGATTGGTTATGGGAACATCTCAACGGTTGGACAAGTGAAGTTCAATAGATTGCAGTAGGTTTCAATAGGTCATGTGATGTCAGAGGAATATGTACAATATACATCCTGAAATACTTTTTCTTCCAGACATCCACGAAAACAGAGGAGTGCCCCAAAGAATGAATGACAGTTAAAATGTTAGAACCCCCAAATTCCCCCCAACTTCCCCTGCCATGCACTGGCCGCAGCAAGGCAATGACTCCCCTCCCCAAACACCACCAGCAAGAAAGCATCAGCACCCTCCATCGAGCACTCAAGCGTGCAGCAAAGCATCAATAAAGACACAGACTTTCAGTACCTCAGAAACTACTCGTTCACCAGATAATTCAACATACCACAGGCTCTCTCTCTCCCTAATAAGAGAAAAAGAGGTGTCCCTGTATCACAGCAAGAGGGGAGACATAACAAACAATTCATTGGTTTATGATGTTAAGAATCTGTTGTGTCGCTGTCTCTGAGCTTTGCACCCAGAGAGTTGGCACTAAAAAGGCGCAGGTCTCCGGGCACACAACTCCCAGCAGCTAACCCGCTGCTCCCGATGTTCTGTGTTCTCCCATGATGCTTCAGTCAGAGGAACTGGCCTGTAATCAGCATGTCCTCAGAGCCATGAAATCCCAGAAACCTGAAGGAGTGTTCGTCTTCCAGGCCACGTTCTTGCGATATCAGAAATCAGACGGTCATGAGGCCCTGAGAGTAGATCCCACTTCCATAAAGAGCTGAAGTCAGAGTGTAACTCCAAGTCAGGGTCTTCAAAAGAACCCCCCACACCCTGAAAAGGAGAAAAAGAGATATCAAAGATAAAAATAAAGCTGTTTCCGAAGTTGCAAGCAAAGGAGTTGCCATTTAGCGTCATATTAACTTTGCCTCACCTTCCTGTTATCTCCTTAGGTTCAAGAGCCTGATGGTTTAGGGGTATTAACTGCTCCTGAATCTGGTGGCGTGAGTTCTGAGATTCCTGTGACCTTCCTGATGACAGCAGTGAGAAGCGAGCATATCCTGGGTGACGGTGCCTGGTGATGGATGCTGTTTTCCTGCAACAGCAGTTCATGTAGATGTGCCAATGGTCGGGAGGGCTTTACCCGTGATAGACTGGGCCATATCCACTACTTTTTTATTTGTGTGCAAGTCTGAATGGATTTGGTTTTGGAGAGATGACCTGTAGACAGAGATTTGGAGATTGGGATAAGGTAGGTATCAGTTATTAGAGAGTTTACTGATGGTAGGAAGTGCCCGGTCAAGGTTCTTGACAGGCGCAAAAGTGGGCACCATCATGATTCACTCCTTCCAACATGTATTTTCATTCATGTGCATGCAGTGAAATTATGACCTTATTCCAATGATTTTGGGTAAACATTCCTTTTGAAGTAGAGGATAATGAAATCTCATATGAATGCATTAAAAGGGAGATTGCATTATTGAGATTGCTGCTTTGAGCACTCCAAAAGGAGCAGTGATTCTCACCACTATCTGAGGACATATAAAGAAAGTTTGCTGATAATAATTCAAAAGCCTTAAAGAGTACCAGAATGATTACTTGAAGACCCATAAAATGACGTGAGAACTTAACTAAAATAACAAGATTAAGTATTTTTTAAATGGTGCTTGTACTTTTCAATCAAGGTCAGCCACATCATTCAGTTAAAATCAGTTAGGCAATGTATACAGCTTAGCTCTGACTGTTAATGATTGGACTGAATGCTAAGATGACCATGGATTAAAGTTAGCTGGCAGTGTCATAAAGCAGGTGTGACCAAACAGCAGTATGCTCTCACCTGAAGTTTTGTGGCATTTTGTTGCACTCTTCTGAGCATGAACTCTCCAAATACCTCAAACACTCCACCAACTCCTTGATCCCTAGTCTATTAATTCCATGAGAGAGCCTTGTACCCAATTCCAGTCAAGACCCAAAACCCAAAACCCAAAACCCAAGCAGTGAGGATGACATAGCAGTGAGCAATAACTTTAATAATAGACTGAAAAGTAACAAGCCATGAGGGGCCACAAATCAAGAGAGACAAATACTAAACACAACAGGCAACTAAGTAGCTGAAGGCTAGGAGCAACTGATAGGGGCTAACTGGTTTGATGAGTTAATCAAGGACTGTGGATGAGAGCTGGGTTTAAGTAGGCTGCAGCTGATGGGCTAGAAATGAGCAGGAGGCGATTCCTACTAGCTGGGTGTTGCATGCTTGTGCAGGCCTGACAGGATCTTTGATGAGTAGTGGATCCAAGATGTAGCTGTATACCGCCCAAGATATCTGCTCCAGGCTATACTCTTTTCAGTAGACCAGGTACTGCACATCCTGTGCATGACATGTGAATCCATCAACCTGTGAACACTGGACTTCCTTCCACATCCTAGGCTACGGAGGTGCAGGCTCAAGTGGGTTGTGTGGTCGAATGGCAATGAGCTTGAAGCAGGAAACGTGGAAGGTAGGTGTGATCATGAGGGTTTTGGCAGCTGCAGACGGAAAGTGACTGAATCCATGCAATGTGTAATCTTGAAAGGGCCAATGAACCAGGTTTATAGCTTGCAGAAGTCAACGTGCAGTGGCATATCTCGGGTTGACTTCCAGACACGGTCCAGAGGCTGGAATAGCCAGGATGGGCCCCAATGGCAATTAGCCTGGGGGCAGTAGTTGTTTGGCAGCCAAGATGGCGCTCCGTGCCCTTTTTCAAACATTCCATCAATGGCGAATCAGGGCCCTGGCAGACAGGACCTCTACTATTGACTCATCCATGGGGAATAATGGGGGTTGGTAGCCAGGATGACATGACCTTCCGAGGGTGACATACTTTACTCGTGGTAGAGGAGGTGTATAGAATGTGGGCAGCTCAGTCAAGAGCAAATACTTCTTCCATATGGAAGGATTAGAGACAGCGAAGCAATGCAAACTTCTCCACTTGCTGCCTGGCTCTTTCTGACTGACCGTTGGTGTGTGAATGATAGCCAGAGGACAAGCTCACTGAGGTGTGGAGCAGAAGGCCCACCGGAAGCAGGAGATGAATCGTCTGACACAATGTCCTGAGGGAAACTGTGGAGACGAACTTCATGTTGGAGAGCCAGGTCCGCCATCTCTGTGGCTGACGGAAGTTTGGGGAGGGCAATGAAATGGGCTGCCTTGGAGAACCGGTTGTAACTGGGAAGTCACTGTGGGCAGTGGGTGTTATGATCACTGTCTTCCGCACATCACTTTGGAGGATATGGATCAGGTAGTACGTGCTCTGTAGATTCATGTTGGTGAAGATCAGAATCAGGATCAAGTTTAATATTTGTTGTTTTGCAGCAACAGCACATAATAATAAAAATTAAACTACAATAAGAATACTATATAAAAAATAAATTAAATAAGTCGTGCAAAAAGAGAGTGAATAAGATACTGAGACAGTGTTCATAGGTTCATTGTCCATTCAGAAATCTGATGGTAGATTGGAAAAAACTGTTCCTGAAGTGTTGTGAGTGTGCCTTCAGCCTCCAGCCTCCTGCACCTGTAGCAATGAGAAGAGGGTGAGGGGGTTTCCTTAATAATAGATCACCTTTTGAAGGATGTCTTGGATGCTGGGGAGACTATGACGGAGCTGGCTGAGTTTACAACTTAATGCAGTTTATTTCAATGCTGTGCAGTGGCGCCTCCATCTCAGACAGTGATGCAACCAGTTCGAATGCTCCCCATGGTACACCTGTAAAAATTTGCCGGAGGCTTTGGTGACATATCAATTCTCCTCAAACTCCTAATGAAATATAGCTGCTGTTGTGCTTTCATTATAATTACATCAATATGTTGAGCCCAGGATAGGTCTTTACAGATGCTGACACCCAGGAACTTGAAATTGATCACCCTTTCCACTTCTGATCCCTCGATGAGGACTGGTATGTATTTCCTCAACTTTCCCTTCTGAAAGTCCACTATCAATTTATTGTTCTTTCTGACGTTGAGTGCAAGGTTGTTGCAGTGATGCCATTCAACCAGTTGATCTATCTAGGTGGGAGGAGGAGATGGCAGCGCGCGCAGCTCTCCGGTGAAATGTTATCATATCTGTTAAATAGGGACCGTGGACAATTCTGATTTGATGAAGACAGACATAAGAAGCAGAGGAACATCTGGAGAAATTTCTGGAATGCCTGGTTCGCTGCTGTTGTTACTGTGCGATCAAGAATCTCCGGAGGGAAGGCCCCAAAATCTCCAGCTTTGCCTGCTGCTGGCAACCGAGGCTGAGGTCGAAACGTTTGGATAGAGATGGTGCTTGGTACTCGATGTCAGAGAGCTGAGCAGAGCTCGAAGTTTTCGGACCACTCAGAGTCGGGCTGTGGTCGGGCATGGCAGGGAGAGTTTTCTTCCTTCTCCCGTCTGCGTGAGATGTGGGACTTTCGAGAAACTTTGAACTTTTTTACTGTGCTATGGACTGTTCTTCATCAAGTTATGGTATTGTTGCACTGTTGTAACTATATGTTATAATTATGTGGTTTTGTTAGTTTTTTGGGTCTGCCCTGTGTTTTTGTGATATCACACCAGAGGAATATTGTATCATTTCTTAATGCATGCATTACTAAATGACAATAAAAGAGGACTGCGTGTCCTCATAATCTAATCTAATCTAATCTAGTTCCTGTACGCCTCCTTGCCACCATCTGAAAGTCTGCTAATGAAAATACTGACGGCAAATTTATAGGAGGGATTTGAGCTGTTCCTGGCCGCACAAGTGTGGGTGTAAAGCAAGTAGAGCAGTGGACTAAGCACACATCCTTGAGGTGTGCCTCTGTTGAATGTCAGCAAGGTGGAAATGTGGTCTCCTGATGAGAAAATCAAAGATATAGTTACAGAGGGAGGTACAGAAGCCCAGGTTTTGGAGTTTGTTGATTAGAACTGAGGATATGATTGTGCAGCACGCTGAGCTGTAATCAGTAAATAGCAGCTTGTTATAGGTCTTACTATTGCCCAGGTGATTCAGGGCTGAGTGGAGACCTAGTGAGATTGTAAACCTATTGTGGTGATAAGCAAACTGCATTGGGTCCAAGTCCTTGTTTATGGCAGGAGTTGATTCTAGCCATGACCAACCTCTCAAAGCACATCTCACAGTAGTGGGTGGTAGTGGTTGAGACAGCTCACCCTGCTCTTCTTGGGCATTGGTATGATCGTTGCCCTATTGAATCAGATGGGAAACTCCAAATGCAGCCGTAAGAGATCGAAGATGTCGTTGAACACACCCGCCAGTTGTTTGGCTCAGGTTTACTGAGCCCTACCAGGTACGCCATCAGGGCATGGTGCTTTGCGAGGATTCAACCTCTGGAAAGACGATCTGAGGTCAGCGTCCAGGACCACAGGGTCACCAGATGCTTCAAGGATTTACACAGTTGTATCTTTTATTCTCCATTTCAAAATGCACATAAGATGCACTGAATTCGTCTGGAATGACCTGGGGCCTATGGAGTGCTTCGAGTACATTATTCATCAAGTGGAGGGTGTAGCAGTTCTCAAAGGTGATCCTGTTGAGTCCGCAGTAGTCACTGCAGTGGAAGACCCTCATCTCATCTCTTCTCCAAAGAAGAATCCTCCAGTGGCTGGGGAATGGGATGATCGAATGAAGTCATGCGCTTTGCCAATATAATTATTAATGGCTTGGGTCTCAGGAGGAGACAGGGAGAACAGATAACCTTGGGAAAGGTGGTCCTCAAGAGGAGGTCAATCATACATTTGTGTTGTCTTTGAGGTGGCAGGGTGCTGGCTTCCATTTTGTTGAAGGTGATGGCTAAGTCATGGTATTCCTGGTACTCCTGTGGGAGTTAGGAGAGATCAAGGGTTTCCTCCATGTCCACAGATTTATCGGGCGAAGTCAACTAAGGTTGCAGGCAGGTGGGTTCTCAAATCAGCAGTGAACTAGATGACCAGGCAAAGTGAGGATCTTGAGTGGAGAGCCAGGGATAATCCAGGATGAGAGGAGTGTTGGATGGATCGATCAGGAGGAATTTGACGGACTTGCAGTGCTCTCCAACACTCGTGCGCACAGACTGTGTGCATGGTCTGACCATCCCAGACCCTGATGGACTTCTGTCAATGGTCAGGATGCAGAAGGGGCGACAGATGGGCTTGGTAGGGAGTCCAAGCTGCACACATAGTCTGGTCTGGAAAGTTGTCTGCTATGCCAGAATCTACTAGATCCTCCTGTGTGAGTAGAGTTGTCATGGTGTGTATGAGGACTGAGAGAGTGAGTCAGGCTCTGGTGCTGGAACGAGGGGCCAGGGAGAGCTTTCCAGATAGAAGTCTCCTCGTCTCCACCTGGTGGTGTCGTTTCTCAAATGTTGTCAATACGGAGGGCCAGAGTGATGAGGCTTTTGAGGTCGGTAAGCATCTCCCAGGTAGATAGCATGCCTTTCAAATGCTCCAAGAGGTCGCGATGGCAATAAGCCAGCAGAATTTCCACATTTCTGCCCCATTTTGCCACAAGGATCTTGAATTCCATGGTGTAATCCAGCACAGACCATGAGACTTGATGCAGGCGAAGTAGCCGATCCACTATCTTCCTTCCACTTCCCAGATGGCCAAAAACCCAGTGCTGAAACTTAGTGGCAAAATCCTCATATTTGTTGCAAATGGTGGTTTTATTGTCCCAGTTAGCGGTGACCCAGATCAGAACTGACCCAGTCAAGAGAGAGATAAGGAATAAAAAATATCTAGTGCTTTCCCAACACATAGAACATAGAACATAAAAATCTACAGCACATTATGGGCCCTTTGGCCTACAATGTTGTGCTGACCATGTAATCTACTCTAGAAGCTGCCTGGAATTTTCCTACCACATAGCCCTCTATTTTTCTTAAGCTCCATGTACCTATCTAAGAGTCTCTTAAAAGACCCTATTGTATCGGCTTCCACCACCACTACTGGAAGTGCATTCCATGCACCCATCACTCTTTGTGTGAAAAGCTTATCCTTCACACCCCTTGAACCTATTTCCAAGCACCTTAAAACTATGTCCCCTCATGTTAGCCATTTCAGCCCTGGGAAAAAGCCTCTGGCTATCCACACGATCAATGCATCTCATAATCTTATACACCTCTTTCAGGTCACCTCTCATCCTCCATCGCTCGAAGGAGAAAAGGCCAAGTTCACTCAACCTATTCTCATAAGGCACACTCTCCAATCCAGGCAACATCCTTGTATATTTCCTCTGCACTCTCTTCCTGTATCCACATCCTTCCTGTAATGAGGTGACCAGAACTGAACACAGTACTCCAAGTGGGATCTATCTAACGGCTTATATAGCTGTAACATTACCTCACGGCTCTTGAACTCAATCCCATGGTTGATGGCCGGCACACCACATACCTTCTTAATCACACCGTGTGGTGCATAAACTCTTCTCGGGCTTCCAGCTGGGTCCAGCTTCGATTTTAACAGAAGTGTCAATGATAAACTCCACCACCTTCATCAGGGATGATGTTGAGGCATGTCAAGTCCAGTGGTATACATTGTATACTCAATTCAACTGTTGTCCATCCTTCCTGATTGGTTAGTCCTCAGAACTACTGTGCTATGCCGATGACTCTTGGGACTGCCTGGTGAAGGAAGCCATTGAAATAAGATTAGAAAATAAAAATTTCAACAAATACAAAAGTCTTGCTCTAAGTAAGAGCTGGAATACAATTTTAAACAAGGTGGGACGGCAGAAACCTGATTGGTGAGGACTAACCAATCAAGAAGGATAGACGACGGGAGGTGAGTGTATGTACTACCAGACTAGACATGTCTAGACATGCTTCATCCCTGATGAAGATGTCGGAGATTGTCATCGAAAAGTCAGTTAAAATCGACACCTGGACCCAGTTGGAAGTCTGCAAAGAGTTTATAGATGAGGAATACATTCTTGGCTCAGTCTGTCGATTACAGAAGGGGCTGCTGCTTGACGTGTAAGATGCACTGGGGCAGAAAGCTGCAGCATCAGTTTGAGGATTCAAAGTGTTTGGGCACTGGAATCCAGTGCTCAGTGGGAGGAATTTGACTGATCCAGGGTTGCTGGGGAATTGGAAGAGGGTGGTGACCAGATGGTTGGTGGTTTTCTGCTGCTTCCAGATCGTGTGCTCATGTCGATGGATGGCTCCTTTAGACAAGCATACCCTGCTGGGTCAGTCGGTAGCTCACCCATCCTGTCAGGAAATGCAGGGGGGGACTGATCTACAGCAGAGAAGTAGAGATGCCTTAGCAGTGAGTGATAACTTTAACAATACATAGTAAAATAACAGTCCACGAGGTGCCACAGTATAAGTGAGCAGGTACTCAACACAACAGGCAACTGAAAGCTAGGAGCAACTGGTTGAGGCCAGCTGGTCCAATGAGTGAACAAGGACCGTGAATGGGAATTAGGTTTAGTTAGGCTGCTGGTGATGAGTTAGAAATGAGTGGCAGGTGACTCCTATTAGCTGGGTGGGGATTGGGAGGTGCCTGCATATTCAGGCCTGACTCTTCCCCCACGAACTACAAAGTGCCAGTATCCAATGTAAGCATCCTCTATCTCAATCAAGTGCCGATCTTCTAATGACCAACACCTTCCTTTCCATCTCAGCCCCGAGTCTCCAAAGGTCAAACACACCATTTCTGCAACTCTCAGAATATTCTTTTTAAGTGTTTGATTTTGTATTTCATGGGATGTGGGTGTTTAATACATTTTAATTGTCCTTGAACTGAGTGGTTTCCTGGGCTACTTTAGAGAGCAGTTAATAGCCAACCACTGCACTGTATGTCTAGAGTCACACTTCTCAGATCAGATGGGGACCAGATGTTCTTGTTCCTTAAAATTATAAACCAAAGGGATATTGCAATAACCTGATACTGTCTGTTCAGGATCAGTGACTGATACTAACTTTTTAATTCTGGGTGCACTGAATATTTTAGAAATCTGTACCTTAATTGAATAAAATAAATACTTGGAAGTGTTGTATTCCACATTTTGAAAAATAATTCATCTGACTTCTTTCCTCTTTTAACTGTATTTAATCTAACTCAAAATTATGATTGATGATATGCTGGGAAAAGTCATAACGAATATTTGAGCATAATATCCAGAGCAAATACAATTGAGACTTTTAAGCAAGAAACCATGAATGTCATAATCCATTATCTAAATTAGAAGATTAATAAATAAACCAAATTTCACTGCATGGTATGACTGCAGAATAAAGTATTTTATCTTGATTGACAGGTTGCTATTGAAAGATATAACATTCCAGAATTTTCCAGCTGTGATAGTTAATAATGTGAGCAGCCGAACTGCTGAAGATTCAATACCACTTGTGAATTCTGAAGTCAAAGAGTACTACCGGTCTTACTGCAAGTCAAATGGTTCAAATGGTTCCATTTATTATCAGAGAATGTATAAAGTATACAACCTGAAATGCTTCGTCTTCACAGACATCCATAAAAAAAAGAACCCCAAAATGATGAACGATAGAAAAACGTAAGAACCCCAAAGCTCTCCCCCTCCCTCCCTCGCACAAGCAGCAGCAAAAGCATTAATGCATTGACCACCCCCCCTCCTCACCCACTTCAGCAAAATATGTCAGCACCCAACACCCAGCAAGCAATAGTAGAGCACCCAACAAGAGACCATGATCTACAGTCAAGAAAACCTATTGTTCACCGGACAGTTTGACATGCCACACACTCTGTCTCTCACTAACGATGGGCAGAGAGCTGTCACCCATTTCATGGCGAAAGGAGAGACTAACAGTCACTGTTACGACGTTACAGTCTGCCGAGTCGCTTTTTATTTCGAGATTCTCCGACTTGAGAATCGGCAGCAAATTCTCCTCACTATTGAGGAAAGGAGAGAGAGAGAGTGTGATCACTCAACTATAGAAACCTCCTTCCACATTTCAGCAAAAACCTGATGTTCCTTCTCCTGCTATGCCTCAGTCGACAACACCTGCCTAGAATTGGTTGTCCACAGGACCGCGCAAGGCCGCATCCAGGAGGCGCCATTTTCCAAGTCGTGCCTGGAGAATGTCAGAAAATGGCTGATCGGTGAACTCCAGGAGCGGGAACTCATCTGCAGTGAAAAAACACAGTTTTGAGTGCAGTAGCAGATCAGGAACCTCAATAGAACCTCAGCCACCTTGAAAAGGAAAAAAAGAGAATTTAAAGAGAGGAATTTAAGCTGTTTCTGCAGATGAGCTTGAAGAGGCAGCTATTTGGTGCCATCTTAACTTCGCCCAATCAGAAGCCAAACCTGAAGTATTCTGGTCAGTATTGCATGTAGGCGAAAGGCTGACCGCCATCTTTGGTCATTTAGCACTCATAGTGTGGGCATTATGGGGGCTGATTGATTCCACATGACAAGCAGCAGCAGCAAAGCATTAATGCATCATGCATTCCACATCATGCTTATAGATGCCTATTGTGCCATAAATTATCCTCAACCACATTTAGATGGAAACTGTTGTGAGCAATATTCCCATCTACTTTCAGTACATAGAAAATCATCTGATCTGAGATCAGCTCTGCTCAACTACATGTCAGTTGTGCAGCAGACACTATATGTTCAACACACAAAGATGATCAAGAGTTTAAAAGAAAGGATCACCATGGGTCATCTGATTAGCATAACTGAAAGGGACAATCAAATTACTTGTAGCCTTGTTGCTAAGAGATTTAGTATTGGTGTATTTTCAGTGATACTTTTGAAGCCTACAGGCAGAAGAAAATGTAGAACCTTTCATTTCTAGGATTATTCTTTCTGTCTATCATTCCCATGCTGAATAGGGAAATGGAGCCACATGAGAAAAGAGGCATTAAAATGTTTCTTCCAGTCTTCCAAAATATTTGTTGACGTGCCCCTCTCGAGGACACTCATAACTCTAAGATCATCCAACAGAGATCTGTGTAAAACAGGACATCTGGTTGTTGTTCCCATTTCAAGTTTCTTAATTTAGAGAATTTGCAATCGAAAGGATTACGTGATCCTTAACGTCCTACTTCAGTTGAATCAGTAATCTGGTTTTACTTCCCTTCTTCCAGTGGACTGGTGATCACAACATAATGATTTTTTTTCCCTTTGTGGAGACTTACTTGTTTGCCATATGGTTACAAGAAGTCATAAAAGTAGTTAGGGTCTGAAGTGGTTGAGATCATGGCTTGCTTGCCAGCATGTAGCCAATGTAAGATAACAATAAATTTATGCAGCAACTAAAACTGAGAAGATTGCTCCCTGGTACCCTGGAGTCAAAGGTTTTTGAGAGATCCCTGGACGTTGATGCTGCTCCCTGCTTTTCTCTTGAGTAGATACATGGAGAAGATCATGCCCACTCTCCCTACATAGATGGAATCTTCTCTGTAGTTTGAAGAGTACCTTGTTCCCCTGTTGAAGCAGGCAACTGAGGATGATATTGGCTATTGCTTGCCCCATCAAAGGAAGCAGGTGTCCCCTCTGTAGTTATCATAATTAATTCCTTCTCATTTCTTGAAGATTGCCATGATTACAGCATCATCTGCTGTGTCTTTCATCTTCTCAGACAAAGTAGTGAACTTGTGACTGAAGTTCCTTTCCACGACATTACGCTGTGATACCGCTTGAAGATCTCTTGAATGTAATATCACACTGGGCAGATGGCACCTGCACCATCCTTTCCTCCTGCTTTTGTTGGAACCATTTGCGGCCAGTGATTTGCTACTTTCAAACCCAATCGCTAGGCCAGCTACTGTTTACAGTCTCAATGAATGGTGCCGAGTAACCATCATAGAGTCACCAGTCTTCTGAGGGGCCTCAGTGAACTGAGCAGCATGTGTAGGGGGAAAGGAATTGTTGACATTTCAGCTCAAAAGCCTGCAAGAGTTCCTCTAGCAGATTGTATGCTGCTCCAGGTTCCAGCATTTGCAATCTCTTTTGTCAGCATTTCAATCACCACAGCTGCCTTCAGTCAATAACTTGCACAGATTTAGCAGGCCAAGCAGCAACTGTGGAGATAGAAAGTTAACATCTCAGGCTGACAGCCTTTTAGTGACTTCCACCACTGATCTAGGCCATGAAACACTTCCAATATAAGAAGGGGGAAAAATATTCTGCAGGTGTTCATAATCTGAGATAATGCAGGAAAAAAATCAGAGGTCAGATCGGATCTGTGGAACAAGGAACAGACAACGTTTTGGATTAATGATCGTTTAAAAGGTTGAAGACCTGAATTTCAACAGCAGCCAGTCTTCAGGCCTGAACGTGGATTGTAGATTGAAATTATATAAAGCTATGAACAATGGTCTTCCTGGAACTGCATTTTGGGGGTTGATTGCAAATGAAGAAACATTCCATTTGATTGCAAATGCCTGCATATGCATGAATGCAGCCCAGAGCTGATTGGGATTAACATACATTTTGGGTGTCTGGAGTGTGCGTGTCTGAAGACTATATGTAATTCAAAGGAAGCATTGTAACTATAAAATTGTCCTGTTGTTAGCTTTGATCTCTAGCATATAAAAAATGTCATATAATATTGGGTCAGGGAGGCCTCTTCTTCCAAGATCATCTCGAATACTGAATAAAGGCTTCTATATTGACTAGTTTCAGTGTCTGTCCAAGGACCTGCTCACAGTCACTGTATTTGGATCTGATGAATATTGAACATATTGGATCTGTTTCTCTTTCCACTAATACTACCTGATTTGCTGTTATTTTCTGATACTTCCTGCTTTTATTCCCCTCTAAGAAGTGCAAGTTGTCTTTAATCAAGCAAGGTAGTTTATAGTAATCCGGGTCCCAAACAAAATTGTCCTTAGGCATTCAACAGCATGGCTAATGCTGGCTGCTTGCTGAGCTGACGATAATGAGCAGCCAGCACACATTTCATGCACAGGCTGGTTTAAATGGGTACAAGTTAATTGCACATTATGATCCTGGCACTATTACCCAGCACTATCCAATTTACCTTGTACTTTGATTTTCTGTCACTTGCTCAATCAAATCCCTTGAAAGTCATTGAAAAGCACCTATACACCTAATTTATGCCCAAGTGGAAGGAAAAAAACACTTTTACAATCTGCTGATCTTGACTGATCCGCACATGAAAGTCACCACCATGTGTGAAGCTGAAAAGGTGCAGTGACAATGCCAAGTGACGCACACAAAATGCTGGAGGAACTCAGCAAGTCAGGCAGCATTAATGAAAATGAATAAACAGCCAAAATCCTTCTTTAGGACTGGAGAGGACTGGGGAACATGCCAGAAAAACTAGGTGGAGGGGAAGAAGGGTAGCTAGAAGGTGATAGATGAAGCCAATGGATAGGAAAGATAAGGGTTACACAGACGGAATATAAGGCATTGTTCCTTCACCCTGAGGGTGGCCTTATCTTGTACCAAGATTTGGCCATGGACTGACATGTCAGAATGGGAATAGGAATTGGAAAAAGAATCAGATTGAAAATGTTGTCTACCAATCCCCACTCCCAGTCTGATATGTTGATTCATGATTGTGCCAAGATGAGGCCACCCTCAGGGTGCAGGAACAAGACCTTATATTCTGTCTGGGTAACCTCCAACCTAATGGCATGAATATTGATTTCTCCATCCATTAAAAAAAATTTTCCTCCCCTTCCTCTCTTCTTCTATTCCCCACTCTGCCCTCTTTCCCTTCCTACTATGGTCCACTTTCCTCTCCTATCAGATTCCTTCCTCTCTAGCTCTTTACCTTTCCTACCCACTTGGCTTCACCTAATCCTTCTAGCTGTCCTCCGTCCCATCCCTCCACCTTTTTACTCTGGCGTCATCCCCCTTCCTTTCCATTCCTGCAGAAGGGTCTTGGCCTGAAATACCGACTGTTTACTCTTTCCCATAGATGTTGCCTGACCTGCTGAGTTAACCATCTAACAATTACAGCACGGAAACAGGCCATCTCGGCACTTCTAGTCCGTGCCGAACTCTTACTTTCACCTAGTCCCACCAACCAGCACTCAGCCCATAACCCTCCAATCCTTTCCTGTCCATATATCTATCCAATTAACCTTAAACGACAACAACGAACCTGCCTCAACCACTTCTGCTGTAAGCTCGTTCCACACAGCTACCACTCTCTGAGTAAAGAAGTTCCCCCTCATGTTACCCCTAAACTTTTGCCCTTTAAGTTCCCTAAAGCATTTGTGTGCATTACTTTGTTTTTCCAATATCTGCAGACTTTCTTGTGTCAGTGACAATGCTATGCCAAAATCCTGAAATAAATTTATAAATTGATTCAAGCCACTGATGTTATAAGAATGCAGTTAAATTTATATCACTTTCATTTATATACAATACGTTTCTCAAGAAACACAATTACATAGCAGAACCTGCATGTAAGAAAAAAGCTATTTAACTAAATGTGAACATTCTGTGTGGGACGTCTCATTAAATTTTGTTATCTGACATGCAGAGAAGTGAGAAATAACATGCACTGCACAATTTGATATCAGTTAAACAAAATTCGTTCACACATACAGTACTTGCCTGAGAGAAGACCATCATAAAACAAGTAAATCCTGCTTCTGCGCTGCTTCCTTGCTGGGAATTATCTTTACATACTTCTTGACAATCGTAGGTGATTTTGAAATTGAATCCTCAACAGCCTAGTTCAACTCTTTTCAATGCAGAAGTTATTTGAACTGTCTCTGCTAATGCCTGTTCAATTCATCCTGTTCTGTTCCCACTTCATCCCATTTAATGTTCTCACCTGATTCTCAAGTCATGTCCACCTTTAATGCACAAATGAATTCTTAAGTTACCTATATTTATTCCCAGACAGAATGTTCTGTCATCATTTGAACACATCCTCACAATGACCGGCTTCGAGGCTATGACACCACTTTCCTGAACTTCAGTTCTGACTGTTACTTGCTTACTTTTATAGTTTTCACAATTTGTGTTTTTTAATTACACATTGAGTGTTTTATGTTCTATTTTAAATGTGATCTATTGTGTTTCTTTGCTTTGTGGCTGCCTGTCAGGAAAATAATCTCAAGGTTGTATATTGTATGCATACTTTGATAATAAATGTCCTTTGAACTTTGAACTTTGAACATCTCCTGCGACCCATGACCTGTCTGTTTACCCACACCAGCAAAATGCTAGCTAATTCCTTTATGCACCATACGTACACAACAGAATATTAATCAGAAGAGTCAAAGTCACATTCAAACCTTCATTTTAAGCACATGTAGTCCCTCTGCCCATCACTTAGCTAATTGATTTCTGATGGATATCACTGCACTTTACATCGTGCTCTCTATTTTATGGGGAGTATGTGGCATATTATTTAGTTTATCAGAGGGTTTAGAATTGAAATAGACTACTTGTGCATTGTGAATCATTCAGACTGATAGTTTCAATTTACAGTCTGTTGATGCAAGTCAGAAGTTAGTGACATGATGGCCCAGATCATTAAAGGTATGCTAATTCTGGAGATGCACCTAGCTAATGGCACTCTTTTTTCACATTGTACATAGATTCCCCTGGTTTTGAGAGGCAGGGATGGTTAGCACCATGGTTAACTTATTGGTCAAGTATCCAAGGATCTGAGCAGTTGTTCTGGAAACCAGTTCACATTTCACCATAGATGCTGAGGAACTAAGATTCAGGTAATAAAGCAAATGTAGAGTGATATGCTTGTGACCATGAAACTATGCGTGACCTGAATTCCTTGGGTAACTTCGATATATCATAAGACCATAAGACATAGGAGCAGAATTAGGCCATATGGCTCACTGAATCTGCTCCACCAATTGATTGTGGCTGATTTATTTTCCATCCTATTAAGTCATTTAGGAGGGACATAAATGAGGACTGAGCTACGCCCTTATCCAATGGCTAAATGTAAGAAATGTTACAAGATCAACCAGAGCAAGGTAATCACAGAAATTGGTGAATATGCACTGAAGTGATATGGCCTATCAAGCATCAGTTTAGAAATGGCAGTTAAGTAGCAACTAAATTGTTTAGTAGTTAAACAAACAGGATAGTCATGATCTGCTAAACAGAGACAATGTTGGGAAAGAACTAAATTGCCTTGACATACATTTGTGTTGCTGTGGTAGTTTCCTTTCTTGAATGATACAGACTCAGTTTTGCAGGAAATATTGCAGAGTTAAGACAGGTAAAGAAAGACCTGCATTTATATTTCATCCCTTCACATTTGTTCAAATTTCTTTGTTTAGTATTTGCCAAATGTTGTCTCTATTTAGCAGATAATAAAGACTAGATGTATATGTCCCATGTACATTGCAACGTACAGTGAAATGCATCATTTGCGTCATATCAAATCGGTGAGGACTGTGAGCGTCGGCATGCTTTTGGTGCCAGCACAGCATGCCCACAACTCACCTACCCTAATCATGCATCTTTGGAATGTTGGAGAAAATTGAAGCTCCTGAAGGAAACCTACGTGGTCATGGGGAGAACGTGAAAACTCCTTGCAGACAAGAGCGAGAATCAAATATCAATCTTACCACTGGCATTGTAAAGAGTTGTGCTAACCACTATGCTGCAGTGCTAGGAAAAAAAAACTGTTACTTAGCTGGCATTTAAAATAAAAACTCAAAACTGATGCTAAATAGTCAACCTCTGAAGTGTAATCACTGACCTAAAGTGGGAACCAGTTTGGATACAATAAAAATAGCCGTCTCTATGGTGCTGGCCATTGGAGGCAAGGAGGGTTATACAATATGTCTGGCACAACAGAAAAGAACTTAATTTATCTAGAAAATGTTTGGTGTAAAGAATGGTCATAAATACAGCAACTTCTCCCAACGAAAGCAAAATAATTCTACCAAAGATTGTCATTGGTATTGATTTGCTAGTGGCAGATGGAGTTCAACCTGGAGAAGTGTGAGGTGGTACACTTTGGAAGGACAAACTCCAAGGCAGAGTACAAAGTAAATGGCAGGATACTTGGTAGTGTGGAGGATTAGATTAGATTAGATTAGATTATGAGAACACTCAGTCCTCTTTTATTGTCATTTGGAGATGCATACATGCATTAAGAAATGATACAATGTTTCTCCAGAGTGATATCACAGAAGACAGGACAAACCAAAGACTAACACTGACAGAACTACATAATTATAACATATAGTTACAGCAGTGCAAAGCAATACCATAATTTGATAAAGAACAAACCATGGGCACAGTAAAAAAAGTCTCAAAGTCCCCGAGTCGATCGACTCCCGAGTCCCCGATAGCAGGCGGCAAAAGGGAGAAACTCCCTGCCATAAACCTCCAGGCATTGTCAACTTGCTGGTGCCTTGGAAGCAGCCGACCACAGCCGACACTGAGTCCGTCCATTTGAAAACTTCAAGCCTCCGACCAGTCCCTCCGATACAGCCTCCCGAGTGCCATCCTCTGCCAGGCACCTTCGACCTCGCCCCGGCCGCTGAAACAAGCAAAGCGGAGGATTTCGGGGCCTTCTGCTCCGGAGATTCCGGTTACCACACAGTAGCAGCGGCAGCGAAGCGGGCATTTCAGAAGTTTCTCCAGATGTTCCTCTGTACTCTCATGTCCGTCTCCATCAAATCAGAATTGTGCACGGTCCCCTACTTGACAGATTACAGATATCATTCACTGGAAAGGCTGCACACACTGCCGTCACGCCGCCATCTTCTCCTCAGGAGCAGAGGGATCTGGGGGTACATGTCCACAGATCCCTGAAAGTTGCCTCACAGGTAGATAGGGTAGTTAAGAAAGCTTATGGGATGTTAGCTTTCATAAGTCGAGGGATAGAGTTTAAGAGTCGTGAGGTAATGATGTAGCTCTATAAAACTCTGGTTAGGCCACACTTGAAGTACTGTGTCCAGTTCTGGTCACCTCACTATAGGAAGGATGTGGAAGCATTGGAAAGGGTACAGAGGAGATTTACCAGGATGCTGCCTGGTTTAGAGAGTATGAATTATGATCAGAGATTAAGGGAGCTAGGGCTTTACTCTTTGGAGAGAAGGAGGATGAGAGGAGACATGATAGAGGTGTACAAGATATTAAGAGGAATAGATAGAGTGGATAGCCAGCGCCTCTTCCCCAGGGCACCACTGCTCAATACCAGAGGACATGGCTTTAAGGTAAGGGGTGGGAAGTTCAAGGGGGATATTAGAGGAAGGTTTTTTACTGAGAGAGTGGTTGGTGCGTGGAATGCACTGCCTGAGTCAGTGGTGGAGGCACTAGTGAAATTTAAGAGACTACTTGACAGGTTTATGGAGAGGGGTTTAAGGTGAGGGGTTATATGGGAGGCAGGGTTTGAGGGTCGGCACAACATTGTGGGCCGAAGGGCCTGTACTGTGATGTACTGTTCTATGTTCTATGTTCTACTTGTTCCATGATACATTGAAAAGTTTGTCTTGCTTACTGTTTACAGAAATCAAATCGTTACACAGTGTATTCAATGAGTGAAGGTGTCACTACGTTTGGATATAGCCCAAGTGTGGAGTGACAGACACTGAAATGGGTCGATAGTTCACAGACTTTAATGCAAACAGAATTAGAGGGAAAAGAAAACAATAAACACTAGGCCAAACCAGGGCTGTTAACTAAAACTCTCAAACAGAAAACGAATTCAACACTGCAGTTCAAAGGAATAACTAAATATAAAACGAATACCGCTGGTCTTCGGAGTCAGTTGACTTGACAGTCCAATTTCTCAAGCAAGGCCGACTGCAAGCAGGCAGCGAAATGTCGCTCTGCTTTGCTCAAGTTTTGACAAGCACCATGCAAAAAGAATGGAGTTAAATACCAACAAAATAAAATAATAATTAACTGACACGTTGCTATTCATGAGCGCAATTGCCATACCTGCTGTGCTGCCGAATTTGTGGATGGACAGAAGGTGCTTCAGTAATATGGTTAGCACTCTGAACAACAGTGAATTGAGCCAATTGTCTGCAAATAGCATTGTCTCGATATAGCCTCAAAATGCAAGGCATTATTGTCACCAGTACAGAAATAGTCCAGTTAAGATAATCTATTAAGCATATAAATATTTTATATTTATGTTGGTTTATCAGCTAAGCATTTGTTCCAGAAAGCAAGTTTTGTTAATATCATAAGCCTTCTATAACCATCTAATCCACCTTAGTAACAGGAATACAGTTAACATGAAGAGTCTTTGAACATTATCTTTCCACTGATGTTGCCTAACCTACTGAGTGTTTGGTGTTTGTAGAATTTCTTTTATTTGAGCATGAACTTTCCACTGATGCTGCCTGACCTGCTGTGTATCTGTAGGATTTCTTCTACTTTTATCACAGAATGAAGTAGCTGGGGATAAGTAATGAATTCAGATGGAACAGTTTCACCTGAAATACTATGAAGCCAAAGAAAGAGCTAGGCAGCAAAAATATAGAAGCAGTCAGGGTACACTGGATTACTATGCTGTGCAGTAGGGTGCATTTCTGGAGAGAGAAAGGACTGAACAATATTGAGTGAAGGTAAAGAATTAGGTTGACCTATGAACAAGTACTGGCTGGTGTGGACTAATTGGCTTTATAAAAAAATGTTTTTTTACTCAGTAGAATCCTGGGGTTCCTTGGGCTGGATTGAAGAGACTAGTGGATTTTACGAGCTCAGCACTTGAAAAGCTTTTGCTGAGCGTCAAGGCAAATGATAGGCTTCCTTTAATTATTCAAAACTAGCTTAAAATGTACATAAACTGGGGCACACCAATGAACATCGGCAATAAAACCCCAGAGGGAAAAATGAAGAACCAAAAATGGACAGTGAGCTTGGATTTGAAAAAAAAATCATGCAATACAAGTATTTGTTAACACAGGTCACTTACTCACGAGGAAATCTGCAGATGCTGGAAATTCAAGAGACACACAAAATACTGTCTGGCCTGCTGCATTCCACCAGCATTTTGTGTGTGTTGCTTGTATTTAGTGATTTACAAAGATTTGGGATCTATGTAATTACTACATGTTACATTTAACCTCTAACCTCAGGAGCCATACTTTCACCTTGAACTTATTGTTATACCTTTATTCTTTAGAAATGTTGAATACTCAAGGTTTTACATTGCATATCACACCAAGGCACCGCAGCAAATTCCTAATACATGTGCATGTATATGGTGAATAATTATACAAAATTATTTTCAAAGTCAAGAAGCACAAACATATTTGATTGCCTTCAATTTACAATGAATTAGCAACAGAGTGATTTTTAAAACATATTTAAAATCTTCTGAAAATAGTGAAGGTTCTATCTATTGTGCAATTTATTGAGAAGTAATGCAGGTTATAGCTTCATTATCTCCTTGGCAGAAGTCTCTCATTACCATCACACAGCTTACTGGTGCTGTTTGTTCTTGCCCCAGGACTTCAACCTCTCCATAATCGAACAACATATTGCTATATCACAAAGCTGGCAGATGGTCGGTGTCTCATTGGAACCTAAGACAGGCTTGCTTTTTTGTGTGTCTGTTTGATTTCTAGCCAACTAATGACAGCACATGTCAATATTCAAAACAGTCAGTAAAGCAGCCGTAGAGTACCTTCAGTTGTTTTGTGTGTAAAGTAGATAACAGTGTGAATTTAGATTTGGCTTTAATATGAAGATTGATTGTAATACTGCTCATATAGTCAAAATGATCATGACCACATGATAACTACCGACTATCATACTCTTCATACTCTCTTATTCTCTTTTATTTTTGATTTCCAGCAACTGCCGTGCTGTGTCTTTCATTTCCCCCATGCTATTCTCTCTCTCTTTCTCACTCTCACTCACTCTAAACTGCCTTCTTTACCTTCCTCTATTTACACTCCTCTGGGCAGATATGGTATGATTGTCCAGCATTTATTTTCCATTCTTAGAAGACAATTATATCACCTGGATAACTTTGGCCGCTACCGTTTAAATCACAACTTAAAACCCTTAACATTTCTCTTCTGATCATTGATGGATGACTATAAGCTGACCTGGTGTCAGGCCAGATGATTACACCATCTGGAGCTGAGGGCTTGTATTTTGAAGTTGCTATTTACGGGGCACTGTTTGTAAGGCAGTATTGAGAGGAGCACTGGGGCAAGAAAGCACCTTTCGACTCTACGACCATTCAAACTCTGCCATGCTCATGACCTAGACTATACTGTTGCCATTAAAGTCTCCAATTGTATACCACGACATGTGATCAAGAAGTACAAAACACTGTCAATATTGTGCTTCCCAGTTGTTGTCTCTGCCTCTTGGGAGCTGCAGTAAGCTTCTGGGTGACACCAGCCTAGCTCTGATTGTTCTCCGCTACACTGGAGAAACCAAACACAGATTGGTTAACTGCTTTGCACGACATCTTCTTTCAGTCTGCAAGGATAAGCATGTGTTTTCAGCTGTCCGTCACTTTTATTCTCTGTCCCACTCTCATTCTGACCTCTCTGCCTTTGACCTCTCCACTGTGAAAACAAAGCTTGGTATAATCTGAGCATCTCACCTTCTCTTTTTCCATGGGCAACTTAAATAGTTTGGTATGGACTAACTAGGCCTCCTCTACTGAAAAGATGAAGCCCCACTCAGGTTAGAGGAACAGCACCTTATATTCCGTCTGGGTAGCCTCCAACCTGATGGCATGAACATTGACCTCTCAAACTTCCACTAATGCCCCATATCCCCCTCGTACCCCAACCATTATTTATTTATATACACACATTCTTTTTCTCCCTCTGTCCCTCTCACTATACCCCTTGCCCATCCTCTGTTTTTTTCCCCCCTCCCCCTTTTCTTTCTCCCCGGACCTCTTGTCCCATGATTCTCTCATATCCCTTTTGCCAATCACCTGTCCAGCTCTTGGCTCCATCCCTCCCCCTCCTGTCTTCTCCTATCATTTTGGATCTGCCCCTCCTCCTCCCACTTTCAAATCGCTTACTAGCTCTTCTTTCAGTTAGTCCTGACGAAGGGTCTCGGCCCGAAACGTCGACTGTACCTCTTCCTGGAGATGCTGCCTGGCCTGCTGCGTTCACCAGCAACTTTTATGTGTGTTGCTTGAAATTCCAGCATCTGCAGATTTCCGTGTGTTTGCATAACTAGGCCAAAGGTCTGTTTGTGTGCTGTATTTTCTTTGATGAATGACTCTATGGTATGCTGCAGCCCTCAGTGTTACACTGAGTTCAATGATTTTAGGTAAGCAGCCATTTCAGTTTGTACCAGAACTAGTAGTACAATCACTTGAGTCGGATATGATGTTCTTCAAAGAGGCCATCTATTAGTGGGTCCTCAGGTGGCTGTAGAGGCTGATCCAGGATCCACATAACCAACCTGTCAGGGTGGATTCTGTTAATGGAGAATGTCTGTGTGTAACTTTGCTTAACATGGAGAGGCTAATGCATGGGCAGCCACCACAGGTCGGGGTCTGGGTCTGGTGGTATGGCATGTAAGATGACTGGGGACCCTTCACTGGTGCAGCCTTCCCCTGCGTTTTCTCTCATTGTGATGTGTTATCATCTTACACCAACATCACCACTGAGTTCTTGGTTAGATTGCTCTTTGTCTGGAATCTTCTCCTTGAACCTACCTCCATGGGTGACACTGCCAGGTGTTAGGTGCCAGGTGGGTAAATTCTGGATGCCATCACTCTTGAATGGATGCCATTGGTCTCAGGAACTCACAAGCCTCTCCATCACAAAAAGGTGATGATCTGTGGAAAACACACACAAGGTGCTGGAGGAACTGTTCCACGTAGCCAACAAACAGGCGGGCATAGCTGGGACCCATTGTGGGACGGTCACCATTGTAGGATTGGATCATAGACTATTCCACGTAGCCAATAAACAGGCAGACATAGGTCTCAGCTATGCCATCCTATTTGTCAGCTATGTGGAACAGTCTATGTTCCAAGCCTGCTCTGATTACCATCCTGCACTTTTCCTACACTACATCAATGACTGCATTGGTGCTGCTTCCTGCACCCACTCTGAACTCGTCAACTTCATCCACTTTGCCTCCAACTTCCACCTTGCCCTCAAATTCACCTGGTCCATTTCTGACACCTTCCTTCCCTTTCTCAATCTCTGGAGACAGCTTATCCACTGATGTCTATTACAAACCCATGGACTCTCACAGCTACCACTGTACACCTCGTCCCACCCTACTAGTAAAAACGCCATCCCCTTTTCTCAATTCCTACGTCTCCACCACATCTGCTGTCATGATGAGGCCTTTCATTCTGGAATGAAGGAGATCTCCTCCTTTTTCAAAGAAAAAGGCTTCCCTTCCTCTGCCATCAACGTGCCCTCAACCACATCTCTTCCATTTTGTGCAAGTTTGCTCTTACCCCATCTTCCCACCACCCTACCAGGGATAGGGTTCCTCTTGTCCTCATGTACCATCCTACCATCCCACCAGCTTCCGCATCCAGCAAATAATTCTCTGAAACTTCTGTCACCTCCAGTGGGATCCTACCACCAAGCACATATTTCCCTCCACCCCCCCCCCCACTTTCTGCTTTCCCAAGGAATCGCTTCCTATGCAACTCCCCTGACTGTTCGTCCTTCCCCATTGATCTCCCTCCCGGCACTTATCCTTGCAAGCGGAAAAAGTGCTACACCTGCCCCTACACTTCCTCCCTCACTACCATCCAGTGCCCCAAATAGTCCTTCCAGGTAAGGTGACACTTCACCTGTGAATGTGTTGGGGTCATGTACTGTGTTTGGTGCTCCTGGAGTGGCCTCCTGTACATCGGTGAGACCCAATGTAGATTGGGAGACTGCTTCGCTGAGGATCTACATTCCATCCAACAGAACAGGCATTATCTCCCGGTGGGCACCCATTTTAATTCCACTTCCCATTCTCATTCCGATATGTCCATCCAAGGCCTCCTCCACTGTTGTGATGAAGCTACACTTAGGGTGGAGGACCAACACCTTATATTCCATTTGGTTAGCCTGTAACCTGACGACATGAGCATTGATTTCTCAAACTTCTAGTAATGCCCCCCAACCATCCCCCCACCTTTCCATTTCCCATACCCTTTTCTCTCTCTCTCACCTCGTCTCACCAATCAACTTCCCAGCTCTTTACTTCATCCCTCCCCCTGCAGGTTTTACCTATCACCTGGTGGTTCTCTCTCCCCTCCCACTACTTTTTAAATCTACTTCTCAGCTTTTTATCTCCAACCCTGTCGAAGGGTTTCAGCCTGAAACGTCAACTGTACTTTTTTCCATAGATGCTGCCTGGTCTGCAGAGTTCCTCCAGCATTCTATGTCGAATGCCTCGAGACGCTGGCCATTCACCGAGAGGGATGGCTCCACATGGGATTGATCTGGGGCTGCTTGTTGCATGACTTTCATCTTCTTGGTGCCAATGGTGAGACCGAAGTTGTCACATGCACTGGAAAATTTGTCGATGATGTCCTGTTTGTCGGCCTCTGAGTTTGCATTGACAGCACAGTCATCAGCAAATAGAAAGTCCCTCAGCACCTTCTCTTTGACCTTAGTAACATCCTGTGAAAACACTGAAGGAGGGGGAGATCATTCGAACACAGAAACCTTCCTTTGAGAGCACTGAGCAAAAGATCTATCACACACAGAGATCTTCCCTTGGGAGCAGCAAACAAGAGATCCATCACAGCAGCGAGCAAGAGGCAGGTAGTGAGCACTGGACACTCGTTTGCCTCCTGGGTTCATCTCGATGTTTCAATCTTCCTCTACGCATTAACTAGCAAGAAATGGAGTTGATCATGATCTCTAAACTTCTTCACCTCGAGGCTGCTTGCCTTCTGAGATCTTCTCAGACAGCAAAGTGTTGAGTCAGTCTTGCTGCAAGCTTGCATGTGCTGCTTCATTCACTGAAGAGTCGTGAATGGAATCGAACAGCACATTTGATCTTGTGATGGAAGGAGGTTCATCGATGAAGTCAAAAACTGCTGGGCCTAGGACCGTATTTACCAGGCACAGTTCTGGGAATGAGAGTACCAACCTTGACAAATCTAATGAGGTTAGAATGTTTCTTTTGAGTGTTTACTTTTTTCCATAAGTGCTGCCTGACCTGGTGAGTTCTCTCAGTATTTTGTGTGTGCTGTTTTGGATTTCCAGCCTCTGCGGACTTTCTCATGTTGTGACACCTGTGAATGATTTTAGTTGCCACTACCTAAAACTTCATTTTTATATCTGCTCTCCAGCCCTCTTGCCATTCCTGGTATAGAAATCATACATTCTCCTTTTCGCTAAAGGAGACAGTATGTTCTTTGCTCTACATAGCCTTCCTTGCAAACATGATAACACAGACATCGCTTCATAATCTTACAGTACATCTGTGCCTTAGTGGAGATGTGCCCATAAATGACAGGAACACCGATGTCAACCTACCCTTGTCAAGTGTGTGATAATGATATATTGGTTTTCATGAGCTGCACGTTCCCAAAGAAAGGAAGTATTGCACGGTCAAAATGTACACAGGCATTTTTTTAGACAAGATGAGAGCCAATACCAGGCCACAGTGTCAGTACCTCCAGTTGAACTTTCACTTTTTGTGTGTTTTCCCCTACCATCAGCCTGTGGTTTTGTATTGCCACATTGCTCTTGTCCCTGCTGCTGCTCTTCTCTGGCCCCTGTATTACCGAGTACACCGTCTCTCATCTGCTCCTCATTATTACCTGTATTGCTGCCACCTGTGTCGCATTGTGCTCCACCTATCACCTGCCTCTCTGTGTATATCAGTCCTGTGTTTTCACCTGTTTGTTGCCAGATTGTGCCAATGAGTTCTTTACAAGCCTTTCCAGCATGTCTGTCCGTCTCTCCCTCCCTCCCAATTCTGGTTTTTGGATTTCCCTATATGTTTTGATCTCTGCCTGAACTTTGACACTGATTTTGTTTGCACCTTGGGATTTGTTAGCCAATTAATATCACTGTGTGCACAGTACTGGGTCTGTAATTGGATCCCTGCTCCAGCGCCCTGACAGTACAATCCAGCCAGAATGGATCCAGCAGACCCTGGTCGTCTGAGAGCTGTCCTGAAACAATAGGGAATAATGCTGGGGAGACACCAGAATCAGCTGGACTCCATGTTCAGGGCAGTGGAATCGCTTTCTGCCAATGTAGCCGATCTTGTGGCCCAGACTCAGTCACTCCAGCTGTCCCAGAGCGCCCATCAATATTCTGTGACTGCACCTTTCACCCTGCCCTCCCCGTCCTCGCATGCTACTCCCATCCAAGACTCCTGTCTGCCCCCTCCAGAAAAGTACTCAGGTGCACCCGGTACCTGCTGCTCTTTTCTTTCCCAGTGCACCCTCATTTTTGAACTGCAACCAACAAAATTTCCAGCTGATTGCTCCAAGGTAGCTTATGTCATCACCCAGCTGTCTGGTCCGGTGAGAGAATGGGGAACAGCCATCTGGGAGGCAGGCTCCCCTTTCTGCAGTGGTTTTCAGTTATTTTCTGAGGGGATGAGAAAAGTGTTTGATCACTCCAAACATGGGAGAGAGGCTGCCTGTGAAATGCTACACACGCAGCAGGGGCACAGATCTGTGCCAGATTACGCCATAGAGTTCCGGACCCTAGCCACCTCCAGTGGCTGTATCTCGGAGGCACAGTACGACACCTTCCTGAACGGCATCTCCGAAGACATCAAAGATGAGCTGGTCACCCAGGACCTTCCTGCCACCTTTGAAGCCCTGGTGGATTTGGCCATCCGTATTGATGTTCACCTTCAGCAGCCCTGCAGAGGGAGTGGTTCCAGAGAGTCCCTGGGGGCACTGGGTGAGTTCCAAACTCCTCGTTAGTCTACATTGCCCCCATCTGCAATTCCCGTTCCAGAGCCCGAAGCTATGAAGGTTGACTGTACCTGCCTGACGCCAACTGAACGACAAAGGAGAATCAGCACCCGCTCCTGTCTGTACTGTGGCCAACCAGACCACTTCATCTCCACCTGCCCAGTAAAAGCCAAGCGCTCACCAGTAGGACGAGGAGTACTGGTGAGCGTGACCCCTGTCCAGCCCTCCTCGACACCACTCATTCTCATACCTGCTTCTCTGGAGTGGGGCGTCCAATAGCGAGCTGTCTCTGTCTTGGCTGATTCTGGTGCAGAGGAGTGTTTTATCGATTCCAGCTTGGCTGCCCAGTGGGGATTACCCACGTCTGCTCTCCAGTCACCATTGGTAGCCAATGCCTTGAACGATCAGAGATTAGCTAACATCACCCGTGTCACGGCCCCAGTGAGTCTCAGTTTATCCGGCAACCATCATGAACAGTTAACCCTTGTTATTGCCTCTCCTCAAGCTCCCATTGTCCTAGGCCATCCCTGGTTAGTCACACAACCCCCACATTGACTGGTTCAGTCGCAAAATTGTAGGCTGGAGCCCATTCTGTTACTCCCACTGCATCGGCCATGCTCAGATCCCTT
This sequence comes from Mobula birostris, assembly GCF_030028105.1. Lineage (NCBI taxonomy): Eukaryota > Metazoa > Chordata > Chondrichthyes > Myliobatiformes > Myliobatidae > Mobula > Mobula birostris. The sequence goes on from NC_092390.1 coordinate 43,968,573, forward strand.
TGTCTCCAAGCCCAGATACCCCCAAGGAATTTCCGGACCTTAGTGCCATCCCTCCTGAATACATACACCTCAAGGCTCTGTTTAGCAAATCCCGGGCCACTTCCCTACCGCCTTATCGTCCATATGATTGTGCCATTGACCTCTTGCCTGGTACATTTCCCCCCAAGGGGCCGCCTGTATTCCCTGTCCGTATCTGAAACAGAAGCCATGGGTAAGTACATTCAAGAGTCTCTGGCTGCAGGCATCATCTGGCCGTCTTCCTCACCTGCTGGTGCCGGGTTTATCTTTGTTGAAAAGAAGGACGGCTCCTTGCGTCCATGCATTGATTACTGGGAACTGAGTGAAGTCACTGTTAAGATCCGTTACCACCTTCTGCTCATGATCTTGGCATTTGAACTACTGCAAGGAGACTCAGTTTTCACCAAGCTTGATCTCTGTCTTGTCCATATCCACGAAAGCGACGAGTGGAAGTCGGCCTTCAACACCACCTTGGGCCATTACGAGTATCTGGTCATGCCATTCGGTCTCACCAATGCCCATGCCGTCTTCCATCCCTGGTAAATGATGTTCTCAGGGACATGTTGAACCAATTTGTTTTTGTGTATCTCGACGACATGTTGATTTCTTTTTTCTTAGTCCCTTGCTGAACACACAAGTCACGTCCGTAGAGTTCTCCAGTGCCTTCTGGAGAGCCACCTCTTTGAGCAGGCTGAGAAATGTGAGTTTCATTGCAATACCGTCTCCTTCCTGGGGTATGTAATTTCAGGCAGTTCCATTCAGATGGACCAACAGAAGGTCAAGGCGGTGGTCGAATGGCCCCAACCTTTGACACGTAGGGATTTGCAATGCTTCTTGGGCTTTGCTAACTGTTATTGCTGCTTCATCAGAAATTACAGTACACTGGCTGCACCACTCACTGCTCTAACCTCATCAGCTGTCAGATTCTCCTGGTCCCCTGCTGCTGAAAAAGTATTCTCTGACCTGAAGGAACATTTCACCTCTGCCCCCATCCTGATTCAACCCGACACCGACCGGCAGTTCATTGTGGAGGTGGATGTGTCTGACACTGGTGTAGGAGCTGTCCTCTCTCAGTGCTCGGCCAAGGATGAGAAGGTACACCCCTGTGCCACCACCTCTCACCAGCTCACTCCCATGGACTGGAATTACAACGTTGGAAACCGGGAGTGCTGGCTGTGAAGCTAGCTCTGGAGGAGTGGAGGCATTGGTTGAAAGGACTCAAGGTGCCATTCTTAATCTGGACTGATCACAAGAATCTGGAATATATCCGTACCACCAAGCATCTCAACACCTGTCAAGCTCATTGGTCCCTGTTTTTCTCAAGATTCAATTTTACTCTGTCCTTCTGCCTCTGTTCCAAGAATGGAAAACTTGATGCCCTCTCCTGAAGATTTCCCTCCTCTGAGACCCCTGAGGTTCCCAATGTCATCCTCCCTGCTCACTGTCTTGTGGGTGCAGTGCAATGAGACATTGAATCCACTGTGCAAGCTGCTCAACAGAGCAAGGCAGCCCCTAGTCAATGCCCTACTAACCGTGTTTATGTTCCCAGCTCTGTCCGCTCACAGGTATCGCAGTGGGGTCATTCCTCCTGGTTATCCTGTCACCCTGGAACTATGCGTACTCAGGCCTTCATCAGTCAGCATTTCTGGTGGCCCTCCCTGGGAGATGACATCTGCAACTTCATCTCGGACTGCTCGGTCTGTGCTCAAGGTACGAACTCTAACCGATCACCTGCTGGTCTGTTATAACCCCCATCTATCCCCAAAAGACCCTGGTCCACATTGCCCTGAATTTTGTTACCGGTGTTCCCCCATCAGATGGTAACACCACCATTCTCACAGTAGTTGATCGTTTCTCCAAGTCTGTACACTTCATTCCTTTACCTAAGCTCCCCTCTGCCAAAGAAACGGCCAAATTACTAGTACCGCACGTTTTTAAATTACATGGTTTACTTGCAGATGTTGTGTCAGACAGGGGCTGTCAATTCACATCCAACTTCTGCAGGGCATTCTGTAATCTTCTGGGTGCCTCTGTGAGTCTGTCTTCAGGATCCCACCCACAGACCAATGGCCAGACTGAGCGGGCCAGCCAACAGCTAGAGACAGTATTGTGGTGTCTGGTCTCCCAGATCCCCTCTGCATGGAGTCAGCAGCTACCCTGGGCTGAGTACGCCATAAACTCTCATCTGTCCTCATCCACCAGTCTGTCCCCCTGACTGCTGCCTTGGCTACCAACCTCCACTGTTTCCTGCCCAGGATGAGGAGGTTGGCATTCCATCTGCCGAGGCATTCATCCGCCGTTCTCAGCAGACGTGGAGGAGCACTGGCTCTGCCCTTCTTCATGCCTCTGGTAGGATCAAGCGTCAAGCTGACTGCCAGCGCTCCAAGGCCCCACATTACCGCCAGGGACAGCGTGTGTGGCTTTCAACCCGAGACCTGGCCCTCATGGTGGATTCCCACAAGCATGCAACCCCCCCCCCGCTTCATCTGCCCCTTTCCTATTGCTAAAGTCATCAGCCCTGCTGCCGTCCATCTCAAGCTCCTCTCCACTCTCCACCACATTCATCCCACCTTCCATGTGTCCCACATCAAGCCTTTCAGGAGCCACCTCCTGTGTCCTGTCCCCAAACCACCCGCCCCCATGGCTCATCGATGGGTCTTCATGGTGCGTCAACTGCTGGACATTCGTCGTCAGGGCCATGGCCTCCAGTATCTTGTGGACTGGGAGGGCTATGGTCCTGAAGAGAGGTGCTGGGTCCCAGACCGTAACATCTCTCTCATCAGGGACTTTCGTCGCCAGCACCCAGCTCTACCTGCTGTGATGCCAGGAAGCATCTGTAGAGAGGGGCGGGGTGGTACTATCAGTGGATGTGGACAAGAAGGAGATCAAGCTTGGTGAAAACAGATGAGTGAGATCTTAAATGCATTCTTTGCATCTGTATTTACTTGCGAGCTGGAAACAGGTCTACAGAAGTGAGGTAATGCGTCAGCAACTTTATGGACCTTGTTGTCAGTACCTCCAGTTGAACTTTGTCTTTTTGTGTTTTCTCCTAGCTGTCGGTCTGTGGTTTTGTATTGCCATGTGCTCTTGTTTGTTTTCATGCCCCATGTGCTCCTGTCCCCACTCCTGCTCTACTCCAGCCCCTGTCTTACTGAGTACTTCACCTCTCACCTGTTTCTCATTATTACCTGTTTTTTGCCACTTCTGTCTCATTGTGCTCCACCAATCATCTGCATCTCTGTTTATTGCTCAGTGTATTTCAGTCCTGTGTTTTCACCTCTTTGTTGCCAGATTGTGCCAGTGAATTTTCCTGAGTCTTTCCAGCATTCGTATCTGTACTCTGTCTGTCTGAATATTGACTCTGCCTGTTTCCCGATTCTGGTTTTTGGATGTTTAGATCTCTGTCCTGAACTCTGATACCAACTTTGTTTTCACCTCGGGATTCATTACTCAATTAATATCACTGTGTGCACAGTACTGGGTCTGAGATTGGATCCCTGCTCCAGTGCCCTGACACCCAGATGAAATGGCATAAATAGACCCAGATTTAGGCCACAGCACAAGCCTAACTTTCTGTATAGGAACTATTTAATTTCTAAGCACATGCCTTTTTATTGCAATAAAAAGTTTCTAAAGCTCAGCATGTAAAATATAATTTATTGTACATCCACCAAAATAATAACTGTGTCAACTTACTCATGTGAAAATTGATTTCATGCATGATTGTGAGCAATGTAGTTTAGTGTTAAGTGTGTCACCTGGTGCTGTCTTGCACTCGAGTATTTATACTCCCTAATTACACATTGCAAAATGATGAATGTTGGCTTTGTGAAATTCTCATTGCTGCAATGAGGACGTCTCTGTTTCCTCTGTTTATTGTAAAATAGAAAATATATTTGTTATAGTCCATATTTAAGACTCTGCTACAACTAGCAAGCAGAAGAAATCACTTCCACAGTATTAAATTGCCATTATACAGTGAAGTAATCTTTGGGATGGATCACGCTCCTGACTGGCTGACACATGTCAGTGCTCTGCAGGTTTCTATATCCAGCACCTTGGCGTCTCAGCATCCCAACAGCTGGTGTAGCTTCCGTAGCCACATTCACTTTAATGAGGTCACCCACCTCATTAAACAGATAATGAAGCTAAATGTTCTTTTCCTTATGTTCATCAGCATTCATGGTTATAACAAAGTTGCATAAGTTGAAAGTTTGAATCAGTTTGCTTTTAAATTGTACTAATCTTTAAAAGTAAAGTATGATTTTTCAGTTTCAATTAGTGAAGACAGCTGGAGCTAAGGGGCTTATTTCAGTGCTCCACGACTATGTTGCTCAATGCTTCGTATCATCTGAGACATTTAGAAACAGTAGCTAATACCTTCTGATACAGGCAGCCCAAAGAAAGGACCTCAGTCCCCATCCCAAGTGGTTAGTCATTGCTTGAAGAAGGCCTCCATCACATTTGTAACTGAGCGGTATGTTGAAAGCCAATCTAGGCATTAATTATAACTGAGTTACAGGGGACAAAGACACAGTGAAATGCAAGCACCCACAAGCTGTATGTGCACTGCTTTATCTATTTGTAAGGTGGATGGAGTAAACATATCAACACTTTTTTTTTGAAATATTCAAGCCATCTAAGATAGCAGTTTTACAGATAAGTTTGATGTTCCAATTAATAATTATCAGGCAATTTTCTTCTTCCCCTTAAACATTGTGATTGGACAAAACCATTGTTACAAAGCATATGTTGGTAATATGAAATGATTCCATCATAGGTACATTGAAGATCTCTTGACAGAAGTTCAACAGCTGCTAGAAACATGGTACCAGTTTCTTTCACACTTCTTTTCTTTGTTGGGGAGGTACCATGTGTGTTTGAACACTGCAGGTGTGAAATAGAAACTTTGTTGCATGCATTCACACTGGATATGCAGCAAAGAAGCTTTTCAACTTGAATCGAAAGCAGAATCAGGTTTAATATCACCAGCATATGTCATGAAATTTGTTGTTATGTGGCAGCCGTACAATGCAATACGTAATAATAAAAACAGTGAATGACCATATATGTATATATACTATACATCCATGTATACGGACCACGTATGTGAAACATCCATGAGTATGTCAGGAAGATGGCCCCTAAGGATGAGCTGCTGGAAGAATGTCTCAGACAATAGACAGGGGTGATAGAATTGGAAGTGAGTAAAGCAGAGCCAGAGGACCAGAGGCCATGGCAGGACAAGCCACTGCATGGGATGTACCATTGCCAGATATCAGAGGTGGCTGACATAAGAAAGTCCTACCAATGGCTGGAAATGGGCAATGCTGGGGGATAGAATAGAGGTGCTGCTCGTGGCTGCACAAGAACAGGTGCTGAGCAAAAGAGCAACAGAAGCAGGGGTCTATCCCACTAGACCCAAGATGCGGAGTGTGCAAAGAATCCATTGAAACCATCCAGGACATAGTAGCAGGGTGCAAGATGCAGGCAGGATGAGCATACACTGAATGCACAACCAAGTTGAAGGAGTTGTGTACAGGAACATCTGTGCTGAATATCGATTGGACACTCCCAAGTCCAAATAAGAAACACCCAAGAAGGTAGCAGAGAATGAAAGAGCTATGATCCTGTGGGATTTTCAAATACAGACTGATCCTCCTTCTTCTTCTTGAAAGTCTGTTGGGAACAACAATGACGTCTGTGATGTCTCTGATGAGAGCGAAGCCCAAACTGGGAAGTGCAGACGGCCCTGTAGGTCAGGCACATTATGGCCATTGAAGGGTTGGGTCGTCTCTCCTTGCAGTCCTGGTGCTTTTGATCGAGGTCCTTCAGTTGCTGTTCTTCACATCTGCTGGCACCTTTGTAGACTGCCAGGCGCCAGATGTTGCTGTTTTTGACCAAGGTCTCCCAACTAGTCACAGGGATATTGCATGCCTTCAAGAATGCTTTTACACAGTCTATGTTGTGTTTTGTTGGCCTTCCTACTTTCCATTGTCATGTGCCAGCTCAGAAAAGAATACCATCTTTGGTCCTGACGAAGGGTCTCGGCCTGAAACGTCGACTGCACCTCTTCCTAGAGATGCTGCCTGGCCTGCTGCGTTCACCAGCAACTTTTATGTGTGTTGCTTGAATTTCCAGCATCTGCAGAATTCCTGTTGTTTCCATCTTTGGAAGGTGGTTGTCTTCCGTCCAGACCACATGTCCAACCCATTGAAGTTGAGCCCTCATGGTCAGTGTCTCTGTGCCAGTGCTCTCAGCCTTTCATAGCACTTCTGTGGTGGGGACTCTGCCTTGCCACGAGATGCCCATGATCATTGTAGGTGGAACTGGTCAAGCATCTTGATGTGCCTGCAGTATGGGGTCCATGTTTCACAGGCATACTGTAGAGAAGTCAGAACAACTGCTCTTTAGACTGCCATCTTTGTGTTCAGTGAGATGCCATGTTCTCCCTAGACGTGTCCATAGCCAGCCAAAGGATGCCCCAGCTTTTGCAAGTCTGTCTGAGATCTCTTGATCTAGACTGCAGGAGGAGGTGAGGCAGCTTCCCAAATAGGTGAAGGAGTCAACATTGTTGAGCTGTATGCCTTAATTCATGGTTCTGCAGAGTTGGTATGGGGTGCAGGCTGAAGTAGAACTTGTGTCTTCTGCAGGCTGATGGCTAGGCTGAATTTTCTTGCTGCCACAGTGAGGCAGTCAGCGAGCTCATGCAGATCCCTTTCACTGTGCGTTGCAAGAGTGCAGTCATCTGCAAAGAGGAAGTAAGGATGTGCCAAAGGCCTGTGCAACTGATGGTATCACATGCCTTTATCAGGTCCACAAAGAGGATGTAGAGATTCTGGTTCTGTTCCTGGCACTTCTCTAGGATCTGTCTGACAGCAAAGATCAGCAAAGATCATGTCCACTGTCCCTCTGTTAGATCTGAATCCACATTAGTTCTCTGAGACAACATCATCATACGGGCCATTATCTTCCTGGCTATGCTCAGGAGAGATATGCCTCTGTGGTTGTCACAGGATGCCCGGTCCCCCTTGTTCATGTACAGGACTTCCAAATACAGACTGATAAGCAGGTACCTGCCAAACCAACCAGACAGAGTAATACTGGACAAGGAAAAAAAAGAAAGCAATAGTTAAAGATGTGGCAATCCTGAATGTCAATAACATCAGGAAGAAAGAAAATGAGAAGCTGGAGACATACTAGGGCTTGAAAAAGCACATAGAAAAGATGTAGAAGTTTAAAGCCAAAGGTATTCCAGTGGTGATAGGAGCACTTGGAGGTGTGACGCCAAGACTAGGAGCGTGGCTCCTACAAATCCCAGGAACAACATCTGAGATCTTGGTCCAGAAGAGCACACTACTAGGAACATCAAGGTTACTGTGCCGAACCCATAAGCTTTCAGGCAGAGGATGTGATATTGAGGGAAGAATACACATGCACACCACTCATAAGGTATGAAAAAATAAATGTAAGGTTAAATTAAATAAGTAGTACAACAAAAGTTGTGAGATACTGTTCATGGGTTCAATGTCCATTCAGAAATCTGATGGCAGAGGGGAAGAAGTTGTTCCTGAAATGTTGAATGTTTGCCAGCAGGCTCCCCTCCCTCATGGCAATAATGAGAAGAGGGCATGTCCTAGGTAATAGAAAATGAGTCTCAAGATAGCACAGAGGGAAACATTTTGGAGGGCAGGAAGTAAAAATCTTTTAATATTCAGAATGAGCAGTGGTCTGCGCAGAGAAATTTAGAAGATTTTTTTCATTCTTAACAATTTGACACAGCAAGAACAGCAACCATTCTATTTTAGTATCACACGCTTGAAGAATAAAACATGAATGTAGGGGCTCAGCATCCAAACAAAAAGCAGAGAGGATCCATTAGTCAAACCAGGAATGGGACTTAAGAAATGAACCACCAACGTAAGCAAAATTGAGCTAAATACTGTCAACCAGTTCACCGATCTTCACAGAGATTTTTCAAACATTTTGTTAATTGATAATGAAGTCTTCTCTCAGATCAGAAAAGCTACATTTCAATCAAAAGATGTAAAAGTGTGCGATCAAGCACATAAAAAGACTGGAAGTCTGAAGAACTGTTATAATTGGTGCCCTTAAATACTGATGCAAACACTACACATATTATTCTCATTACACTTGACAGCCTCAAAAATTTCACTTCCAACAATGAGTGGCCCACAAGCAAATCAAATTGCAAGACAGAATTAGCAACAGCAAGGCGCTTTGATGTGCTTTGAAGTTGCCCTGCTCTGGTGAAGGCACATTGCTCAAAAAACTCCACTCTGTCAAATAGGATATTAACCATTGACTTAAAACAGGTCACACTGAAGCAAAAGGTTTGGTTAAACAAGAACATTCTCAAGCACTATGTTAGCTTATTCAATAACATTGATCATTCTGGGTTGTAAATATAATTTTCCCTATAATATTGGCTACTATGAATATCAGTGGGTTATTCTTCTAGGAAGACAACAATTATAACGTGAGGAACAACTAATTATAAGAATAATACCAGAATAGAATAGTTATACCTCTTGGGCAATTGGTGAAGTCATAGCTAACAATGAAAGTTATCTAACAGTACACTTATCAGTTGTAATGCTTGGTGGACGGATCACAGATGGAACTTAATCCAATCAACTGATTCTATCTCTATGTCAGCCATTTTGGAAGGTCAAATTCTGGTAGACATGTAACGTAAATGGCAGGGATTTTATGAGTGTTGATGGACGGAGAGACCTTGGGGTACAAGTCCATGGTTCAGGACCAAGTTCAAGTTCATTGCCATTCAATCATATACATGTATATCACCAAATGAAACAAGATTCTGCCAGAGCATAGTGCACAACACAATGCATCTAGCTCACACACAACACATAAAGTAATTTTACCACAAGTAACAAATAATAAGGCACATTTGCAACACAAGTTAAACACATAAGCATTGTAACGCCCCTGGGGCTTCATACATGATTAGACCTGGCAGTTTAGTATTCTCATAGCCTGGGTGAAGAAGTTGTTTCTAACAGTCTTTGTTCTAATTTTGTGGCATCTCCTGCCTGATGGTAAGGGTTCAAAGAGATTAGTGGATGGATGGGAGGGATCATTGACAATGCTAAGGGTCATACATATGCAGCATTGCTTGGATGGGTGAAGGGACACGGTGATGATAGCTCTCTGAAAGGTACTACACACACTTGTTTGTGAATAAGGTATTTGGTATGCTTGCCTTCATGGGCTGGCGAATTGGGTATAGGGATGTCATGCTGTAGTTATACAAAGCATTGGTTCAACTGACTTAGCTTATTGTGTGCAGTTCTAGTTGTCACCTATATGAAGGGTGTGGTAACAATAGAGTGAATGAAGAAGAGATTCACGTCAATGTGTTATGGTATGCACCTGAATGTGCCAGCTTCTGGGGTTTTAATGCTCCGATTCTCCAGAGTGTAGATAATTGATGTGGTCCCTTTAAAGTTTCTGGCCCATTCTGCTAATTGGTAGCCATATTTTGGCACCAAGATTTGGATATTTAAAGAGCACCTGAGCTCAGATTCAGAGCTCAATAATCAGCTCAACTTTGGTTCAGTCTGCAATCGCGTTTAGTATTTTTGTCTCATTTGGATTCTCGTTTGGTCTCATCAGGTTCTCGTCTAGCATCTAGTCAAGAACCCTGTTTGCATCTCAGTCTTAAAATCATGTCTCAATTCTAGTCTCGAATACTTCAGCTCTTGGGTCTTTACCATCGTCGCTTAGGCCCCTTGTCTCAGAACGTTGCCAAGAATGGAGGGCTGCAGTTATATGGAGAGATTGGGTTGGCTGGAATTATTCTCATTGCAATATAGGAGGCTGAGAAGCATAGACAAGATATATAGTCAGAATCTTTATTTACCAGGGCAAGGGCGTCTAGAACGAAGGTGAAAGGGGAGAAATTTAAAGGAAATCTGAGGAGTAGGTTCTTCACCAAGGATAATAAATATCTGGAATGAGCTACCCGAGGAGATGCTGAAGGTTAACACAATTACAATATTTAAAAAGTTTTTGGATAGGTACTGGAATGGAAAGCCATGAAGGGTTACAAGCCTCGATGATGAAGACGATCCGGTTTAGCATAGAGAGGCATTAGAATCAGCATGGATGAAGTGGGCTGAAAGGGTCCTAATCTGTGCTGTACATTTCAACAATAATTCTCGGATTCTGGGGGAGGTTAAACAGACATGGGCTCTATCTCTGGAAAACAAGTGAACTGCTGGAGAGCTTTAGTGTTACAAAGGGATCAGATATGATAGATATAGAGATGATATTTACACTTTTTGAGGGGGCTGAGAAAGAAGAACCATAAAAATGAGACTCAATAGAGAACTGAAGAGAAACATTATTCTTACAGAGAAACTGTTAAAAACTGAAACCCTCTGCCAGGAAAAGGATTGAAGATGAGTGGCATGGATGAATTTTAGGGCATTTTAAATAAATATATGGCAGAGAAAGAAATAGGAAAGCATGTTGATAAAATTAGACACAGAAAGTAGAGTTCAAAATGACAGCTTTAAAACCATGTATTTTTTAAAATTCATTTATTTCAAGAATTAAAGCTTGGTGCAGAAGTGGTTAGATTGCAGATAAAGCTTCCTCCGTACTGCTTCTCCAAGTACTGTTTTGTTCACCGATATCATCATCAAGACTCATGGGGTCCACGTGGATGCTGAACGTGAGTCCTGGACTAAGTTCCAGAACCTGTACAAGAAAGGTTCTTGTGGCTCATCCAGCTACGGTTTGAAGCATTGAACTAATCCTTCCAAAAATGTTTTTGCTACCCTGAATAATACCACAATCAGAAATCCTCTACCTCAATTCTTAACATCCCTTCTCATCATTGTTTCTGTCTAGCAACTGAATTTATTGATTGACTTTATCCTGCATTAAGGCTCATGGACAGCACAACAGACTGCCATAGTGTAACCCAAGGCTGGATCTCTCCACCAGTCTTAGGTAGGTGGGGCAGTGGCATTTCATAAGTCTTCATTAAAGCTCCATGGAAGGGTCATATCCAAGCTACATGAGGCCACTGTCTAACCTAGACCATAAGACCATAAGATATAGGAGCTGAATTAGGCCATTTGGCCCACCAAGTCTGCTTTGCCAGTTTATCATGGCTGATCCATTTTCCTCTCAGCCTCAATCTCCTGCCTTCTCCCCGTATCCCTTTATTCCCTGACAAATCAACAATCTATTACCCTCTGCCTTTAATATACATAAAAGCTCCATTCTAAATGGACACCCTCTATTTTCAGGCAGTGTCCTCTGGTCTTAGACACTTACACCATTGGAAAGATCCTCTCCACATCCACTCTATCAAGGCCTTTCACCATTTGATAGGCTTCAATGAGGCCTCCCCTCATTCTTCTAAGTTCCAGTGAACACAGGCCCAGGGCTATCAAACACTCTTCATTTGACAAGTGTTTAATCCCAAAATCATTTTTGTGAACCTCCTTTGAACCCTCTCCAATTTCAGCACATCCTTTCTAAGATCAGGAGCCCAAAACTGCTCACAATACTCCAAGTGAGGCCTCACCAGTGTTTTATAAAATCTCAATGTTGCATCCTGGCATTTATTTTCTAGTCTTCCTTACATTTGTCTATTTATATTTGTCCTCCTTCTACAGCAATAAACAGATTCATGATATTCAACACCTATCTGCTTTTGAGCTTCTGTTTGATTTCCCCATGTGCTGTAATAGTCACACATTCCAGATGATTTCTGACCTTTCCCTTTTCTGATCACTTGCAAAATGTCAAAGGCATTCCAGTGGCTGTTTCTTCCCCGCAGACAATCAACTGTCATCAGAGGACCAGGCCTACATTCATCAAACGGCAAGTGAAGTGTTTAAAATATACCAAGTCCTACAGTAAAAGAAAGAAGCCTAATGATCCCACATCAAAATACCACTCCAACCCTCATTCCCTTCTTGCTATTTTCTCTTTTAGCATCTCTGACTTTACCTCCAGCAATTCTGATCCTGCAAGCCATCAGCTCATTTGAACACTTGGCACTGATGTAACATCCTAAATCCAATTAAATTATTAAACAAAGCGGTAAATTCACTTTAAAGCTGGCATTATTGTCAACTTGTAAACATCGATCTACTTCAAACCATTAATCACTGCAGTTCACTTCATAAACTGCCCTAAATTCTGGGAGAGCTTAACAGTAAAGGATTTACATGGTTCATTCATAGCTATGCTAACATCCTGTCACCGCTTGATCAGGAGAATCTTGAGGCAAGTCCCAGCACTTGTATCTCACCTAGATAATTTTCCTTCTCCATGCATTCTGACTGTGTAGTGGATCTTAAATTGGTGTGGTTGATAGGGCCTTGGAGTGTGTTTCATGGTTAGAAATCTATCATCTACAATTTTTTAAAGATTTAATGGCAATCCTGTTGGGATTTTCTTTGGAAAAAATCACATTCGGCAGAGTTATGGTGCAGGAGATGCTGTAACATTTACAGTGAAAGGATGTCACCATTTAGATGGCCTTAGCAGGATTATGGAGAATATGCTGCTCTGTTTTACATTCAATACAGATGGTCATCACTATTAGCAGATCTGGCTGTGTCACATATCCTGCAAAATATTACCATTTTTTTAAAGGTAAGGGCATTATTGTTATAGCTCTTTATACTTCGTGCATACTAATGCTGAAGATTGAGATAGTTCAGGACCACATGCATATTTTAAGATTTTCACTCACCTATATTCAAGGTGATTTGAATCCTTAAAAATTCAGCCCTTGTAATTTAATATATGTATTTTTTTGGGTATGACAATTATGTTATCATACAAGTTCTTGCAGAATGTATTTTCAAACATTTTATTGCTATTTGATTGCAGCAGTTATTGCTACAGGTTGTATTATAATTTAACACTTCAAGGTTATGGGATGAAAGCTGCATAAAATGTCATAAGCAATGCAAAATATGGTATAGTGTAATATATTTCCTCCCCATCTACAGCATTATCAGGGAATATGCAAATGTGCAATCCTAAAGGTTAGTGAGTGTGGCCTGAAGATATAACTATTTTGTTAAAATAAATTACATTAAAAGCACAATAAAACAGGATTTTCAATAGATTCAAGCATTTGTTTTTACACTTTTAGAAACATGCTTGGGAGCAGCCAGCCATACACCAACAGAACTTAAAAATTATTTCATATATTTTTTTCTAATTAGTTTCTAATTACTAACTTCTGATCGGTTGACATTGTGTCTGAAATGTATTTCATATTTTCTTTAATTTAGAGATAAATAAAGACATTCAGGTCTGCAAATACCAAAGTCTGGAGTAACAGATAAGATACTGTAGGAACTGCATGGGTCAGGCAGCGTCACGGAGGGAAATGGTCAATCGATGCTCAGGTCAAGAGCCCGTTTCTGAACTGATGAAGGTTCTTGATCAGAAATGTCAGCTGCCAATTCAATTAATAAAACATGAGGCAAATGTAGGGGAAATATAACTGAAGATATTTAGAGTAAAGAAAATAGAAAGGATACCTGAAGTGTTCAGCGATCATTTTTGTTAATACTGTGAGCACAATATTTAAACTATTATTAGTAATGGGATAGAGTGTGGAATAGGCCCTTCTGGCTGTTTGAGCCATGCTGCCCAGCAATCCCTTGATTTAATCCTAGCCTAATTATGGGACAATTTACAATGACCAATTAACTACCAATCAGTAGGCCTTTGAACTGTGGGAGGAAACCAGAGTACCAGGAGGAAACCCACGCGATCATAGGGAAAACGCTGCAGGAATTTATGAAAATGTTGTAGAGTATAAACATTTTGTATATTAAATTTATACAGTATTTATATTTATTTATGACATTTACTATAACATGTTTAATTTTATACTACTTCGTAATTTTATTTATTCAAAATTTTAAAACTGTCTGCCAACTCTGTATCATTCATTTTACACAAACACTGTAAAACAAAATTACTGTCTATAAGTGTGAAGTAAATACATAATAATCCACCAATTCCTAGTTTAAATGAATAAGAATTTATTTTCAAATCTAGATAAACTAACTGCTCTTAAATGGCCATTACTTTTCATTCAAGAATTCCATGCCTCTGTTTCTTGGAGTGAAATGGGGAGTCAAATTCCTAATGTGCAGAAGCATGCATAGTAAGATTTGGTGATGAGGACAAACAGGAGAAAATCTGCAGTTGCAGGAATTCCAAAGCAACACATACAAAATGCTGGAAGAACTCAGGAGGCCAGGCAGCATCAATGGAAAAGAATAAACAGTCGATGTTTTGGGCTGAGACCTTATGAGGATGAAGGATCATGTTTCCAGGTATGCTTACTTCTCTTTGGTAGGAAGCATGTGTAACATCCTGGGAAAGGTTTCACTGCTAATGTAATGGTCTTTCTGTGGAAGCAGTGTTTGGGTTATGGTTAGAGACACCAGGTGCTTTGGAATGTGAGCCATTCAATTAGGGGAGCAAGTTTTTGCTCTGTATGCCTGACACTGTGGGAGCTGGGGTCATTTATTCAGCAGGAGATGAAGGGAGAATACGCTGGAGAGAACCAGTCATAGGATTCGTCCTGGTGGGGGATCGTGATTCGATGGAGCAAGGTGTCGAGGCTGACTGAGAATTGGTGAATATGAATTTTGGGAAGAGTTGAGCTTCAACTTGTGCATATTTGACTGTTTAATTATAATGGGCTCATATTGCTTGTTTGTTTCTTTCCTTTACTAACTCTTTAGTTAAGATTCATAAATATAATTCCTTTAATTGTATGCAGAGTGCTGTTTGTTATTTCTTGGCACTGAATTGTAACAGGGTAGCAAATTACACAGCATCCACACAAACTGGGGTTTGGGACACAATCTCGTGGATTTGGTGGGACCGAAGAGTGTCTTCCCTAGACTTCTGCAGCCACGGACACCAGGGAGGTTTCACATATATTGTTGTTCTCTCCCACTCTTTCTTTGTACAAATTATTTTCAGAAAACACAAGTACTATGCACACAGAAATGCACTGAATGTAGCGGCTCAAAGTTCAGTAATGCAAGCTAATTTGCACAGTGCTGGCATGAGGTGAGAGCTAGTCTGGGCAGACAGATGCTAACATTTTCCTCAACGTGTTCTGCTTAGTGATCACGCCAGCACACAGCCGGAGAGAGAAAACCAAAGCAGGTGGTGAGCAGGTTTTCTTAATCAGCTCACAGCAGGAGACGTGCCTGACTCTGTATGCAAGGGGAAGATTTGCAAGGGTGACTTGGGAGCAGAGCATCGCTATTCAGTGTAAATTTTTCATTTATTCTAATCTGAAAGACACTGCCTAGCATCACAGAAGGGCCCTATAAAATGAAATAGGGGAATGACACCTTGGACCGAATTACCTGACCCACTGAGTAGCAGTTAAGGTAAGAAGGGGACAAGACTGGCAGAAACCCTCATCAACTGCCCACCTTGCAATTTTCTGAGTAAAGTTGACTTCACTGGCTTCTCGCTGCTCCCCTAGCAGCCTGATATCCACTGTGGAGGGCAAGATCTTCAACCAACATTTGAAGCTTCATCTTTGGGCTACCAAATGACTGGAAACATCTAGCTGAGTGAGACTGTGTGCAGGTATAGGTTCTTTGGTTGAATCTGGTATCTGGATGAGAATGGACAAAAGTAGTTAGAATAAGTGCAAAATATGTATTAAACCACAAATCAGACCAGGTACTATGATCTGCAGGATATAATAATTATTTAAATTATTTCCATGCTATCAACACTTAACCTACACTTCTCTGTGGATTGTCACCTTGTCATGGTGGAGAAGCTTGTGTGGTCCTGTGATCCCGAGAGCAATGCTGCCTAGAGCTATGCTCCTGGTAAGGTCTTCCATGGTGGTAAGGTCGAGGGTGAGGTCCCTGACAAAGAACAATCCACCTAAGACCTCAACGGTGGAACAGGCAGACAAAGTTACTTTGAACTCAACGGCTGTGAAGGCGGATGAAGGCTGCAACAAATCCATCAGCCCCAATCGTCGTGGTTTCCATGCCATTGGAATCAGTTGGTTGATTTGTGAAGTATCGTGTGCTTCTTAGAGTGCAACATCAAGTACACATTAAACAAATACATGCACAGGCATCTTTGCTCTGTGGGCCACTTCTTCGGAATGAAGACCATCATCCTCAACCTCAAGGGATATCCACGATGACTTAACATGGAGATCTTAAGCCCTTTCTGGATACCTTATAACTCTCAAGAGGACTGTCTAATCTTTGCTCACAAAACCTTAGGCGTTTTTCCTTCTTCCACTTGACTAAATGTTTCACCTTTCTTGTCAATCGTCGTTCCTTCACTCTACCGTCCTTTCCTTGCCTCAATGGGACGAAGCTATCTAGAAACCAATGCAAAGGCTCCCTAAACAACTTCCGTTGCACATTTCCCAATGTACTTTTTTAAGATCATGCCTAATAGCATCATAATTAGCCCTCCCCCAATTAAATACTTTCCCATACCATCTGCTCCTATCCCTGTCCTAAGCTGCGCTGAAGGTCAATGAGTATCTTTGGAATGGTCACCCACTTAAGAGATCTGTCACCTGACCAGGTTCATTACTTAGTACTAGATCTAGTCTGGCCTTTCTTCTCGTCAGTCTGTCTACATAATGTGTTGGGAATCCTTGAAAATCAATATTCGGGAAGTTGAACCCATGACAACAACCCTGTTATTTCTGCACCTTTCCAAAATCTGCCGGTTGACATGTTCCCTAGTGTTTACCTGTACAGCAACTGCACCATCATTTCACCTGTTCCTTAGTGTTTACCTGTACAGCAACAGCACCATCATTTGGCCTGTGACTTAGTGTTTACCTTTCTATTCCGAGGTTGTGTCTTCTGGTACTAGACTCTCATGCTATTGGAAACACTTTCTCAACATCCATATTATCACCAATGAGATACCCCCTCATTCTTCTAAACTCCAGCAACTGAAGGCCAGAGCCATTAAACGTTCCCTTTCATTCCCAGATCATTCTTGTAAACCTCTTTCAGAACCTTGCCATCACATCCATAGATAAGTGGCCCAAAACTTCTCGCAATACTCCAATTGCGGTCTGACCAATGCCTTATTAAGCCCCGCATTACATCCTTGTTTTTATATTTCAGTCCTCTTGAAAAAAATATTAACATTGCACTTACCTTTCTTCCACTGACTCAACCTGCAATTTAACTTTCAGAGAATCCTGCACAAGCACTCCCAAGTTCCTTTGCACCTCTGATTTCTGAATTTGTTGCCCATTTAGAAAATAGCATACACCTTTAGTCCTTTTACCAAAGTGCATGATCATACACTTCCCTATGCTGCATTCCATCTGATATTCCTTTTCCTATTCTCCCAATTGGTCCAAGTCCTTTTGCAGACTCCCTGCTTCCTTAGTACTACCTGCCCTCCACCTATCTATGTATCATCTGCAAACTTGGCCACAACGTTAACAATTCTGCCATCTATATCATTAACATATCATGCAAAAAGCAGCAGACACAATACTGAACGCTGCGGAACACCATTATTCACCAGCAGCCAATCAGAAAAGGCCCCCTTTATTTCCACTCTTTGTCTCCTGCCAGTCAGTCAATCTTCTATCCATGCTAGTTACTTTCCTATAATACCTTGGGCTTTATCTTGTTTAGCTCTCTCATGTGTGGCATCTTGTCAAAGCCTTCTGAAAATCCAAGTTAAATAATATCTTTTCCTTTGTATATCCTGCGTGTTATTTCCTCAAAGAATTCCAACTGATTTATCAGGTATTATTTCCCCTGAAGGAAACCATGTTGACTTCATTCTATTTTATCATGTGCCTCCAAGTAACCCCCAAACTCATCCTTAGTAATAATTGCGAACAACTGAAGTCAGTCGAATTGGCTTATAATTTCCTATCTTTTGCCTCTGTCCCTTTTTAAAGAATGGATTGACATTTGCAATTTTCCAGTCTTCTGGAATGATTCCAGAATTTAATGATTCTTGAAAGATCATTCTAATGCCTCCACAATCTCTTCAGCTACCTTTTTCACAATCCAGGGGTGTAGACCATCTTTTCCACATGATTTATCAATCTTCAGACCTTTCAGCTTCCTAAGCGCCTTCTCTTTAATAATCATGACTACACTCACTTCTGTCCCTGACACTCTGCCATGCTGCTGGTATCTTCCACAGTGAGGACTGATGCAAAATTCTTATTCAATTTATCTGCCATTTCTTGTTAAAACAATGCTTTGACTGTGTTGGATATTTTACCACAAAATGGAGCTCACCATTATTTGAAGATAGGTTGGATTGGCTTTGATTGTCATATGTACATCAAAACATACAGTGAATGCATTATTTGCATAAAATCAAATCAGGAAAGATTGTTTTGGGCAGTCTGCAAGTGTCACCATGCTTCTAGTGCCAAAATTGCATGCCCACAACTCACTTACCCTAATTGTACATGTTTGGAAAATGGGAGGAAGTGGGAGCACCAGAGGAAACACATGTGGTCACAGGGGGAACATACGGACAGTGGTGGAAATCATATCCTGACCTTACAGCTGGCTCTGCAAAGCGTTGTGTTAACTGCTAAGCTACCACACTGCATGTATCGAGAGTGTCTTGGACCTCCAGGTGGTCCACAGCAGGGGTGATTGATAAGTTCGTGGCCTGAGGTAGGAGATGAGGTACACAGCTCTCATTACATGCACGTGTAGTTCAACTCTGCATGAAAATGCAGAAAGTTTGAAGTTAATAACTCATCTCCTTCTACCTTAGGCCACAAACTTATCAATCACCCCTGCTGTGGACCACTTCTGGAGGTCCAAGACGTCGACTTCTACAAAGAAGGGATCTGTATGCTCCATGACTGCTGGACTAAGTGTGTAAGTGTAGGAAAAATATATGTGCTAGGTTTTTTAAGATTGACTCCTACCTTAGGCCACAAACTTATCAATCACCCCTCATATGATACAGATGTGCACAATCTATAACGTCAAGGGAATACATGGCAATTTATACTATTTGTGTGTACCTTATGGTTATTAAAGAATTACTGCTTGTAAGATCAGTTTAAGAGACTTGTTGAAGCCTTACTGTCAATAAATCAAGAATGAGTTGCAAGTTTGAAGGGTTGTTAAAATAATTCATGAAAACTGTGGTTTCTTGGTGGAGTAAAGGGGACTTGTTTGCATATTGTCAAAAATTGAATGCTGTATTCCAGAATATAACTCAGGAAAGATAACTACAGCAGCACTTACTACAAGCTGTTTCAGGCGTGGTATGGCTATCCCCATGTAAAGCAAACTCCTATTTGGCATCTGTCAACAAAAGACTCTTCATCTTGACCTGAAACGTCAACGGTCCATTTCCCTCCATCGATGCTGTCTCACCCACTGTGTTCCTCCAACAACATGTTTGTTGCACCAGATTCCAGCATCTACAATCTCTTGCAATTCCACTGGCACCTGTCAGATCAGAAATCTGCATTCACCAGACTGAAAATCCAAAAGGAAAATGCAAACATTAACAAAAGAAAGTTGCAGATGCTGGAAATCCAAAGCAACACATCCAAAATGCTGGGGGAACTCAGCAGGCCAGGCAGCATCTATGGAAATGAATAAACAGTCGACGTTTCAGGCCAAGACCCTTTTTCATTTCCATAGATGCTACCTGACCTGCTGAGTTCCTCCAGCATTTTGTGTGTGTTGAAATACAAACAGTGTAACCGTGAAATAAAACTACAAAAATTTGGAAATATTCAGCAGGTCAGGCAGCACCTGTGGAGAGGGGAATGGATTTGCTGGGCTCGAGGAATAGATCACCTTTCTTGAGGATGGGGAACTGCAATAACTGAATAATTATAATTCTGTACCAAGTAATTAAGTGTTTAACTTTGAAATGGTTGATGAAACCCACATATACTATGGGTTTAATCACAAATACTGGCATATATGTGTCAAGTTTTTATGCACCTTCAAAGGATAATGGCCTTTTGCTATTCACAGAGTAGTTTCTCACATGCACAGGTTGCTGGATGGAATGATTCCAAGGCTTTGCACTCTGAGGATTTATCCTCTGGAATGTAATGTTAAACAGTAAAAGAAATGCAGTTTAAAAAGACTGCATAATCTGTTTGAAGGACAGTTTACAATTCACTAAGGAACAATGGACTGATAAACCTCACCAATTTAAACAATCTGTTTACAACAGAAATTAGCAGCCTTAGCCTTTGTGACAAGGTAATAACAAAGGACGAGGTGGGCAGTAGGTACTCCAGGAGAACATAGCCGATTCTGGAATTGATCATGCACCTACAGCATTGAACAATTAGGATTAGAAGAGGAAGGAACAGGCAGTTGAAAATGCAGACAGAAGGAGGTGATTCCTTCGTTAATGGAGACATTGTGTTTGGCCCTGATTGACCATTCTGGAAATGTTTCTACACAGTAACCATTATCCTAGTTGTGGATACAAACTACAGACTGTTATACTGTGGGTGATTTGAAAGTAGAAGAGTGAATTTTAATACTGGCAAGCAAATTGATAATATTTGTGGAAGGCATAACCAGAAACATTCACTCTGGGGATAGTGCAGAGTTAGATTTAAAACAGAAAGTGGTGAATTAAACACAGACAGCACGAATGAGAGAAACTATTTCAGAAATCCACAGAAGTTATTTAGTTAGGAGGTCTTAGCCCTCTGCCTTGCTGCAAGTTGCAAGTACAGGTATGCCTTTTCTAAGGGCCTGTGAGTTGGTAGGAATCTTTTCCCACCACTGTCTGTAAGGAGTTTGCATGTTCTCCCCTGTGACCTCACGGGCATCCTTCCGGCACTCCAGTTTCCTCCCACATTCCAAAGGCATACGGGTTAGTAGGTTAATTGGTCACGTGGCTGTAATTGGGTGATGTGGGCTCATGTGCGGGAGGGTATGTGACTGTGTTATATCTCTAAAGAAAATAAAAATAAGACTGATCAGTCTTTGAGTGCAAGGAGATATCTACCTTGAATTTTGTCAACTGGTACACGTTCGGTGATGTACAGAAATTTAATGCAGCT
The DNA here is from genome assembly GCF_030028105.1 of Mobula birostris. Taxonomy (NCBI): domain Eukaryota; kingdom Metazoa; phylum Chordata; class Chondrichthyes; order Myliobatiformes; family Myliobatidae; genus Mobula; species Mobula birostris. The sequence goes on from NC_092390.1 coordinate 43,989,700, forward strand.
GAAGGCTACAAACCTTGTGAGAGGAAAGACTTCTTCCTTCTGCCATTGAATATGAGATCATATTAATAAACTGCAGCACTTTACTGATTTGGCATTTGGAAATGAAGACATTTGGGACATGTTACCTGGATCCAGCCAGTTTAAACCATCCCCAACAGTTCTTACAAACCTGCCTGCATATTGATCCCCATCTCAGTTCACATGTAACCCAGGTCAGACCTTCCTCAAAAGAAATGAAACCCTGCCGCTGATTATTGAGCCACAATTATTCTGCCACACATTCATCTGCCATGTCATCTGTTTGTGACCCTCACAGGCAGTAATCCAGAGATTACTACCCTTAAGGTCCTGCTTTTCAGCTTCCTACCTAGCTCCCTACGTTCTCTGTTCAGGACAGTCTCCTTTCTTCCTACCTATGTCATTGGTATCAATATGTACCATGACCTCTGGCTGCTCACCCTTCCCCTTAAGAATACTGTCAACTGATCTGAGATCTCTCTGCCCAAAGCCTGGGATTCAATGGAACATCCAGGAATCTCTTTCCAGGAATGAAATACAATATTGGAAGATGCATGGTCATGCACTTTGGTAGTAGAAATAAATGTGCAGACTATTTTCTAGAATATGAGATGAAGAGGGACTTGCGAGTCCTTGTGCAGTACACACTGAAGGTTAACTTGCAGGTTGAGTCAGTGGAGAGAAGGCAAATGCCATGTTAGCATTCATTTCAATAGGTCAAGAATACAAGAGCAAGGAGGAAGCTGGGGCTTTATAAGGCAGTGGAAAGGCCTCACCTTGAGTACTGTGAACAGGTTTGGGCCCTTCATGTTAGAAAAGATGTGCTGGCATTGGAGACGGTCCAGAGGAGGTTCACAAGGATGATTCCAGGAATGAAAGGGTTATATGAGGAACGTTTGATGGCTCTGGGTATGTACTTGCTGGAATTCACCAGGATGAGGGGGGATCTCATTGAAACCTTTCGAATGTTCAAAGGCCTAGACAGAGTAGATATGGAAAGGATGTTTCCCATGCTGGGAGAGGCTAGAAAAAGAGGGCACAGCCTCAGGATAGAGGGGCGCCCTTTCAAAACAGATGCGAAGAAATTTCCTTCGCGTGAGGGTGGTGAATTTGTGGAATTTGTTGCCACATGCAGCTGTAGTGGCCAGGTCGTTGGGTGTATTTAAGGCAGAGATTGATAGGTTCTTGATTGGACATGGCATCAAAGGTTATGGGGAGAAGGCCAGGGACTGGGGTTGAGCAGGAGATTTAAACAAAAATGATCAGCCAGATGGCCTAATTCTGCTCCTATGTCTTATGGTCTTTCATGTTCACGGAATCCCTTGTCTGTTCCCTAACTATTGGATCCCTTATCACCACTGCTCTCCTGCTCTCCACTATTCCCTTCTGAGGCACAGAACCAGACAATTGGTCGCTGCAGCTTTTCCCTGATAAATTGTCCCCATGCCAACATATCCCAAATAGTATAGTTTCTATTGAGGAGAACAGCCGTAGAGATATTCTGCTCTATCTGCCTATCCCCTTTCCCTCTCTAGACAGTCACTCAGCTACCTGCCTCTTACAACTTAAGTGTGATCACTTTCCTATAGGTCCTATCTATCAACTCCACAGTCTCTTGGATGAGGATTATAAATATTTATGGAAGATGTGGGACCATTCTACTGTAAGTGCTGTTGTCCACAATAATATTGGTGGGCTGAAATTCACCCTAGTCTTCATTCTAGGGTCTTATCATCCCGACTGCCATGTGATCCATCATTTTAAAACAAAACAGATCTAGTCTCTCAGAACTAGGCTTTGATGAGACACTGTGCACAGATATTAACATATTCCAGCATAATTTGTAACCTATGGTCTTGCATACCTTCACCCAATCAAGCCATGGCAGCTCTTGGTGCACTTAAAATGCACATTACAGGCATTTTTTAGAAGCAGAGTGTCATAAGGTGGATGTTGATGGCAGATCCAAATGCAAGACACAGACACTGAAGTACTAGGAACAGGACTAGGTTTATCGAGATAGCAAGGTGAATAAGGAAGAAATGACTCTGGATATTGACACAGGCCCTGGCCGAGACTAGGATTCAGGGCTTGGGCTAGGACTTGGACTAGAAACACGGAACTCTGGAACCAGGGCCTGTACAAGGAGCGGGAACCTGGGTCTTGACTCGGAACTGGAACCCGGGTCTAGGCTAGGACTCAGGACTAGGATCTTGGCAAGGGCAGGACGTGGCTACAGGACAGGACATGGAACTCCTGCACAGGATGAAGCACATGGACAGGATCAGAACACAACGCCTTGACAGGCAGGATGTGGTTCTTGGACTAGGCTTGGATAGGACGAGGTTCTTGGATGTGGCTACAGGACAGGACAAGGGAACTCAGCGCTGGGCGAGGAATCTCCAGCACAGGACATGGCCCTTGAACTAGATTTGGCTCGGCTCTTGGGCTCGGCTTGGTTAGGCTCTTGGGTATGGAGCCGGGACTCCTCGGATTGCGGTGCCAGGACACTTCCTATGACACAGGGCTGGAACTGTTTCTAGGCCGCAGGGCTGGGGTGACTGCGGACACTTACCAAGGGAACTGCCGAGGGACTCCTGGATTGGACAAGAACACAAAGCCTTGACTTGGACAGGACTGGAAAACGGTGCCTGGAACTTGGAACACAGGAACACAGAACACAGAGCCAGGACCCCCCCTTGGGAACAGGACTTAGGGCCGGGGCTTTACACAGAGTCAGGACCCCTCCTTAGGAACAGGACCCAGGGCCGGGACTCTTCTTTGACGCAGACACTAAACACAGGACACAAAGAGATAATTCCAACCTCAACAATAGGTTGTTCCTTATCTTGTCGTGGCAAGGCTCCGGTCTCACTCCGGCGGTTGAACTTGACAGGGATGCAGGCAAGGCTTCAGAAGGAAGGGGAAGGGAACAGTCCAGCAGGGAATCCTTGGTTTGGGAGGTATTTATGTGCCAGCCCAAAACGAGAATCAGGTGCCTCAATTAAGGCACCCAATGGAACAAGGGAAAACAAGAAAACCCAGAATAAGGAATCAGCAAACCGGACTGTGAACCGGAATGTCGACTTCACGGACTGGAGCATGACACAGAGATCTGCTAAGGTCTGCTTGCTGCTGATCTTGAGCCTTTTATACTTGGCCAGTCCTCACTCAGGCCTCTCAGTATTGTTCAGTATTCTTCAGGGTTTGTCATTAGCTAAGTTCATTGATCCAATGTGCAGAAACGGAACAAAAAGTTCAGCGCTCTATATTTCAGATTTCCACCAATAGCAATTTTTCTTTTAAATTTCATCCATATTTAACATCATCATCCATTATTTCTCCAACTTTTGGAACAATGCTTTCACAAACACTTTTCCTTGACTTTCTTATGGAATTACGAAGGAAACATTCACTTTGTGGGATCCCAGTCCACTGTTTTCCATAATCTAATCGCCTTCCCGATTTTCAGAGCATCTTCCCATGAAAATTAAGATATATTCTAACTCTCACTTATCTGTGTGCCTGTCCTCCCTTTATCTATCCTTGTATTTGCTTCAACCTGTCCCATTCTGTAACCTTTTCTACTCCAGTGACAAAGAGGGCACTAAACAGAAATGCAAGTTCTGTTTAGTTCTTCTCAGAAACTGCTTTGGTCCACTGAATAGTTCCAGTATATGTCTTTTTATCATAACACTCCTTGATGTAATATTACTGGTATGTTATAAAACTTTGGTATAACCTCTGTAGAATTACATTCTATGCGCAGGTCTATTCTTGCATTTAGTTACTTTATTAAATTGCTTCATCACATTGTCCGGACATTGAAATTGATGTCTATTATTCTCAGGTCCCCTATTAAACCTCCCTGAACTAATTTAATTTCAGTTATTGTACACTTAAATCTGACATTTTTTGATTTATCTATAATTTGGTACATTTATCTGCACAAATTAATTTTCCATTTTGTATACCTAGCTTATTAACTAATTTAAATTCTGGTACAAATCTTTCCCACTGGAAAAGACAACAATAAATCTGTCAATTCATGTTTGTCCTTTATGTGAAGACTTTGTCAGAGACATTCGGAAAGTTAAGACAAACTCCATCAAAGAAAGCACTGCTATTCATTTAGTCTTTAATGTCAAGCAGGTTTTCCCCTTATAAATTCATACTTCTGCATGCTAAGGTATTGCCCTGTGGACATTCCTCTTGGTTATTCTTTATGATTGCTTTCATTTACAAAGGGGAATGAAGGCTATAGTTCAGCATGAGGCTACTCAGAAGCGGAACTCAGTCTTTCCAGTTTTCCTGTATTTTCAAAATCTAATATCATATTTTTATTACATGTTTACATTGTATATCATGTGTTACTGCATCCACTTTTCAAAGTGATGGAAAGAACTTTGAGTACTCATTGCTTTGTACCATTCTTTGATTAAAATTAGCATTTGCTACTAGTAATCCAGCACCTGAGATGTGGAGGTGTGACCTGAAATACATTCAGGTTTACCCCTCTTATCTATAAGTCTGTCCTCCCCATTCCAAAGTGTGGAATGGGCCATTGTGAGGGAGTCTAAGGGGATGTTGGTGTGCATCATGATGGATGAAAACAAATGAGGCAGAATGTAGGTCAACAGGAACCCAAGGCCATGACGGGAGGTGGGAAGAAGTGAAAAGGAATTTACTGAGGAGGGTGGAACACTGTTGAGAGGCTGGCAAGACAGTGGTGGCATCAGGAATGAAATCACCTGGCACTCCTAACGGCAGCCTGTATACGAACTCAGCTGAGGGTGACTGCAGGTCCTCCTTTGAAGCTGTTCTGAGCCCCAGCAGGATCCGCGGGAGATGATCATGCTAACACTTATCGGTCAAGGAAGCCTTCAAAGCAGCCTTTAAGGAGCGGTGAAACCATTCGCATTGGCTATTGGACAGTGGGTGACACACTGTGGTGTGATGTAGCCTAACGCTGAGGTTTTGGGCCATCGCAGCCCAGTGGTCTGATATGATTTGGGAGCCATGGTCAGACGAAATATCAAATGGGTTGCCAAACCCAGCAACCAAGGTTCTTGTTGAAGGCCCGAGCCACATCTACAGCCGTCGTCGATGCTAGAGGGATGACCTCTGGCCACTGGGTGGTACGGTTCACCATGGTAAGGAGGTGCATAAAACCATGGGGGAGGGGGAAAGAGGACCAACAAGATGCATAGTGACATGGTCAAACTGTTCCTCAGCGATCTCAAAAAGTGCCAATCGTGCCTGGATATGACAGTTAATTGTTTCCCGCTGGCACTCTACATAGGCTGCAGTCCAGTCATACATGTTCTTCCTCAGGCCGTGCCACACAAACTTTAATGCAACCAGTTTCTTTGAGACTTTCCATGTTCCGAATGGAGAGGCCATGTATGGAGTTAAAAAGAGACCACTTCCAGTTTGCTCTATGGTGCACGAGCAATCGTTTGAATATCGCACAGGAGAGAAACTCTAGTTTCCCGAACTTAATGTCAGCCAACTGGGACGGAGCTGCCGGTTGAAGAAGGCTAGTGGCTGCCACACGCCTCTGACCGACTGTTTATTTAAAAGCACCCACAGCGTAGTCGAAGCATCAGTAATAATGGATGTGGGTGCATTGGTGTTGTGCTGGAAACAGCTCATTTGCGACCATCAAATGCCCTGGTCATGTCCGCTGACCAGTCGAGCACGTGATTAGGGGTATTGGCTTTAAGCACACTATACGGGGGGGGGGGGCATAAATTCAGCAGCTTGCAGAATGAAGAGGTGATAGAAATTCACCGTACCGATAAGCTCCTGTAGTTTTTAGTAGTGCAGGACAGTGGCAATCCATAACAGTGGCTACTTTTGATGCGAGGGGTTTTGCACCTTCTGCAGAGATGCGGTTGCCAAGAAAGTCAATGTTTAACAACCTAAACTAGCAGCTAGCAGGGTTAATAATCACTCCATATTGGGCTTGTAAAGTATGCGGAGATGAGATATGTGATTGGGTTTGAACGTGCTGGTATGTCATCCAGGTTAAAAAAGAAAATTTAAGTCTTTTAATACAGAGTCCATCAGTCGTTGGAAAGTCTCTGTTGCATTTTTCAGCGGCATGCGTAGAAATCAAAGAGACCAAATGGGGTTATCGCAGCTGTTTTGGGAATGTCCTCCTATCAGACAGGCATGTGATGATAGCCCCTAACTAGATTAACTGTGGAAAAAATTTACTTTCCAGCTAAGCGCGCAGGAACATCTAGGATGTGTGGGACTGGGTAATGATCGGGAGTGGTGGCCTTGTTAAGGCATTGGTAATCACCTCATGGGTGGCAACTACCATCAGACTTAGGTTCTATATGGAGGGGTGAAACCCAGGGGCATACAATGCCAAGTCTTTCCATGTTGGCAAACTCAGCCTTCGCAGATAGCAGCTTTTCTGTGTCCGGTCTACGTGTGCGGGCATGGACTGGCAGACTGATTGTGGAAATGTGGTGCTCACCCCCATGGTCTGTGACTGCAGTGGAGACTGTACGCTTGGGGAGGTTTGGGAAATTGCCCAGCAGTCAAGTAAACTCATGTGTAGTGGTGCATATGCTTGACAGAGTCGTGTTGAGAACTTACTAGGGGAGCAGGGTAGCGACCCAAAGTCTTTGACAGTCACAAGCCGTCAGTTTTTAAGATAGACTAATAGTCCTTAGGCACACAGGAAATCTGCACCGAGCAGAGGTCTAGCCACTTTAGCCAGGACGAAGTGCCATGTGTAATGTCAGCCACTGGAGCAGAGCATCGCCCGTTGTGTCCTGTAAGTCTGCATCCCGCAACCATTGGCAGGCTCTAGTGAGGTTTCGTTGCTCTTTGCTTTCTTATCTATAGGTGACACTGGCAGCACACTCACTTGAGCATCTGTGTCACACAGGATGTGTAGGCCTGAAAGGGAGTCCATAATGAACAATAGCTGACCCTGACAGCTGGAACCCATGGTGTTCACAGACCTCTGATGTCCCAACATGCTGGCACTGTCAAAGCTGCGAGGTGGTTGGCACTTCCTAGTGTTTATACCCAAGATACATGTCTGTTTTGCAGCCTCAGGCATCCTTATGTTGGGGGGCCTTGCTAACCAGGGTTATTGAGGTCAAGAAAGGAGAATGATGCACTGCTGCCCAGCTGAGTGTGGACTATCAGCCATTTTAGCAAGTTCTCCATAGTTCTTCATGGGTGCATTAACAAGGGCTATGTGAACTTGATCTGGCATTTGCTGCATAAAGAAACCTTCAAAAATAAAACAAGGATGGTGAATTCCCAGGAGAGAGCATGTGTTCCATCAGCTCTGCGGGATTAGCATCACTGAGGCTGGGCAAGGAGAGCAACTGTCTGATGCTCAGATCCCGATCGTCCAAAAATCTGCAAAAGGTGAATTTTCAGCGATTGGTATTTATTGTATTCAGGCAGGTGTTCTAGTAGACTCACTGCTCTTACAGCCATGGAATTTCTGAGTGACTCTTCCACATAATAGAATTTGGTGTTGTCAGTAGTGATTTCTCACAACACGAATTGGACCATTGCTTATACAAAACAAGCAACAGCATTTTGCTCCCAAAGTTCCGTCAGTTTCAAAGTGACTGCGTTGGCCGAAATGTTCAATAACTCTGGAATCATCCTAGAGTACTCAGGGTCACCAATGTAGATTTTCGCAAATAAAACAACATGAGGTAATTTCTGTTTAAGAAAGTACTGTACAAGTGATTTATTGAACTCCAAAAACTGAACAGAAATCACAATAAAAACCCTTTACATAATTACGTCATCATGTCAGACCAGCCTCTTAAAGTGAAACCCCAACTCAATGTTTGTTGGTGGTTGTGAATTATCTACATATCCACAATTACATTACCCTACAGTTCAACATGCCACACTCCACAGTCACAGACCCACTTGGACTGAAGTCCAGAGCTGAAGCTATAAATGCAGTTTGTTTTCAATGTTGGTAAGTTTCTCTGTTGTTTCTTTGTCTTTTCTAAGCATCTCATTTTCCTTCAGGCATTTATATCACAATTATTTCTGATAATCTCATAGTTAGAGTTGAATGAATTGTATTCCTAAAAACAAAGCACTCAAAATATGTCACATTTATTTGACTCCATAAAAATAAAATTTCACCCAAGAATTCTGCCTAAGCTTTGCACACACCATTGAAGGCTAATCAACATTGTACAGATGTCTGTGTTGATGAAATTTAGTGATATAATTTTAAGGCTGAAGACATCATGATTTGTGTATTTTCTATTAACTTTGTCACAATACGTTCCAGTAGAAAATTCTGAACACAAAGGCAATAACCGTATATGGTCTTTCTTTATTAGGGAAGAAGAAATGAGGTATTGCAATTCTATTTTTTATTCTGACCCAGTAAGCGAGAAGGATGAAAAAGATATTATTGGCATTGGTTCGGTGACACATGAAGGTAAATGCGTTCTGGTCAATCGTTGCATTTTACAAAAAATGGAATTAAAATTATCATTGCTATAAATTATACATTCACTCATCTCAGACAATCAGAGATATCCATTTGTTTAGGGGTCAATCTTACAAAGTCTTAAATTTATACTGTTCAAGGAAATAACCTTTTCTACTTGAGTTTATTGTCATCTGCCAACAAGGTAAGTGTATGCTCAATTAGAGGAAGAATCACTAATTAATAAGCGGAACATCCTTTCCTAAAACATCCATCCTCTTGACGATGCTTCAGCAGAATTACACATTCCCCTCATTCAGTTCAAAACTCCTTGGTGTAATAAGTCAATTGGTCTGTACCAATCCATGTCCTGGTTTGACAACAGATAGACTAACATTCAATTAATAATGTTTAACAGCTGATTGATTCGTAACAACAGTTTCAAATGTGAAAAGCATTTTAGAACCTGTTGAGAATTGATCGACTTCAGGAGAAGTAAACTGAAAACTGATCCTAAGGTGGAATACGCTGCCAGATTAAGAGACTGATTGTCCAAGACAATGATTGTCTGACAAAGTTCATCCTGCGAACACACTATTGAGCTGAGCTCAGAAGACCAATAGATACCACTGAATTAATTGATTATACTCTAAGTTAAGGACAGGCCAGTTCTACTTAAGGGACTAATACAAGATTCTCAAATTAAAACCTATATCTGTAATAATCAGTTATTTTTACGATGAATTTAATGAGTGACTGTTAGTCCACACAAATTGGCAAAAGCTCCATATTGTCTGTTAATGAACACAATGAATTCCTGCACATCTGTGCACAAGATGACAATTTTAATCACCAAACATTATTGCTAGTAATGACGTCTGCAGATTTCCTCGTGTTTGTGTTTTTAAATTAACTACTGCGAAGCCTCTTCCAGTGATGCCTTCACTGAAGAAGTTTAAATCTTCTCTTCGACGGGAGTTTAGTGAAGCCCTCTCTCACTACTCCCCATCTATAATTTCTTTGGCCCTTCAACTTTTCGACCACATTTTGACCCAGACCCGCTACTACAGCCATATATCCTTCCTTGGAACGTGTCTCCACTGTCAACAGTTGGCTTCAGGATTTGTTTCGGAGCCTCTCAATTTGGACCTTCTGAGGATACCAGGTACTCACATTTAATTGACTCTGCCTTCTGTTGTTTCTCCCGTCGAGCTCTGAGGGCGACCCTCTCCGCCATGAGGAGAGGGTCGCCCCTATCTCAGTCCCTTCCACACCGCCGGGACATTTTCTTCACCATTTGTAATGGACCTGCCTGTTATTTCATCCTCTGTTGGATCCATGCATGTAATTGCCGTTTCTATGACTTTATTCTTTGCTGCTATTGTGACTCCTGTCTCCCCTTCCCCTACCACCATTCTGCAACCCCATCTCCCTCAGATCCTATCATCAGCTCCTGGGCCCTCAGAGGCTCCATCTTCCTCTCACCCCAACCCTCCCCTCTCCACTGACATTACCAGCCTCCCTCCACTCTCCCCTCTGATCCCAGCTCTCATCCGTGCCGGCTCTTTACCATCCCCTCCGACCTTCAACTCTCTGTGGCAGAGTGCTGTGTTCTCAGTAAGGGCCTCACCTTTGTCCCCTTTTGCCCACACCTCAGCAAGTTCTGCGTGCGCCATGACGCTGAACTCTTCTTCTGCCGGCTCCGTCTTCGAGCCTACTTCTTTGACAAGGACTCTTCCACCCCCACCGAAGACCCCTTCTCCCGTCTTCAACCCTCCTCCTCTTCATGGACACCCCACTCTAGTCTTCTGCCTGCTCTGGATCTCTTTATTGCTAACTGCCGACAGGACATCAACCGCCTCGACTTCACCGCACCTTGTTCCCATTCCAGCTTTACTCCTTCCGAACGCTCTGCTCTCCACTCCCTCTGCACCAATCCTAACCTTACTATAAAACCCCCTGATAAGGGGGGGCACTGTTGTAGTCTGGCGCACTGACCTCTACCTTGCCGGGGCAGAGCAACAACTCGCTGATACCTCCTCTTATTTACCCCTCGATCGTGACCCCACCAAGGAGCACCAGGCCATTGTCTCCCACATTCTCACCAACCTTATCAGCTCTGGGGATCTCCCATTCACTGCCACCAACCTCATAGTTCCCACACCCCGCATTTCCCCATTTCTACCTCCTACCCAAGATCCACAAACCTGCCTGTCCAGGTAGACCCATTGTCTCAGCTTGCTCCTGCCCCACCAAACTCATTTCTGCATACCTCAACACTGTTTTATCCCCCCTTGTTCAATCCCTTCCCACCTATGTTTGTGACATTTCTCTTGCTCTGGATTTTTTCAATGCTTTTAAGTTCCCTAGCCCCCACCACCTTATTTTCACCATGGATGTCCAGTCCCTATATACCTCCATCCCCCACCAGGAAGGTCTCAAAGCTTTCCGCTTCTTTTTGGATTCCAGACCTAACCAGCTCCCCTCTACCACCACTCTGCTCCGTCTAGCGGAATTAGTCCTTAGCCTTAATAATTTCTCCTTTGGCTCCTCCCACTTCCTCCAAACTAAAGGTGTAGCCATGGGCACCCGTATGGGTCCCAGCTATGCCTGCCTTTTTGTTGGCTTTGTGGAACAGTCCATGTTCCAAGCCTATACTGGTATCTGTCCCCCACTTTTCCTTCGCTACATCGATGACTGCATTGGCGCTGCTTCCTGCACGCATGCTGAGCTCGTTGACTTCATTAACTTTGCCTCCAACTTTCACCCTGCCCTGAAATTTACCTGGTCCATTTCCGACACCTCTCTCCCCTTTCTTGATCTTTCTGTCTCTATCTCTGAAGACAGCTTATCTACTGATGTTGACTATAAGCCTACGGACTCTCACAACTACCTGGACTATTCTTCTTCCCACTCTGTCTGTTGCAAAAATGCCACCCCCTTCTCGCAATTCCTCCATCTCTGCCGCATTTGCTCTCAGGATGAGGCCTTTCATTCCAGGACGAAGGAGATGTCTTCCTTTTTTAAAGAAAGGAGCTTCCCTTCCTCCACCATCAAATGCATCTCTCCCATTTCAGGCACATCTACTCTCACCCCATCCTTCCGCCATCCCACTAGGGATAGGGTTCCCCTTGTCCTCATCTACCACCCCACCAGCCTCCAGGTCCAACATATAATTCTCCGCAATTTCCGTCACCTCCGATGGGATCCCATCACTAAGCACATCTTTCCCTCCCCCCTCTTTCTGCTTTCCGCAGGGATTGCTCCCTATGTGACCCCCTTGTCCATTCGTTCCCCCCATTCCTTCCCACCAGTCTCCCTCCCGGCAATTATCCTTGTAAGCAGAACAAGTGCCACACATGCCCTTACACTTCCTCCCTGACCACCATTCAGGGCCCCAGACAGTCCTTCCAGGTGAGGCGACACTTCACTTGTGAGTCGGCTGGGGTGATATACTGCGTCTGGTGCTCCCAGTGCGGCCTTCTATATATTGGTGAGACCCGACGCAGACTGGGAGACTGTTTTGCTGAACACCTACGCTCTGTCCGCCAGAGAAAGCAGGATCTCCCAGTGGCCACACATTTTAATTCCACATCCCATTCCCATTCTGACATGTCTATCCACGGCCTCTTCTACTGTCAAGATGAAGCTACATACAGGTTGGAGGAACAACACCTTATATTCCGTCTGGGTAACCTCTAACTTCCGTTAATGCCCCTCCTCCCCTTCTTACCCCATCATTTATCTATCTATTTATTTATGTATGCATGTGAAGCACCTTCATTAACTCCAAAAGACTGAAGTTGGGTAAAATACTGAAAGGTTTTTATTTGCTGAACAATACGACCTCCACGACCTCCACGGTGAGTGTCTGCCCCCGGACTGAGGGGCAGGGGCAAGGCGAAACACCTTTATACAGGACCTGTGGGAGGAGCCACAGGGGCAGTCAGATGAGGGGTGTGTCCAGACAGTTAACCCACTTACAACATATATATGGTTTACCACATTCACCCCTCCTGTTTTTAAAAAGAGTCCCACGGAGTGAAGTGATTGACAATATTTACAACAAGTATATTTACAGGTCAAGTCTATCAGGCGGTCGAGTCCGTCGCTGTGTTCTACGTAGCACCAGTGGTGATTGCATCGGCGATGGCGGTTGTGCTGGCTCTGGCCTGACTTGAGGTGCCAGCATGTTAGGCGTTAATCCCTCGTGCGTGTGCGTCGCGCATGGTATGGGAGTGTCGTTTGGTGTTTGTGTAGTGCTTGGAGTGTACGGTGTCTCATGGGTACATACATCGGTGGGTACGGGGTCAATAGTCACCACGGAGTGTTCGGGTTAGGGGCCCGGAGCTCCTGCGGGAGCCAGGTCGCATCACGTAAAACCACGTAGGCATACTGAGGGTTTGCATGAAGTAAGTGAACCCTCTCGACCATCAGGGAGTATTTATTGCTGCTTGCATGTTTTCGGAGCAGCACTGGCCCTGGGGACATTGGCCAAGTTGGTAGGGTGGTCCCAGTGGTCGATTTTCCGGGAAAAGAAAAGAGCCGTTCATGAGGGGCAGCATTGGTGGACGTGCATAACAGGGAGCGGATGGAGTGGAGTGCCTCGGGAAGGACCTCCTGCCAGCGGGAGACCGGCAGTCCCTTTGACCTGAGGGCTAAGAGTGTGGCTTTCCACACTGTGCCATTCTCCTTCTCTACCTGTCCATTCCCCCGGAGATTATAGCTCGTGGTCCTACTGGTTGCAATTCCCCTAGTCAGTTGGTACTGGCGCAGCTCGTCACTCATAAACGAGGACCCTCTGTCACTGTGGATATAGCATGGGTATCCGAACAGAGTGAAGGACTTGCGCAGGGCTTTTATAACTGACGTGGTAGTGGTGTCGGGGCTGGGGATGGCGAAGGGGAACCACGAGTACTCGTCGATAATGTTAAGAAAGTACACATTGCGGTCGGTGGAGGGAAGGGGGCCCTTAAAGTCAACACTCAGTCGCTCAAAGGGGTGGGTGGCCTTGATGAGTTGTGCCTTTTCAGGTCAGTAGAAGTGTGGTTTGCACTCTGCACAGACCTGGCAGTTCCTGGTCATCATCCTGATCTCCTCAAGGGAGTAAGGCAGGTTCCGGGCTTTCATGAAGTGGAAAAGCTGGGTGACTCCCGGGTGGCAAAGATCTACACGTAGGGCGTATAGCCGGTCAATCTGCGCGCTGGCACATGTTCCCCGGGATAGGGCATCGGAGGGCTCGTTGAGCTTCCCAGGCCTGTACATGATGTCATAGTTGTAGGTGGAGAGTTCAATTCTCCACCTCAGAATTTTATCATTTTTGATTTTGCCCCGCTGTTGGTTATTAAACATGAATGCCACAGAGCGCTGGTCAGTTAGCAGGGTGAATCTTTTGCTGGCGAGATGGTGCCTCCAATGCCTAATAGCTTCCACTATCGCCTGGGCCTCTTTCTCCACTGCGGAGTGCTGAATTTCAGGGCCATGAAGAGTATGGGAGAAGAATGCCACTGGTCTTCCCGCCTGGTTGAGGGTAGCAGCCAGTGCGAAGTCGGAAGCGTCACTCTCTACTTGGAAGGGAATGGCCCCATCCACCGCATGCATTGCTGCTTTGGCAATGTCCCCTTTTAAGCGGCTGAAGGCCACGCGGGCCTCGGCTTAGAGGGGGAATGTGGTGGACTTGACCAGGGGGTGGGCCTTGTCTGCGTAGTTAGAGACAAATTGGGCGTAATATGAAAGGAAGCCCAGGCACCTTTTGAGGGCTCTGAGGGTGTTGGGAAGAGGGAGTTCCAACAGGGGGCGCATACGGTCGGGGTCAGGGCCAATGACTCCATTCTCCATGACACACCCAAGGATAGCAAGTCAGGTGGTCCTGAATACACACTTGTCCTTGTTATAGGTGAGATTGAAAGTTTTGGCCGATTGGAGAAATTTTTGGAGGTTGTTGTCGTGATCCTGCCGGTTGTGACCGCAGATGGTGATGTTATCCAGATATGGGAATGTGGCCTTCAGTTGGCACTGGTCCACCATCCGGTCCATTGGCCTCTGAAAGACAGATACACCATTCGTGACACCGAAGGGAATGCGTAGGAATTGATAAAGCCTGCCGTCCGCCTCGAAGGCAGTGTAAGGGCGGTCCTCCCGGCGATGGGGAGCTGATGGTAAGCGGATTTTAGGTCTATGGTCGAGTACACCTTGTACTGTGCTATCTGATTGACCATATCTACGATGCGGGGTAGAGGGTACGCGTTGAGCTGCGTGAACCTATTGATGGTCTGGCTATAGTCCACGACCATTCTATTCTTCTCCCCGTTCCGAACAACCACCACCTGCGCCCTCCAAGGACTTGTGCTTGCCTCAATGACCCCCTCCCTGAGCAGCTGCTGCACCTCCGACTTAATGAAAGCTCTGTCCCCCACGCTGTACCTCCTGCTTTTAGTTGCCACAGGTTTACAGTCAGGGGTCAGGTTGGCGAACAGCGGTGGGGGAGGGATCCTGAGGGTGGAGAGGCCACAAGTGGCGTTGGTAGTGCAGCAGTTGGCATGGTGTTGGGTGGGATGTGCTGGTCGGTGTGTGTGTGTGTGGTCAGTAGCGGGGTATGTGACATATCCCCACAAAACTGGGGATTTACGACAGTAATTGGTGGGTGGGGCCCATCATACTTCATTGTCACGCTTTTCAGGTGGCTCTGGAAGTCAGGCCCCAATAGCACAGGGGCACACAGTTGAGGTATGACCAGTAACGTAAAGTCTCGCTATTCTGTGCCCTGCATCACTAGCGTCGCTACACAACCCCCCCCAGATATCTGTTGTATGCGACCCTGAAGCCATGGTGACCCTCTGACTTACCGGACGTATCACGAGTCCGCAATGCTGCACCGTGTCCGGGTGGATAAAACCCTCTGTGCTGCCCGTGTCAAACAGGCAGCTTGTCCTGCGCCCCTCCACCAGGATGTCCATCATTGACCTTGCGAGCTGGTGGGGAGCGCTTTGATCGAGGGTCACGGAGGCCAGGGTTGAGTTGCTGTCTTGGTCCGGCGTGATGGGGTGCCCCGTGAGCACCCGTTGGTCGTAGGCGGTGGGAGGGGGCACCGACCAAGTTGGCCGCCCCCATGTCTTGCACGTGGTGGCGGCGTGCATGGAAGATGGCGGCAGGGAAGAGGGCATCCCCCATGTCTCGCACGTGATGGCGGCATGCAGGGAAGATGGTGGCGGGCAAGATGGCGACCCCCACGTCTCGCACGCAGCGCTACTCGATCTCATTCGTGGTTTGGCCTTACAGACCTTGGCAAAGTGGCCCTTCTTTCCGCAGCTGGTGCAGGTAGGCTGTTGAGCCAGGCAGCGTTTCCAGGGGTGCTTCTCGAGTCCGCAGAAGTAGCACTTCGCGGACTCGCGGCTGGCGGCAGCCGAAGTCGATTCGCCGGCCGGTTGTGGGGTCTCGCGACTGGCAGCAGCCAAGGTCAATTTGCCAGCGGGTTGCAGGGGCTCGTGAATGGCGGCAGTGGAGGTCGATTCGCCAGCGGGTTGCGGGGTCGGTGGTGCTCACGAGGCCATTGGAGGATCGCGTGCCTGAAGAGCCTCGGAGTTATGCAGAGCGGCCACCAGCGTGTTGGCCAGCTCGATTGCCGAACTTAAGGTAAGATCAGCTTTATCCAACAGCCGTTGGCGCACGTACACTGACCTGGTCCCCGTGATGAAAGCATCTCTCACTAGGAGTTCTGCATGCTGCGCCGCCATCAGCTCCTGGCAATTGCAGGCCCGCACGAGTGTCCGTAGGGCTTAGACGAACTCAGCACTTGATTCCCTGGGCCGCTAGTGCCGAGTTGCTAAGCGATGCCGAGCATAGACGCTGTTTATCGGCCGCAGGTATTGTCCTTTGAGGGCGCTCATTGCACCGTCGTAGCTCGGCTGGTCTCTGATCAGCGAATAGACCCATGGACTGACCCTGGAGAGTAGAACTCTGCGCTTCGCTATGGGGTCGGTCACTTTAATCTCCTCTAGGTACGCTTCGAAGCAGGCCAGCCGGAGCTTGAAAGCGCTTCCAGCTTCAGGCGATTGCGGTCGAGGTCTAACTTGTCGGGTCTCAGCGCGTGTTCCATGCTTTAAAATGTACAGTGAATAAAATTGAAGCACATTCAATAACTCCAAAAGACTGAAGCTGGGTAAAATACTGAAAGGCTTTTATTCGCTGTACAATACGACCTCCATGGTGAGTGTCTCCCCCCGGACTGAGGGGAAGGGGCAAGGCAAAATCACCTTTATACAGGAATCTATGGGAGGAGCCACAGGGGCAGTCAGCAGAGGGGCGTGTCCAGACGGTTAACCCAGTTACAACATATATATGGTTTACCACAGTATGTATGTATTTATTTATTTATTCTCTCTCTCTCTCTCTCTCTCTCTCTCTCTCTCTCTCTCTCTCTCTCTCTCTCTCTCTCTCTCTCTCTCTCTCTCTCTCTCTCTCTCTCTCTCTCTCTCTCTCTCTCTCTCTCTCTCTCTCTCTCTCTCTTTTCTCTCTTTTTATCCCTCTCACAATAACTCCTTGCCTGCTCTCATCTTCCTCTGCTGCTCCCCTCCCCCTTTCTTTCTCCCTCAGTCTCCCATCCCATGATCCTCTCCCTTCTCCAGCCTTGTATCCCTTTTGCCAATCAACTTTCCAGCTCTTAGCTCTATCCCTCCTCCTCCTGTCTTCTCCAATCATTTTGGATCTCTCCCTCCCCCTCCCACTTTCAAATCTCTTACTATCTCTTCTTTCAGTTAGTCCTGTCAAAGGGTCTGGGCCTGAAACGTCCACTGTGCTTCTTCCTACGGATGCTGTCTGGCCTGCTGCATTCCACCAGCATTTTGTGTGTGTTGCAAGAATTGATTAAACTGTTTTTCAATGTATGTGCAATAGATTGTAATTTTTTATACAAGCATCTTTGCTACAGGTTCTACAATGAATGATATGAAATCTTTGGTAATAGATGAATTGCTAGGTAGCTTCATTAAACACAACTAGAAAATCCACAGCCTTAATACAAACATGGAGATGTGCTGATCAAAACCTTGAGAAAGCTTGTGCAGAAATCAGATAATCTAAATAAGAAGATTAATTTGCAGGGAATGGAGAAAATGGAGGTTTATGGATCACGTGCAAGCAGAATGGGTTTTGTTTAATTTGGCATCATGCCTGTGCCAAAGGCTGTTCTTGTGCTGTACTGTCAAGGTTCTATCCTCTATGCTCTATGCCCTGATAACAGCTGAAATGAGTACATCGTCTCTCTCTTCACAATATTTACATGCACCAATTTCCAGAGATATACCACTAATCATTTGGGGGGCGGGGGGGGGGGGCTCGTCCGCCTTGGTTGGCAGCCAGCCTAGGAGAAACAAGACTCTGATTTTAAACTTCTGCTACCTTGCGGCCAGGCCCACCCATGGGAAAGGCTTTGGGAGTAAACCCCGAGAAAGAAATCTGGAGCCGGGGTCCCTAAGGCAGTTTGATGTTGTTTACAACTTAACTCTGGCAATCTCTGCGACGACACTGATGCCAAGCTGTATCGGCTCTTGCCCTTCCCATGAACTACATCAGTGACATAGAGAGGGGGAACTTGCTGCATGGGTAACAGCCAGTTCTTCAAATCTCCCCGCCCAGGCTTGCGCCCTGGAGAGGGCACAGTCCACCAGAGGCGCAATCCCATGATCCCCTGGGATCGACGGCTGCCTACTACGACCAATCATGTAAAACAATTCTCAACTACCTTTTAATCCATTTAACAATTTAACAATAAATATTTAAATTTATTTCCCTTAATTATTGACTTTATTCCCTTAATGATGTTCTTCCTGTTAACCTTTTATAGGCCTCATAATTTTCACACACATCAATTAAAATCTTCCTTCTAGCAGATTTTTTTTTAACAAAAACAAAGTCCCATTCAGTCTCTCCTCATAACCATAATTTCCCAGCCCTGATATCATCCTGGTAAATCTTCACATTCTTTCAGTACTGTGGTGGCCAGAGCTGTGGTTGTGACTTAACAATTATTGTATGCATTTCCAGCATGTCTTCCTTACTCTTGTGTTTTATGCAGTAACACACAAAAGCATAAATACATATGCTTTCTTAACCTTTTTCCCTACCTATTTTGCTACTTCCAAGGATCTATGGATACGCTCTTCAAAATTCCTCTGATTCTTTATGTATTTTTGTAATGTATGGTTGTTTTTATATTCCTGTCCCTTTTAGAGTTCTTCATTCTAGAAAACATATCAGGACAGCAGAATTTACCTAGTGTTTGTTTTGCAGTCCATCTTCATTGAAATACTGACTGCTGAAACAAATTAAGTTTGCCAAATTAATTAGTTCCTCAAAGTCTAAATTCCCGATCCATCACCCACAGTCTTTGTATGGGTACAAAGTCAATAAATGAAGCATAAATAACTGCACGATTGCATCTACAGTGTGGACATCATGTCCCACAAATCAGAGAAACGCACACAAAATGCTGAAGGGACTCAGCAGGCCAGGCAGCATCTGTGGAAAAGAGAAAACAGTTAATGTTTCATACCGGAACCCTTCTTCTGGACTTTGGACTAGCCAAGGGGAGTAATCTTTGGGATTGATCATTGGAAGCCCTGAGCTTTTACTGAAATAATGTCAGCAATCATATAGCAGGAGTTCTGTGGTTCTCAGAGAAAGAGGAATGACAGAGTTCTCGGAGACTCCCAACTCTCCCCATCCAAATCTACATCCAGAAATATCTCTCCTCTTGTGTGGGAAAGCTGGGTGGAAGGTTAGCCGAGATTTTCTGTATTTCTTCTTCTCTATTTGGTGTATTTCTTAGATTCAATCACATTTAAAACAAATATATACAGTACCTTTACCTTTGGGAAGTCTTCCATTTGTTGGCAGCATTGAACCTAAAGCTGTTGAAATAAATTGGTTTTGGCATATTATAAACAATGAGACATTAAAGAGATGCAGGTACTAGTGACATATACTATGTCATAATTGGCTGGGAACTTCTGTGTAGAACAAAAATATTAAATGATTAATTATCATACGGTATTTTCAGTCCTGTTAAGATCAGAGTCTGAGCTTGCCAAATTAACACCTCTGCGATTGCCACTGACAACTACTGGACGGTGCTGAAGGGTTCGAAATTCGTATAGAACATTGATCTGCAGGATGCCTGAGGATAGCAGTTTTACTGACTTGTTCTCAGAACTCCATTGTAGTCTTAAATTTTAATTAATTAACAAAATAAATATTTTGACAACCAGCCATGCATTAATTTCCCCCCGATTGTTATTAATTTTATGCTGTGTATAACGAGTACATGTTGCAACTGGTAATGAAATATGACTATGAAATGAATACAGTTTGTGAGGTAAGCCAGTGCAAATATATATTTTTTAAGGCAATACTCTGAGTTGTTGCAGTACCTAATTGTTAAGCAGCCATAAGTCATAGAAACAGACTTCGGGCATTCAGCCCATCAAATCTGCTCTATCATTCGATCATGACTGATGTATTTTCTCTCTCGATATCATTCTCTTGCATCCTTCCTGAAACCTTCGATACCCTTACCAATCAAAAGTCTATCAACCTCTGCTTTAAATATACCCAATCTCTTGGCCTCCATATTTGTCTGTGGCAATGAATTCCTCAGATTCAGTATCTACTGCCTGAAGAAATTTCCACTGATCTTTGTTCTAAAGGGAAGAGAATGTATTTTGAGGCAGTGCCCTCTGATCCAAGACTCTCCCACTATTAGAAGCATTTACTCGATGTCCATTCCATTTAGGCAGTTCAATAAGTTTCAGTGAGATCACTCTCACTCTTCTAAACTCCAATGAGTACAGACCCAGACCCATCAAATCTTCTGATACCTTAACCCTTTCATTCCTAGGATCGTAGGATCATTCTCATTAACCTTATCTGGCCTCTCTCTAAGGCCAAACAATTCTTTCTTAGATAAGGGGCCCAAACTGCTCACAATACTCCAAGCACAGTCTGACCAATGCCTTACTCCTCAGCATATTATATCCTTGCTTTTAAATTCTAGTCCTTCCAAAATGAATGCTCACGTTGTATTTGCCGCCTTTATTACTGATTCAAACTGCAAGATAACCGTTAAGTAATCCTGCACTAGTTCTCCCAAGTCCCTCTTCACCTTTAATTTCAGAATTCACTCCTTGTTTAGAAAATAGTCTACACAATGCAGGGTTATGGACTACATTAAAGTTGCTTCAATCATTCTAGTTCCCAAGAAAGACAAGATCAGTGGAGTTAATGATTATAGGCCAGTTGTTTTGACTTCTGTTGTTATGAAAACCTTTGAATGTCTCATGTTTGCCTACCTTCAGTCCATTACTGATCCTATACTTGACCGACTACAGGTTGCTTATAGAGCAAATCGCTCAGTTGAGGATGCAGTTAACTTATGCCTTCATAACATTCTTCAATGGGTGCTTAAGGAAGTAGCCCAAGAAATAGTGGATGCATTAGTGATAATTTTTCAAAACTCGTTAGATTCTGGACTAGTTCCTGAGGATTGGAGGGTGGCTAATGTAACCCCACTTTTTAAAAAAGGAGGGAGAGAGAAACCGGGGAATTATAGACCGGTTAGCCTAACGTCGGTGGTGGGGAAACTGCTGGAGTCAGTTATCAAAGATGTGATAACAGCACATTTGGAAAGCGCTGAAATCATCGGACAAAGTCAGCATGGATTTGTGAAAGGAAAATCATGTTTGACGAATCTCATAGAATTTTTTGAGGATGTAACTAGTAGAGTGGATAGGGGAGAACCGGTGGATGTGGTATATTTGGATTTTCAGAAGGCTTTTGACAAGGTCCCACACAGGAGATTAGTGTGCAAACTTAAAGCACACGGTATTGGGGGTAAGGTATTGGTGTGGGTGGAGAGTTGGTTAGCAGACAGGAAGCAAAGAGTGGGAATAAACTGGACCTTTTCAGAATGGCAGGCGGTGACTAGTGGGGTACCGCAAGGCTCAGTGCTGGGACCCCAGTTGTTTACAATATATATTAATGACTTGGATGAGGGAATTAAATGCAGCATTTCCAAGTTTGCGGATGACACGAAGCTGGGTGGCAGTGTTAGCTGTGAGGAGGATGCTAAGAGGATGCAGGGTGACTTGGATAGGTTGGGTGAGTGGGCAAATTCATGGCAGATGCAATTTAATGTGGATAAATGTGAAGTTATCCACTTTGGTGGCAAAAATAGGAAAACAGATTATTATCTGAATGGTGGCCGATTAGGAAAAGGGGAGGTGCAACGTGACCTGGGTGTCATTATACACCAGTCATTGAAAGTGGGCATGCAGGTACGGCAGGCGGTGAAAAAGGCGAATGGTATGCTGGCATTTATAGCGAGAGGATTTGAGTACAGGAGCAGGGAGGTACTACTACAGTTGTACAAGGCCTTGGTGAGACCGCACCTGGAGTATTGTGTGCAGTTTTGGTCCCCTAATCTGAGGAAAGACATCTTTGCCATAGAGGGAGTACAGAGAAGGTTCACCAGATTGATTCCTGGGATGGCAGGACTTTCATATGAAGAAAGACTGGATGAACTGGGCTTGTACTCGTTGGAATTTAGAAGATTGAGGGGGGATCTGATTGAAACGTATAAGATCCTAAAGGGATTGGACAGGCTAGATGCAGGAAGATTGTTCCCGATGTTGGGGAAGTCCAGAACGAGGGGTCACAGTTTGAGGATAGAGGGGAAGCCTTTTAGGACTGAGATTAGGAAAAACTTCTTCACACAGAGAGTGGTGAATCTGTGGAATTCTCTGCCACAGGAAACAGTTGCGGCCAGTTCATTGGCTATATTTAAGAGGGAGTTAGATATGGCCCTTGTGGCTACGGGGGTCAGGGGGTATGGAGGGAAGGCTGGGGCAGTGTTCTGAGTTGGATGATCAGCCATGATCATAATAAATGGCGGTGCAGGCTCGAAGGGCCGAATGCCCTACTCCTGCACCTATTTTCTATGTTTCTATGTTTCTATGTTTCAACATTTGGACTCCCCCAACATCTACGTGAAGATCTTGTTTGTGGATTTTAGCTTCACCTTCAACATGATAGTTCTGGAGTTGCTCCACAGCAGGCTAATCCAGCTAGCTATACCCTATAGTGTCTGCCAATGGATTACGAAATTCCTGACAGGAACTTAATGCTATCAAGACAGTGGAAATGAGGATTGATCTGCTGACAGCACCACCCCCCCTTGGAAATTATTAGTCACTCTGTGTCTGTGATCAAGTCATTCAAATTCCTGGGGACTAACATACCAATACTTTGAAATAGGACAAGCAAGTTATGCTCATCACTAGGAAAGCCCAGCAGAGATTGTCTTCCTATGCCAGTTTAGGAATCTTAACATCTCAGGGCATATCCTGATGGATTTTTATGCAGCTATCATTAAGAGTGTTGTGACCATCTCTGTCACCGTTTGGTTTCCCACCGACTCTTCCCTCTCCAGGTCCAGGTTGCAGCCAGTGATCCTGTCCTCGGAGAAGATCATTGGCTGTCAGCTACTGACACTAAAAGCCCTGTTCATTGCCAGATCGAAGAAAGGAGTTGGAAAAATTACTGCTGAATCCACCCACCCCAGGAGTCACCTATTCACTAAATTGCCAGTTGGGAGATACTACAAGTCCAAAACCACCAGGACTACACGTCATTTCAGAACAACACACACAAAATGCTGGAGGAACTCAGCAGGCTAGGCAGCATCCATGGAAAAAGTCGACATTTTGGGCCGAGACCCTTCGGCAGGACCCCAACATTTGGCAGATTGGATTTCCAGTATCTGCAGATTTTCTCTTGTCTGTCATCTTCTGAGCTTCTTTCCTGCAGCTATCCAGTTTCTCAATAAAACTCACTCAGGTGTAAAACCTTAAACTGGCCCTGCACTGCATCCGTTAAATGGTCTTTCCTGCTCTCTTTGTCCAGTTGATAAATATTGAGTTTGTTCATACATTCACATTTATTATAGTTGATTATTGACATTTGAGCATGTGGCCACTCTGCTAACTGTTGACTGCTCATGGCTATCGCACTATTGACTTGTAAATTGTTGGTTGCTATTATGTTTTTTTAATGGTTTTGTCCTGTGTTTTATGCTTGGCACTGAACCACAATCAATTCTGGTACTCCTCAACCAAAGTGCATGACCATACACTTCCCTACACATATTCCATCTGCCACTTTTTGCCCATTCTCCTAATCTATCCAACCTCTTCTGCAGACTCTCTTCTTCCTCAGCACTACCAGACCCTCAACCTATCATTGTACCGTCCCTCAGTGCTGTGCGCTGCCCTGATGGGGAAAAGGACAGGGTGGACACAGACGGGCCCAACTGCAGCACACCCACAGCACTACAAGTATCCACAGAAGTGACCCAGGGCAACCAAATTAAGGGGGTAATGCAAAAGCCAAAATCCACAATATGAAAACACGGGTCAGAACACAAAGACTACAAGACTACAGCTAGCGCAATCCTTTAACAGTCGAGTCTCCCCAATAGTGGTCTCCCTCTCCCCCGTCAGGTGTCTGCTCACCAAGCACAAAAATGCCATGCCCTATCAGGCCTTCAAACTTGGCCCCACAGCCGTCAAACTAGAGGTCCATCCTCAGTGTATCAGATCGACACTATTGCTAAATGTGTCAGTGTTGATTGTTTTTATTCTGTTCCTATTCTAATGATTATTCCAACAAACTGTGGCGTGATTTGCCTCTGGAGGACACGGAAGTCTGAGTGTGTAGCATTCAGAATTCATCATTTCAGCTGATTCTGGATCACTGCATCTCATTGAATCACACAGTCTATTTCATCCCCTCAGTAAAACACAACATGTCGCAACAAAACATTTGACAGAGAATATGAGTCACGCTAACGAAACCAGCCAAAAAGAGTCAAATGACAGCTTCTATTAAACACTGCATTTATTATTCAATAGGGATGACTTGAAATATTTATGATCTGCAGGAATAACACGGCCAATTTAACAAAATAAAAGATAATTTTGAATAATAGCAGTTACTCAAAATATGAAGTACAGTACTGTATTTTGTTATTTTAATCCACAAACATGATTACTTGTAAATAGTTGCTGATTCTTTACCTTTATAAAAATATTTTACAATTCCTAAAAACGAAACATCCGCAGATGGTTAAATTTATATATTCATTATTTTGATGAGTGATGCTGGCAGTAACCATTGTCAACTCAGAGAAACAACCAGTTTGATACAAAGGAGAGTTGCTTCTCTATTTATATGGTTTCTAATGCAGTGACCCGCAAAGGAGCTCAGTGTTTATCATCTTTCAGACCCCTGCTTTATTCTGGATTGGACTCTTGTCTGACAGCTCATAATTTTGGTTTGCCTACAGCTGAATATAATGATGCAGTCCATGCAGTCACCGAGTTACTGGCCATAATCTTTCATTCTTATATCTGTTCCATGTGAATTTGGTACTTATGTTCTAATTTGTGCTGAATTACTATTCGTTGTGGGAAATTTAACTCCACCAATTAAGACCTTGATAGAAACAATCCAAACAAAATGCAATTATCCAGTAGCGGATCATTATTCCCTGGGTTTAAAGCAAAATGGCTACATGGAAAAACAGCTCCAACCAATAAAAGACAATGTGATTTATTTTAAAAGGCACATATTATGAAATTTTGGAGCCCAAAGGTTAGAGTAAGAGCAAAAATGTCTGTATTTTTCACACATAACATTGACAAGTCCCTAGATGAGTGCCGGCAAATTTAGATTTTCACACAAATTGCATGCATCTGAAATTGCTAATCTTGCTGGCATCTACACAGGTCTAATTCATTAACTACTCAGACAGTGAATGAATAAATACCACATCAAGTTCAAGTTCATGTTTTCTGTCCTGCAGCCAGACAGGATACTCTGGATGGTGCTCCTGTAGAAGTTGTTAGAATGGCTCAGGAAGACTTGCACGCATCAATCTCCTCAGAAAATGCAGATTATATTGTGCCTTCCTAACTATTGAGGAGGTGTTGTTGGTCCAAGTTAGATGGTCTGTAATGTGCACACTGAGGAACACTCTTCACTTTCCACGGCCAGTCATTGACGTGCAATTGAGAATGGTTGACCTGCACCTTCCTGAAGTCCACAGTTGTTTCTTTTGTTGAGACTTGAGTTGTTGCTCTTACACTATCTATCAAGCCTCTCTATTATGTTCAGTACAGCATTGTGGGCTGAAGGGCCTGTATTGTGCTGTAGGTTTTCTAAGATCTCCTCTCTGTTTGCGACTCATTATTGTTGCTAATGAGGCCAACCACTGTAGTATCATCAGCAAGCTTTTTGCGGTTTGAGCTAGTGCAGTCATGAGTCAGCAGTGGGCTGAGCACACGTCCCTGGGGAGGCACCAGTACTCAGCATGATGGAGCCTGAGATGTTGCTGCCAGCTTGGAATAACTGGGGCCTTCGCATCGAGACGTCCAAGATCCAGTTACAGAGATGGGTATTGAGTCCCAATGAGGACAGGTTACCCAACAGCCTCTGAGGGATGATCGTGATAAATGCCAAGCTGAAGTCGATGAACAACAACCTGGTGTAAGAGGCATCATTTTCTAGTTAGGACAGGACGGGGTGGAGGGCTGAGGCTATGGCATCAGCAGTGGACTGGTTTGAGTGGCAGGTGAACTGGAAAGGGTCCAACGTAGCTGGAAGGTGGGATTTTATACAATCCATTACTAGCCACTCAAAACATTTCTTGATTGTTGAGGTCAATGCCACTGGGTGGTAATTATTTAGGGAAGTTACTGTCGCTCTCTGCTCTCTTGGGCACTGGCATAATGGTGGCTGCCTAATAATGATGTCCATTAGGACCTCTGCTAGCTCTCCTGCACAATCCCTCAGCACCTGCCCAGGTATGTTATCCAACTCTGTAGCTTTGTGTGGGTTTTCTCTGGCTAGGATCTTCCTCACTTTGGCTGTGATCAGACAAGGTGCCTGTTCCTCAGGGGGAGAGGGGGCTTTCCTCAATGTCACATCATTCATTGCATCCAATTGCACATAGAAGGCATTCAGCCTATCAGGAAGGGTGGTGTTGCTGTCATTGACACGCAGGGTAGATATGCAATCTATTATGGCTTGTATACCTTGCAGTATGTGTCCCATGCTCCTGGTTCACAAAGGTGTCTGTGAGTACTCTCACTTTGTTTTCCTGATGGCACACGAGAGTGCCGCTTTTGCCTACATTACAGTCATCCTGTCCCCCATTCTGAAGGTAGCGACCCAACCCCTGAGCAGTGAACGGACTCTGCAGTGTAGTGTTTAATCATGTTTACGCCCTCACTTCCAGTCACTGATCCCATATGTTCATCAATGTTAATGTGATCATTGTGGATAGCTGCCTCCCTAAATATGCTCCAGTCTGGACTTTCAAAACAGTCCCACAGCACTGAGGTGGCATCTTCTGGCCAGGTCCTAATCTCGCTGTGAACTGGTTTGACTCATTTAACCAGTGGTCTGTATGAAGGGATTAGAAAACTGGATGTGTGGTCTGAGTATCCGAGGTGGGGAGGGGTTGGGGAGCAGGGGGAACCAGCCTTGGATGAACATTGGTATAGACCAGGTCTAATACGTTCTCTCCTCCGATTGTAAAATTGACATGTTGGTAGAACTTTGGTAGGACTGTTTCTAAGTTGGCATGATTAATGTCACCAGTTACTGGTGTGCGTAGCTATGAGGTTGCAGATGGCACCAGTAAAACTCTTGTAGTACTTCCCCAATACTAGCACGTGAAGTCCAATGAAAGAAATCACAATTACAAATATAAACTTCTATCCATTAGACCAAATGACACCAGATCAATTTGACGCTTGGAATTCTTTGTATTTTTTTATGGAGAACCATAAATGTCTGGGACTAAAGTAAGTGGAGTCATTTACTTTACGTGACCCGAGGATTGGACTCACTCAAAGATGGCACTGATAGGTGGCAACTACTAGTGTGCAGTCCTGATAGGAATCATCAAATATTCCCATTTAGGACTTCTACAGCTAATATTCACAGTCACAGTCATGGGTACTTCAGTAAGCAACATCATTTTAAGATGTTTAAAAAAATGATTAATCCTCAAAATCAACAGACACCCAAAGCAGACTCAAGTTGCGAGTTCAGATCCCCTTTAAGAAAACAGAAGCAGGAGAGATGCACTGGTCTACAGGTATGATTGAAATCCCACAACCATCTATCCTGTGGTGAATGTACAGTCTCTGGAAAATAAAATTGAAGATCTCTGATCAAGATTGCAGTACCAGAGGGATATTAGGGACTGTTGTGTACTCTGCTTCACAGAAACATGACTCTCCTCCGCCATTTCGGACACAGAGCTGAAGCCCATTGGCTTCACCATTTTCCGCAAAGACAGGTCTCTTGAGCCTTTTAAAGGTAGAGGAGGGGGAGTAGATTTCATGATTAACTCATTGTGGTGCTCAACTGTGATCGCTCTGTCTCAATCCTGCTCACCCAAACTGGAAAATCTAGCAGCTTGGTGTTGTTCACTATATCTGCTGAGGGAGTTTTCCGCCAACATCCTGGTGGTGGTGTACATTCCACCTCGGGCCAACGTCAGGCAGGCACCGGAGGAGCTGAGCAACATAATCAGCACTCACAAAACAGCACACCCTGATGCCTTCCCTATCATTGCGGGGATTTCAACCAGGCCAACTTGAAGAAGTCTCTGAACAACTACCACCAACATATCACCTGTGGAATCAGAGGAGCCAACACAGTTGACCACTGTTATACCACCATCAAGAACGTTTACCATACTATCCCATGCCCTCACCTGGCAGGACTTCTACTCCCAGTATATAAGCAGAGACTAAAGACAGCAGCACCAGTGGTAAGGACCAAGAAGATGTGGTCATAGGAGGTGGAGAAATGCTTACAGATCTGCTTTGAAATGCTGAACTGGACTAGATTCAGGGATTCGTCTTCAGACTCGAATGAATACACCACAGTTGCCACTTTATCAAGACCTGGATGAGTATGTGCCTTCAAGAATATATTGGACAGATCCAAACCGAAAGTCCTGGTTGAACCAGGAGATTCATAGTCTGCTGAGGGATACATCTGTGGAATTCAAGACCAGTGATCCAGAAATACACAACGTACATGCATTACGACAGTAGTGCGCAAAGAGCATCTCTGAATGCACAATATGTTGAACCTTGAAGTGGATGGGCTACAACACAGAAGACCATACCAGGTTCCACACCTCTGCCTAATAAAAGGGTCACTGAGTGTATATTACAATGGATGGGAGAGGCTTAGGGTAATATGGACTAAATGTAGATAAATCAGATTAGCTTGGTGAGCACCAACGTTGGCATGTCTAAGAGTCTGCTTCCATTCTGTATGACTCGGTGACTATTACCCTAAAATATTAATAACTGATTTTTAATTTTTAATCCTTGAGAACTGGTCCTCACCAACAACAACTTCTCCTTTGACCCCTCCTACTTTTGCCAAACTCAAGGGGTAGCCACGGGCACTCGCATGAGTCCCAGCTACGCCTGCCTTTTCACTGGCTACATATTCCAACCATTCCCTGGTAATGTTCCCCAACTCTTTCTATGCTACATTGACTACTGCATTGGTGTTTCATGCACTAATGCTGAGCTCGTTAATTTTATCAACTTTGCATTCAACTTTCACCCTGCCCTTATATTCACTTTGTCTACTTCTGACACCTCTCTTGCCTTTCTCAATCACCATCTCTGGAGACAAACTGTCCACCAGCATCTTTTATTAGCCTACCAGTTCCCATGACTTAACTATACCTCTTCCCACCCTGTCTCCTGAAAAAAAATGCTATTCACTTTCCTCAGTTTCTTCATCTCTGCCACATCTGTTCCCAGGATGAAACTTTCCTTTTCATCTCCCCTAACCCACATCTCCTAAATTTCCCAGACATCTGCGCCACCCCACCTTCCCACCATTTCAACAGGGATAGAAGTTATCTTGTTTTCACCCACCACCCCATGAGCCTCTGCAACAAACACATCATTCTCTGCGAATTCCACCATCTCCAATGGGATCCTACCACCAAACACATTTTTACACCCTATCTACTCTCTGGTTTCCACAGGGATTGCTCTATGATTTTCTTGTCCATTCGTCCTTCTCCACTAATCTCCCTCTTGGCATGCAAGTGACAGAAATGCTACACCTGCCCATTCACCTTCTGTTCAGATCCCAAAACAGTCCTTCTAAGGGAGGCAACACTTCACATCTGAATCTGTTGGCATTGTCTATCATACCTGATGTGGCCTCCTCTACATCATTGGGACAGAATGTAAACTGTGGGACTGCTTTGTTGAGCACCTCCTCTCCATCATGAAAATGTGGAATTTCCGGGGGCCAACCATTTTAATCGTTTTCCTCATTCCCGTTCTGACATGTTGGTTCAAGGCTTCTACTTCTGCCATGATGAGGCCACTTTCAGGGTACAGGAGCAACACCTCATATTCTGTCTAGGTCACCTCCAATCAGATGGCATGCATGTCATTATCTCCTTCTGCTAGTTTTTTCCCTCTCCTCCTTCCCTTTTCTTCCATTCCCTACTCTGGCCTCTTGCCTCTTCATTTCACCTACCTATCACTTCCCCCAGTACCCCTCCTTCTTTACTTTCTCCCATGATCCACTCTCCTCTCCTATCAGATTCTTTCTTCTCTAGCTCTTTACCTTTCCTATCCACCTGGCTTCACCTATCACCTTGTAACTAGTTCTCCTGCCCCTCCCTCCCAGTATGTTATTCTGGCATCTTCCCCTTTCCCTTCCTAAAATGCTGACTGTTCATCCATTTCCATAGATACTGTCTGACCTGCTGAACTCCTCCAGCATTTTGTGGGTATTGCTTTTGTCACAAATATCAGAAACATTTGAAGTTACTGATGGTCTCAATAGTTAGCTTTCAGCTAATCATCCAAATCACCTTTGTGCATACCTATATTGTCTATCATCTTATGCTTCAGACTGCCTTGGTGATTTGACCTGTGCTCTGCCCAATAGCTGCAGCATGGCTGGTTGCTGATAACCTCGAAGTAGGAGGAGCTCGGAAAGATGCAGCCAGCGGTTTTTTCAGAGCCAGGTGACTTCTTCCAGTTTGTCCACGAAACAACTTATTCTTCTCTTATATCTTTCTTTTCTTTACAAGGTGGTTGGGGTTCTGTCAGATTCTGTGGTCTACACTTCAAGCTATGGTGCTTTCTCAAGCGGTGGATTTTCGGACTGGCTGTGTGGCCTGGCACTTTGCTATCTCCAGGAATGGCCTGGAAGACAGGTATAAACGTACCTTTGGGGAGCGGCCTGGTTCCTTGCCGATTTTACTGATTGAAGTATCGTGGGAGACTGAAGCAGTGTATGCTGTTATCATATGCTTCCTCTGAACTCGAGTGATTCCACCACCACCACCCCTCCCCCCACCCTCCCTCTCTCTCGATGGACATTGAGAGCCTGACGGTCCACAAGAAGTGACGTAGAAGATTGTAGCATCAGAACAGCAAATTGCTGGTCTCCACTCTTGTTGTTACAGGAGTCACATCTCTCTCGCTCGAGAAAGAGCCTGTCTGAGATGCCGAAGTGCTGTGTTATGGACTGTAGTTTTTGATGGACTCTAGATCTATTTTGGGTGCTTTTTGCTTTCATGGTAGGTGGGGTAGAGGGGGTCGGTGTTTCTGTTGGCACAAGTGGCGGGGGGAGGGATAGGGTTGGTCAATGCTTCTGTTACTGCTTGTGTGTGGGAGGGTGGGCCTTTGGGGTTCTGATGTTCCCAATCATGGGGTTTCTTGTTTCGTAAATGTCCATGAAGAGTAAGAGTACTGTATATATTCTCTGATATGAAATTGAAGCATCTGGACAGCTCAAGCTTGGGAAAACATACAAAATGCTGGAGGAACCCAGCAGGCCAGGCAGCATCTAGGAAAAGAGTATAGCTGACGTTTCAGGCTGAAACCCTTCAGTAGGATTTACAGCATCTACATTTTTTTTTGCTTGTTTTTTCAAGCTTGGGAAGCCCATTTTTGAATTGCACTGTATTTTCACAAAAAACAAAGTCTTGACCAACAGGAAGGGGACTGACAAAATGGCGGGTGTGGGAGGTCACAAAAGTTGTCAACTCAAGAAAAGACAGCAGGTCCAAGCTCCTTGGAAGCACTGCTGCATCTGGTCTACTCTTCCTTGTTGTCCTGGATACAGATCACTTGTGGCTATTGTGTCAGTAAACGAGATTGCTACACCCATACAGTATGAGTTCCATGCATAATCAGGTGGGAAAAGGGTAACGGGATGCTATCATCATTGTTTCCTTGCTGTGCACATTGGAGTTCTTGGTTATCTGAAATGAAACAACACAAAGTTAGCATATTGATGAAGACAAGGTAGATGCTTAAACTGTCTGCTTGACAGTTAGGGAGGGGAGGCTTTGACTTTGTCTCATCAGGCTTGGGTAAGATATTGGGTAGAGATGAGTCCATGGTCAGATCAGCCATGATATTGTTGAATGGCGGGGCAGGCTCAATGAGCCAGATGGCCTACTCCTGCTCCTATTTCTTATGTTCTTATGTTATGTTAGGAGATGCATTGTATTAAAAGCACAAGACAGGTTGGCTGAGGGGGTGCAGTGGCTCTGTTGGTAAAAAAATAAAATCAAATCCTTGGAAAGAGGTGACATAGGATTGGAAGGTGTAGAATCTTTGTGGGTAAGGCTAAGAAATTGCGAGGGTAACAAGCCCCTGATTGGAGATACTGTATATACAGGACTCCGAACAGTAGCCGGAATGTAGGCTACAAATTATAATGGGAGATAGAAAAAGCTTGTCAAAGGGGCAATGTTATGATAGTCATGGGGGATTTCAATATGCAGGTAGATTGGAAAAATTAGGTTGGTGCTGGGTCCCAAGAGGGGAAATTTGTAGAATGTCTACAGGTTGGCTTTTTAGAGCAGCTTGTGACTGAGCCCACTTGGGGATAAGTTATTCTGAATTGGGTGTTGTGCAATGAACCAGAATTGATGAGGGAGCTTAAGGTAAACGAATCTTTAGGGGTTAGTAATCATAATTTATCGAATTCACTCTGCAACTTGAGAGGGAGAAGCTTCAGTCAGATGTATCACTATTACAGTGAAGTAAAGAGAATTAAAAAGGCATGAGAGAGAAGCTGGCCAAAGCTGATTAAAAGGGGACACTAGGCAGGATGACAGTGGAGCAGGAATGGCTGGAATTTCTGGGTGCAATTTGAAAGGTACATCCCAAAGAAGACGTTTTCGTAAAGGCAGGATGACAAAACCATGGCTAACAAGAGAAGTCAAAACCAACATAAAAGCCAGAGAGGACAGATAATAGAGCAAATATTAGTGGCAAGTTAGAAGATCAGGAAGCTCTTGAAAGTTAACAGAGGGCAACTAAAAAGTCATAAAGAGGGAAAAGGTAGAATATGAAGGTAAGCTGGCCAATAATATTAACGAGGATACCAAAAGTTTTTTCAGATATACAAAAAGTATAAGAGAGTCTAAAGTAGATATTAGACCACTGGAAAATGATGCTAGAGAGGTAGTAATGGGGGACAAAGAAATGATTGTCAAAATAAATAAGTATTTTGCATTAGTCTTCACTATGACAGGAGCAGGATGTTAGAAGTTTAAGAGTGTCAGGGGCCAGAAGTGAGTGAAGTTGCCATTACTAGGGAGAAGGTGCTTGGGAACGTGAAAGATCTGAAGGTAGATAAATCAGCTGGACCAAATGGTCTACACCCCATGGTTTTGAAAGGGGTGGCTGAGGAGATTGTGAAGACATCAGTAATGATCTTTCAAGAATCGATGGATTTTGGCATGGTTTCGCAGGACTGAAAAATTGCAAATGCTGCACCACTCTTCAAGAGGGAAAGAGGCAGAATATAGGAAATATAGGCCAGTCATTCAGACCTCAGTGACTGCGAAAGTGTTGGAGTTAATTGTTAAGGATGTGGTTTTGAGGAACTTGAAGGCACATGATAAAATAGGCCAAAGTCAGCGTGGTTTCCTTAAGAGAAAGTCTTGGCTGAAAAATCTGCTGGAATTCTTTGAAGAAATAACAAGCAGGATAGACCAAGGAGAATGGGTGGATGTTGTGTACTTAGATTTTCAGAAGGCCTTTGACAAGGTGCCACACGTGAGGCTGCTTAACAAGTTAAGAGCCCATGGTATTACAGGAAGGAGGCTACCATTGGCTGAAGGCAGGATGCAAAGAATGGGAGTAAAGGAGCCTTTTCTGGTTGGCTGCCAGTGAAGAATAATGTTCCACAGGGGCCATGTTGGGACTGCTTTTTACATTATATGTCAATTGTTTAGATGACGGAGTTGATGGCTTTGTGCCCAGGTTTGCGGACAATCTGAAGATAGTTGGAGGGGCAGGCTATGTCGAGGGAGCAAGGAGACTGCAGAAAGACTTAGAGAGATTAGGAGAATGGGCAAAGGAAGGGGCAAATGAAATATGTCTGGAAGTGTAGGCACATGCTTTTTGGTAGAAAAATTAAAGTATAGGCTATGTTCTAAATGGAGAGAAAGTTCAAAAATCTGTGGTACAAAAGGTCTTGGGAGTCCTCATGCAGGATCCCTAAAGGTTAATTTGCAGGTTAAGTCTGCGGAGAGGAAGGCAAATGCAATGTTAGCATTCAATTCGAGAAGACTAGAATATAAAAGCAAGAATGTAAATTTGAGGCTTTATGTGGCACTGGTGAGGCATCACCAGGAGTATTGTGAATAGTTTTGGGCCCCTTATCGAAGAAAGGATGTGCTGACATTGGAGAGGGTTCAGAGGATGTTTAAGAGAATGATTCCAGGAATGTAAGGTTTACCATATGAGGATCGATTGATGGCTGGTCTGTATTCACCAGAATTCAGAAGATTGAGGGGGATCTTGTTGAAACCTATTGAATGTTGAAAAGCTTCAATAGAGTGGATGAGGAGAGTCTTCGATGGTGGGGGAGACTAGGGCCAGAGCGCACAGCCTCAGAATAGGCTGTTTGGAAGGGAGATGAGTAGGAATTTCTTTAGCCAGAAAGTAGTGAATCTGTGGATTTCTTTGCCACATGTGGCTGTGGAGGCCAAGTCACTGGGTATATTTAAGGCAAAGGTTGATTAGTCAGGGCATCATAGCAGTAGAAGAGGCCATGGACTGACATGTTGGAATGGGAATGGGAAGTAGATTTGAAGTGGGTGGCCACTGGGAGATCTTGCTTTTTCCGGCGGACAGAGCTGAGAGGGAAATGGATCAGCCATGATGAACTGTTGGAGCAGACTTGCTGGGCCAGGTAGCCTGGCTCTGCTGCCATATCTTATGGTCATATTGTGTGCTCACTCCACTGAGAATGTGAGACCATATTATGGGTCACATGGAGTGAAGAAGTCCTGATTGACGGTGACTTTTTGGTAAATGAGTCATATGGCTGTGATCCTTTGGGCTATGTGTGTAGGTTTAATGGTGCAATCAGTGGAGATGGGAGTTCATGTATTCTCTGACTTTAACTACACATGGGAGGTGACTAAACTTTCTTTCTACCACCATATTTGTGCCCTTTGGCTTTGACTCCTCAAGTGGGTTTTCATACTGTCTCCTCCTACTGCTTTAGCATTTGCCCAGCAACTTGCTGATGACAGAGAATCTTTCCCCTCCTGTTTATCTTGCATCTCTCAGGCCACAACTTAAATTGTGAGTAACTGCTTCCAACATGATTACCCATGCCTTCTAACAAAGTCCAAGGTCCTGTGGTGTGACTGTAATCATTAATTTTAGCAAGGAAATACCCACACTTTGGACTGCAGGCTGATATTATCATCACTCATTGGCTTCAAGTAGTGTTTCCAACTCAAGGAAACAGGCATGTATTGAAGTTTTGGTATCTTCAACAGCATTGTTAGCATCGTCTGGACACCCAAATTATCGTAATGAAGTCACGACTCATACCTTAAGTGTGCCCTGCATGAAATGAAATGGGTTTTACATGGGTTTGACAAAGGAGAGACTGTTTAAAATGTTTCCTAATGTTGATAGTCAGTGTGATAGATGTAAAACCGAGACAGCCCTATTGACACGTATGTTTTGGGCGTGTTCTGTATTGAAACATTTTTGGAAATCTATTTTCTCTACAATTTCTAAAGCTTTAAAGATTAATTTACAACCTAGTAAATTGACAGCTTTGTTTGGTATAATCCCTCAATATATCCATGGTATTTCTATATCAGACCAACATGTAATTGAATGTGTTACATTATTGGCCAGAAGGGCTATTTTATTAAAATGGAAAGATGCCTCTGCTCCCACTTTGATACAATGGTTCTCTCAGGTGATGTTATGTCTTAGTTTGGAGAAAATCAGAAGTCGAACTTTTGATCCTCGCTTTGACTTTGAGAAAAGGTGGGGTACATTTGCCTGCTACTATCATCTGATTTGAGTTAATTAAGATGGTTTCCTTCTGATTCTTGTTTAAATGGATTTGAGTTGGCAGATCGATGTTTTTCTTTTATGGAAGCTTGTATGGCGTATAGCTCCGGGGTTGTGCTCCCAATGGGGTTTCTTTTTGGTTTTTTTTGTTAGCGGGTTTTTTTTTGTTTTAGTTAGCAGGGATTTTTATTTTCCTTTTTTCCCCTTAAAAATATTCTTAACACTTTAATTTTTTATTATTATTGATATATTGTTTAGCTTTGTTAATCAGTTACTTGGTAACTTAATTCCTCATTGCACATATTGACATGTTGACTTGATTACTTTAATGTATTTTTTGTTGATCTTCAATAATAATTAATAAAAAAGATTTCAAAAATGAAATGAAATGAAATGGATATGAGCTAAGAAGAGACAGATGCAGGAATCTGGAGCAAACAATAAACTTCTGGAGGAGCTAGGCCAGTCAAGCAGCACCTGTGGAGGCAGAGGGCTGAGATTTCAGGCTGAGATGCTGCATCAGGACTGAAACACAGATGGAAGGTAGCCAGTGAGTGGGAGGAGTGAGAATGGTGTGGAACCAGATGATGGGCAAATGGAGCAAGGTCAGGGAGGTTCTGAGTAGGAAGGCAAAGGCTGCTAGGTGATAGGTGAAAACAGATGAGGCAGGGGTATGGGAAGGAGACATGAAGTGCTCCTATAGATCAGGGATGGATGCTGGGCAGATGGGACAGGGAAGGGTAGGAAAGGAGAAACAAGGGAGGGAATATGCTGTAGCACAAAGACGAGAAAATCTGCAGATGTTGGGAAGCCAAGCAACACACACAAAATGCAGGAGGAACTCAGCAGGCCCATGCTCCATCAAAGTCATGAGCCTCTTAGCATCAAGGACACCTTCAAAACGCGATAGGTGCCATCCATCATTAAGGACCCCATCAGCCAGAATAGGCCCTCTTCTCATTGCTACCATCAAAGAGCCTGAGGACACAAACTCATCATTACAGGAACAGATTCTTCCCCTCGACAATCAGATTTTTGAATGGACAATGAACCCACAAACACAAACTCAGTATTTTCCTTTCTTTTTGCTCTACTTATTCAATTTAATTTCCTTTTTCTATATATACTTTTTGTATTTTTTAATTATTATGTGTTGCAATGTTCTGCTGCTGCGAAGGAACAAATTTCATGGCATAGGCCAGTGATGATAAACCTGATTCTGATTCTGATTCAAGTTCCTCGGAGTGAACATTATCCTGGTTCAACCATGCTGACGTCGCGGCCAAGAAAGCTCATGAGGCAAAAGAAATATGACGCGTCCTCATTGACCCTTACCATTTCTTATCCATGCATCATAGAAAGCATTCTCATTCTGACAGCTCAGTGTGTCAGCTGCTCTGCACGTGACTACATGAAACGGCAGGGAGTTGTGGACGCAGCTGAACACTTCATAGGAAATAGCCTCCCCTCTGTGGACTCAATCTATACTTCTCGCTGCCTGAGTAAAGCAGCCAGCGTAATCACAAACCCAACCAGCCTCGATATTCTGTCTTCTCCCATCTCCGCACTCCAACAGGCAGAAGGTAGAAAAGCCTAAGAGCACATACCACGAGGCTCATGGACAGTTTTTATCCCATTTGTATCAGACTATTGAGCAGACCTCTTGTACAACAGGATGGACTCTTGACCTCACAATCTATCTTGTCATGACCTTGCATTACACTGTTTACCTCTACTGCTCTTCACTGGTAGCTTTTAGACTTTATTCTGCATTGTTATTGGCTTACCTCATTCGAGCTCAATGCACTTTGCAATGACTTGATCGGTATGATCAGTGTGCAAGAGAAGCTTTTTTCTGTATCTTTGTACATGTGACAATAATAAACCAAATCCAAAACCAATTTTAACAACCAGCAGGCATCCTGACCCTTGAGTATTAATTCTTCTTTTCACTAAGTCGGATCATCGAGTAATAATTACTTAAGTGGGAAACTTACCTGCAAGCTTGTTCAAGGGTTCCTTTATCCTATATGGTACTGAGGCGGATGCAGGAGGGTAATCACTGTCACTCTTATGTCTGCTTGGGAAAGTTACAAACATCACAAACTCTCACCACGAATTTTTCAGAGCCAGCAGCAAAGAATTTAAGTGACCAACATCCCACTGTGCATTTATTAGACACAGTGTGTGAGATGGTACTCTAAATCATTAATATACTGTACACTACATAAAACAAGGAAATGAATCTAGTGGAATCTCTGATAATAGCTTCTCAGCTACAAAAACATCCATCAGTCATTAATCTCTGCTTACTGTCACTCAGCCAATATGGGATACAATTTGTCATTCTTCCTTGGATCCCATGTGCTTTTGTTTTATCGACCACCCTGCCATGTGGAAACTTGTCAAATCCTTGCTAAAACCTAAGTAGATCATGCATGATTTACTGACCTCATCTACCATCCCTTTTCCCTCTGCAAAACATTCAGTCTGGTTAAACAGATGTAGTCTTTGCAACAAATCCACACTGACTACCCTGAGTCAACCTGTGCCTTACTAAATAAAGAACAGCAATGTTTCTAACCTTGAGTCAATCTGCATAACCCTAATTATTTCATCAGTATAGTGACAGTGACTTCTTTAACCACCTTGCACTATGACAGACTATTTTTTCTTCAAATTATGTTCCTTCCTGTATAATTCGGAACAATTTATGTTTAATTTATAATTTTTTTCTTCTGAATGCTGCTTATCTGATGCCATGTGCTTCTAATGTTGTTCCAAGTTTTTCACTACACCTGTGCGTATGACAATAAACTCAACTTTAACTTTTAACTATGACTTTCAGAATGGATTTCAATAATTTTCAGGTCTGTATTTTAATTAAATGACCTGATGTTATTAGGTCATGTTTGTTTTTCACTTCGTAAACAACTGTCAGCCCTCCAGCCTTCCAGCAATTGTCCTGCAGCTATGGGAGTATTTGAGAACTGTGGTCAAATTTGTTTCCCCTCGCATTTTCTAATAACTGGGATATGTTTCATTTGGGTTTAGTGGCTAACCCATTTCTAAAGATGCTAAACAACTTAATACTTACTTTATTATAGTTATGCTATCCAATATTTCACACCTGTTCACCTTAACTACAACAATGGGATCATTGTCCTTTTACATGAAAACAGTGGAAAATATTCATTAAGAACCTCACTCATATATTCTGACTCAACAATTTAGATATTCATTTGGTTTTCTGTTGGATTTAGTTATTCTCTTTCTCTTCACATACTTAGAAAAAAAATTAGCTTTTAATCTCCTTGCTGTTCTAGTTTCCCTTTTAAATTGATTTCTTGCTGTATTGATGTCCGATATGCTTCCCTTCTATACCTTGTGTGTTGATCAGGAGATTCCTACGTTCATTGCATTTAGATACAGTATATACCATTAGACACAACCAGACTCCTTTTTTTATCTATTTGTAATCCTTGTGTTCTCTGCCTTACAATCTTCCTCCTAATGTTCTGCTTTGCATTTCAGCTTTGGCTCCCTCTTCTCTGCATGTTCCCAACTGCAGGAAGGGAGACAGTTAATGGTAATAAAGGAAGAACAAAAAGGGATGAGTGTAGAATTAGTGTAAGATGATGTTTGATAGCTGGTGTTGGCTTGGTTAGCTAAAAAGCCCATTTCCATGCTTTGTGACTCATTACAAAGAGGAGGGAGGAAAAGATGGCGGCGCGCCATGCGTGCACAGCCCTCCGGTGAAAAATGATATCGTATCTGTTAAATAGGGGTCATGGACAATTCTGATTTGATGGAGAATGGACGTGAAAGCACAGAGGAACATCTGGAGAAATTTCTGAAACGCCCATTCGCTGCTGTCATTACTGTATGGCCGTGAATCTTTCGGAGGGTAGGCCTCAAAATCCCCGGCCTTGCCTGCTTTTGGCGACCGAGAAGGAGGTCGAATCGTTCGGACAGAGATGGCGCTCAGTACTCGGTGTTGGAGAGCTGATCAGAGCATGAAGTTTTCAGATGACTCAGAGTCGGATTGTGGTCGGCATGGCAGGGAGTTTTTCTTCTTTCTCCCGTCTGTGTGAGAAGTGGGACATTTGAGAAACCTTGAACTTTACTGTGCTCACGGACTTCTTCATCAAGCTATGGCATTGTTACACTGTTTGTAACTATATGTTATAATTATGTGGTTTTGTCAGTTTATTCAGTCTTGGTTTGTCCTGTGTTTTGTGATATCACACCGGAGGAAATAATGTATCATTTCTTAATGCATGCATTACTAAATGACAATAAAAGAGGACTACGTCTTCATAATCATCATCATCATTCTCTCATCATCCTGCCAAGCTAGTCTAACCACATCTCCATCCACTTTCCTCTACTGCAGCTTGACAAACAAAGACATTGGTCCTAGCCCTGCTGATCTTAGACTTTCCTGAATTGGTACAGATACCTCATGAATCTAAATGTCTCTCTCCAGCCCTTTTTCACTCACACATTTACCTGTATTATCCTTCTATTACACACTCAGTAGCATGATAGATCAGGCATAATCTGGAGGACCTTTTGAGTTCCACTTCATAACTTTTTTCCAAGCTCCTTACAATCTGTCCGCAGCCTTTATCCTTTGTCTGTTTATGCTGTTTGTGCTAATAAGGAGCATACTGTTCACTATTCACCCCTCTAGAATGTCCTTGTCTCCTTGACCCTGGCACAGGGAGGCAATTAAACCACAATGAAATGAAATGCGAGCACAAGCTACCACAAGGAGAAGCTGAGAGACGAGGTGAGGGGCAATGATGGACTGCATTTCTCACCAATTAAATCTTCGAGGAAGATTGAAACATTGAGGTAAATGCGGAGGATAGCAAGTGGTTCTCGGAAAGGCTGCTGGTTCATGTTGCTTCCCTTCAAAGGCCACTGGCTCATGTCACTTCCCTCGGAGGCAGTGCTGGCTCATGTTGCTTCCCTCAGAGGGACCGCTTGGTCCTGACGCTCTTGGAGATGTTATTGAAATTCTGAGATTTATGGACTGTCACTCATGTTTGCCTTTTTCAGTTTCCAGTTCTGTGGTTTTTTTCATGTCCTTGCCCATTCTTTGGCAGGCTGGGGGTTTGGGCGATCTGCCAGTTTTTCTTTGAGGAAGAGGTTTTGGGTTTGCAAGCTTTCGCTTATTTTTCATTTTGTGTGGGGGTGAATTAATGTTTATCATTCAACTACTTCTATGCCGTTCTGTATTTTATGGCTGTCTGGAGAAGACAAATCTCAGAGTTGTATTCTGCATGCAAACTTTGATAACGAAATGAACCTTTGAAATCATGCTTTCAGCTAAAAAAAGACCTGCATAATTTTCTAATATTATTTCTTCATTGATCTTTCTTTTCCTTCTTTGTCTAGCTATCACTCAGTCTCTGTCTACTTGCATTCTCATGTCTGTGCCCTAAAATGCGCTACACTCACCCTTGCAGATGTCAGCTATTGCTCAAGCTTCAGAGCTGATAACCTTTCCCATATAGCAGTTAGTGGAACACTATTACAGGGTCAACGACCTGGGTTTAGTACAATCGTTGACTCTAAGGAGCTTGTACGTTGTCCCCGTGATTGAGTGGGTTTTCTCCATGTGCTCTGATGTCCTCCCACATTCTGAAGACATACAGGTTAGTCAGTTAGTTGGTCACATGGGTGTAATTGTGTGGCATGGAATCGTTGGGCTGGAAGAGTTGGTTACCGTGCTGTATTTCCAAACAAAGTAAAATAAAATCTGTGGTTGTCTAGGACATCAAAATAGTTCTACAGCTCCCACGTGGCACATAAATTACTGCCGTGCCACTATTTCTTAGGATAGCTTGCTATGCAGGAACCAGACAGCACTTATTCTCCTCACAAAGAAGGGAAAGTATGCTAATACAGACAAGCGTGGTTTAAAATTGTGACAGACACAATCGGTATAAATGAGTTAAATCAGCAATGCTAGTTATTCATCCATACCAGTGAGAACTTTAAGTTACTTTCAGGCCTGTCCTCAATGTGCTTAATGCAACAATTATTAAAATCCTGAGGTTTATACACTGGCAAAGCTTTACCCCTGTTAATGAACTCTGAACTACAATTTGATCTGCAGTAGTTCTGATGGACTTGCAATAGAGAAACAGCAAAGTTTGCAGAAATAAT
The DNA here is from genome assembly GCF_030028105.1 of Mobula birostris. Taxonomy (NCBI): domain Eukaryota; kingdom Metazoa; phylum Chordata; class Chondrichthyes; order Myliobatiformes; family Myliobatidae; genus Mobula; species Mobula birostris. The sequence continues at coordinate 44,031,814 of NC_092390.1, forward strand.
TATTATTGATTGTTGCTAAATGTTAAAGTAAATCTCTCACAATACTGACTCTGGTAACAATTTTTCCACTATATTTGAGACATAAGTCTTGTGAAACTTCATTAGGTACTCTCTGAGATTGTCAAGGAGAATGTATCAATGAGAACATAAATTACAGAAGTCGTGTTAATCCATTCTCATTCTAGTCTTAATTTTTGTATCTTGTTTACTTTAGGTAGCATATCTAGAATGTTTACAATGTTATGTCAGTCTATTTTTTCCAATAGTTCTTCCATATTCATTACTAATGCAATGAGTTCTTTTGAAGCCTTTTCATTTACTACGGGCTCCAGCTGATGATCACAAACACAAAGTGTTTTTAGCAACATGCACAGAATGCTGGAGAATCTCAGCAAGTCAGGCAACATCTATGGAAATGAATACACAATCAGCATTTTGGGCCGAGACCCTTCTTCAGGACTGAGAAGGAAGGGGGAAGACACCAGAATAAAAAGGTGGTTGGGGCGGGGGTAGGGAAATGAGGCTAGCTGGAAGGTGATTGGTGAAGCCAGGTGGGTGGGAAAGGTCAAGGGCTGGAGAAGAAGGAACCTGATAGGAGAGGAGAGTGAACCAGAGGACTAAGTGAAGGAGGAGGGGGCCTAAGGGAAGTAATAGACAGGTGAGAGGTTAAAGTGGGGAACTGAGGATGAGTGGGTGGAGGGAAATATGTTTACCCGAAGGAAAAATTGATATTCATGCTATTAGGTTGGAGGCTATCCAGACGGAATATAAGGTGTTGCTCCTCCACCCAGAGGGTGGCCTCATCTTGGCACACGAGGAGGCCATGGACTAACATGTAATAACGGGAATGGGAATTGGAATTAGATTGTTTGGCTACCAGCAAGTCCCACACGTGGTGGATGGAGTGGAGGTGCTCGACGAAGCCATCCTCCCCAATTTACGACGGGTCTCACTAGTGTAGAAGAGGCCGCGTCGGGAGCACTGGACACGATAGACAACCCCAGCGGATTCATGGGTGAAGTGGTGCCTCATGTGGTAGGACTGTTTGCGGCCCTGAATGGAGGTGAGGGAAGAGGTGTATGGCCAGGTGAAGCACTTAGGCTGCCGGGAGGGAGATTAGTGGGAAGGGACGAATGGACAAAGGAATCGCAGAGGGAGCAATCCTTGTGGAAAGCGGAGGGATGGTGGTGAGGTAAAGATATGTTTATGGTAGGATCCCTTTGGAGGTGGTGGAAGTTACAGAGGATAATGTGTTGGATGCAGAGTCTCATAGGGTGGTAGGTAAGGACAAGAGGATCTCTATCACTGTTAAGATGGCGGGAAGATAGAATGTTTGGGAAATGGAGGAGATGCAGGTGAGGGCAGCATCAATAGTGAGTGGATGGAGGGAAATCCTCCTTTTTGAAGAGGGAGGATATCCCTGATGTCCTGGAACAGAAAGATGCTTCCTGGGAACAGATGTGGTGGAGGTAAAGAAACTTTGAAAAGGGAGTAACATTTTTATAAGAGATAGGGTGGGAAGAGGTATAGTTGAGATAATAGTGGGAATCGGAAGGTTTATAAAAAAGATTGGTTGATAGTTTGTCTTCAGAGATGGAGACAGAGAGATCAAGAAAGAGATAGAACAAGTGAATTTAAGGGCAGGTTGGAAGTTAGAGGCAAATTTGGTAATATTAATGAGCTCAGAATGGATGCAGGAAGCAGTCCCAATGCCGTCATCATGTAGCAGAGGAAGAGCTGGGGAACGTTATTAGGGAAGGCTTTGAACATGAACTGTTCTATATAGCCAACGACAAGGTAGACTTAGCTGGGGTCCAAGTGAGTGCCCGTAACTATGCGTCAGGTTTGGAGAAAATGAGAGGAGCCAAAGGAAAAATTATTCGGGGTGAGGACCAGTACTGCCAGACAGAGGAGGGTGAAGGTGGAAGAGAATTGGTTGGTTCTTTTGTCAAGAATGAAGTGGAGAGCTTTGAGGCCTTCTTGATGGAGGATAGAAGTGTATAGGAACTAAGCATCCATAGTGGAAGTTGAGGCAGTCACCGGCAGGGAATTGAAAGTTACTGAGGAGATCGAGGCATGGGAAGTGTTGCGGCTATATGTGGGAAGGGACTGAACCAAGGGAGAATTGAGCTATGAGGAAACATGTGGGGCAGGAGCAAACACAGACAATAGGCCTACCCGAACAGTCCGGTTTGTGAATTTTGGGTAGGAGGTAGAAGCAAGCAATGCAGGGTGAGGTAACTATGCGTTTCATGGAAGCTCCCCAGAATGGATGAGGTCAGGGATGTTGTCGAAGACAGTTTTCTGATGGCCCGGAGTGGGACCTTCTTCGAGGGGTAGGTATGAGGAGGTGTCTGAGAGTAGCTGCCTGGCCTCAGAAAGTTGTAGTGTGCCACACTGCAACAGCACCCCTTTTGTCTGTGGGTTTGATGGTAAGGTTGGGATTGACGTGGAGACGGTAGAGGGCAGTGTGTTCAGAGGGGGCAAGGTTCGAGGAGGGGTCCTTCCAAATAGTTTGTGACTTGAAATATTATTTCTGTTTCTCTTCTCATGGATGTGGACTAACGATGAGTATTTTCATCATTTTCTTTATGTCATTTTAACACAAAGTACAGATTGTATTATTATGGTAAATATAAATAAAGTTCTTATTAAAAAGAATGGTTAGATAAGATTGTGAAATATTTATTAATGAAAATATTGTGAATTATGTACATACTTTAAAAAAGTAAATATTAATGCATAAATGGAAATTGATATTACTTCTGATAAAACTAAAATTCTGCCTTTTTAGATACGTATAAGCTCAAATAATGTCTGAAAATATTACATTACAAAACTGTACTGTAAATGGGTTACCTTACTCCAAGCGCAATTTAGAAGTATTACATTGTAAAATGCCAAATTTTTGAATATACAGGCAGTTCTGTATGGTTACTTTCTAAATATTTTAAACATCAAGCTAGCGTTACTGATCAGGCACTCTGCATTTCATGAGGTTTAACAAATTTGATGAGGCAAACAAATTTATTAAAGAGCACATAGTAATGTAAATAATCTTGTCATACTATACTTTTCCAACCTTACCCTCACTATTTTCAGACACTAGTAAGTACAGAATACATAAATAAACTAAAATTGCCATGTAATTTATTTATATACTGCATTTATAATTTAGCAGTGCAATTCAACAAGCTGACACTGAGTAAAACTTATTTTAACTCCACTGAACTAGCTGTGGGGCTTTTATTGAGCATCAATACCTGTAGGCAGGTTAGTATTAATAATTTAACAACCCAGAGATGACTTTTGGAACTAGCTGCTTTTTAAAAATATAAAACACTAATTAAAAACCATAGCTTTGAAATTTTGCCATGGGATTTTATAATTCAAATGCTCAATTTTCTTGAAATACTGCTATTTTGTATGGTAACTACTGTGTTTATTTCTTTTTAAAATAGTGCTGATAAATGCAAATTCAATTGAAAGCACCAGTCCAGCTTCTTTTCACATGAGTAATCCAGCCTCATTTCAACATAAGTTGATGTCATTTTAAAGAAATTAATTTCTTTTCTAGCCAAAAAGAGGGCACTTTAATTGTCATGGAGGTTATTCAATATTACATAATGTGTGCACTGAAACTAAACTGTTTGTTAAACTTTGCTTAAATGTCAAGCAAGATGCATGTAGTTTAAATAACATATCAAAAATTGGAGATTCAGTGAAATACTAATCAGAGATGTGTGAGCTGGTATTACCTATAACTTTAAATTCAAAAATGATCTTACTTTATATCTTTATTATACAATTACCCAAACACTGCACAGATAAGATTGTCTAAATTCCTCAGTCATCATATCCTTCACAGTAGTTCAGTTTCAGCGGTGTTTTATCTCATCTTCCTCAGTCGAATTCTGTTTTCTTTGTCCCTCTTTTTGAGAATATTTATGAATTGATTGAAGAAATGTTCTTGATCTTTTCTCTTTTGTACCATTTTAAATCGATGATCCCTTCCATTTTTTTCTGCAAATTCCTGAAAAGTGGATCTTGAGAAGGAAGAAAGATGCAAAAGACTTGTCATGGATTAGTTGTGATATGGCATACAAAACACGTGCATTTAGTTTGAAAAGCAAATAGGAGTAAACTCCAATTTTTGAACTGATTTGTTTCAGATCATGATGCATGTTACAAAAGGACAGTAAAAGCATACAATAGGATAAATATTTCCAGTATTTTTAATGAAGGAAATTGCAATAGACTTCAAAGAAGAATGATAGACTATTCCATGGCAGTAAGACCATCTTTTTCTCTCGAGGTAAGGTTTCTTGAAACCTAAGTGCTTTAATTTGCTAATATTTTACAGGAATGAGAATGCAGCTTATTCTACATTCTACGTTGAGTTAAAAGCTTGGTACAATGACCATTCCAGAAGGTATTAACATCACAAATAATTGAAATTTGACATTACTGTGGCAAATGACAGAGCAAAAATATTGTGGTGTACAGCCTATTGACAAAAGATAAAATACTAATTTGTCACATATAGCGAGATGAGTCACGTTAAAATGGCACAATCTTGAAAGGGCAGCTGTTAGGCATTAAATATGTCCTATAATATGACACAATAATATGCTGCTATTCAAAAATGATGGGTTCAGCTCTTCAATGAGTTATGGGTTTAATTTCAATAACTAGAAAAAAAATCACATCTCTTGGGGAAGCATGTTAGAAGTCAGTAAATTACGAAGTCACATCATTGTTAAGGAGTGTTAATATATTCAAATAAAATTTCTCTCACTCCAATTCTATTGGAGGCATTTATCATATAAACCATTTAAAATAAATGGATAAACAGCTCTACAGAGCTTAACTTAATATGAATAAATTACTATTTACACATGAACATTGTTCATTTTAAATTTCAGATTATAGAGCATATTTTTCAAGATGAGATTGAATTCATGAAATAAGGATTTAATGGGTATTTGAGACCTTGTCATTTATAAATGCAATTGTACTTAAATTTAAAATAAAGATGTTACTGAGGGTCTAGAAATAGAAATGTATTCACTAAGGTCATCACTGTTATAGAATCTCAGCATAGATTTGGTCTATTCCACTACAGGAAACCTAAATCAAAAATAAGATAGATTATAAACTCATGAAAAAAGGCCAACAGGAAATTGTTGTAAGGCCTAAAGAATATCAAAGCACTTGTGCAATGAATAAATAAAAGGATAATATACAAAAATCTTTAAAATAATGTGGAAGAAGGAAGTGTTTTCATATCATGGCAAAAGGCTTAATATGGTATTTGAAATTAAAAAGGAAATGTAAATGCAAATGCAAAATCTAGTTGGGAATTCATTCATTGTTGATGTCCAGCAAACATTTCCTGGGGATAATTCAGAATTTAATCAATTAATTAAGAGGCAAAAAGCAAGTATCTCTCTCAGCTCAGTTAATAGCAGACAAGAAGCTTGAGGAACACACAAAATGGCTGGAGTAATTGTTGTGTCAGGCGGCATCTATGGTGGGAAATGTTTAGATGATGTTGTACTGCCCTCGCTGAGGTGTTGTAACATCAACTAGACCATCAGCCAAACTCCATTCAAGAATGACATGAGAGTCAGGGTGTAGAATTTTAGCTCGTTGGATTTATTGCAGACTCAATGGCATGACAGAGTGAATCAGGAGTGAAAAAGCAATGCTTCTGCTGGGGAAACAATAGGATGGCTTTAGACAGAAACTCCCAACATAAACCTCTGGCCTACTGCCAGCCAATGTGCTTTTATACTTACTACTTCCTGGCTAGACAGGAAGTGACCTAATCTGAAATTGCTTATTAAAATAAAAGTTGAATGTCCTTAATAACAAAAAAAATCATGAATGAATTGCACGAATGGCAGACAGACTTTTTGCGAGATCATATAAGAATGACTCTCATACCTTCCTGGCCACTGGATCATTCCAAGTGACAGTAGCAGACTTCGATCATGACCTTCGGGTCACTCCGAACATGGGGTAAAGAAATATTTCTGTTCACAAAGGAGTGATTATTCCATCCTACTGTTATAAGACTCTTGAATGGACCTTTAGTACAAAAATGGACTCTTGGACTAACAATCTACTTTATTATGATCTTGCACTTTATCATTTAAGTGCACTTTTTAGTAGCTGTTACACTTTATTCTGCATTGTTGCTGTTTTACTTTATTCTAGTTCAATGCACTATATAATGAGTTGAACTGTAGAACCAGTATGCAAGAGAAGCTTTTCAATGCATCTTAGTCCACTTGACAAAAATGAATCAATCCCAATACTTTATTACAGTGAGGAGAAGCATGCACCCTGTGTACTACGATTTCCCAGGAGCACATTCTGTTAGCTGGTGACTTTGGAGAGAGAAAAAGAGCTATATGTTTCTGGTCATTGACCTCCCGTCAGTACATGGCAAAATTAGAAATCAAACAATATGTGTGGGTTGGTAATAACACTATCACCTTGCTGACAATCAACACTGGCACTTCTCAGGGATATGTGCTGACCACTGCATTACTCTCTCCATTCCCATGACTGTGTCGCTAAGCACAGCTCAAATATCATCTATAAACTTGCAGATGAAACGACCATTTTTGGCAGAATCTCATGGCGACAAAAGAGCATACAGGAGCGAGACATATGATCTAGTTGAGTGGTGTCGCAATAATAACCTTGCACAATGTCAGTAAGACGAAAGAGCTGATTGTGGACTTCAGGAAGGGTAAGATAAGGGAACATAAACCAATCCTCATCGAGGGACCAGGAGTGGAGAGAGTGAGCAGTTTCAAGTTCCTGGGTGTCAATATCTCTGAGGATCTAACCTGGTTCCAACATATTAATGCAACTATAAAGAAGGCAAGGCAGCAGCTATATTTTATTAAGCGTTTGAGGAGATTTGGTTTGTCATCAAAACACTTGAAAACTTCTACAGATGTACCATGGAGAGCATTTTGACTGGCTGCCTCTCCATCTGGTGTGCGGAGGGTAGGGTGGTTACTGCATAGGCATGTAGCAAACTGCTAGAGAGTTGTAAGATTAGTCAGTTCCATCATGGGTCCTTAATATCCAAGATATCTTCCAGGAGCAGTGTCCCAGAAAAGTGGCTTCCATTATCAAGGACCCCCAGCACCTTGGATGTGCCCTCTTCTCATTGTTACCATCAGGAAGGAGATAGAGAAGCCTAAAGTCACACACTCAGTGATTCAGGAACAGCTCCTGCAATCCGGTTTCTAAACAGACATTGAAACCATGAACACTAACTCACTACTTTTTTTAAAGTTTCTGTTTTTTGCACTACTTATCTTAAATTAACTCTTTAATACACACACACACACATATCATTTATGCTGTAATTTAGGTTTATTTTTGTTTGTTTACCATGTATTGCATTGTCCTGCTGCAACAAAGTTAATAAATTTCACGGCCTATGCCGGTGATATTAAACCTGATTCTGATTCTAATTCAGAGTTGCTGAAAAGTGTGTGAGGGGAGGGGAAGGGGCGAAGAAGTGGAGAGAATAAAGGGAATGTCTGTGATAAGACAGAGAATAAGAGACACAAATTGATGAAAGTGATATTCAGCTGGGAGACAGTGGTGAAAGTTTGTTAATGATGAATATTAATTAGAGCAGATACAGAACATTTCATCGAGTTGCCATTGAATGTGATCAGTTAGTGTCACCCTCTTCTGTTCAAGTAATCACCATTGACTATCTATCTCATACTTCTACCTGCTCTTTATCTAGCTTAAAGCCCATTGGCACTTCTGTTGTCAGATGTGAGATATTTTTGCATAGCAGGGGAATTAAAGGTTATGGGGGAAAGGCAGGCAGGCAGGTAGAGATGAGTCCATGGCCAGATCATCCATGTTCTTAATGAATGGCAGACCAGGCTCGACAGGCCAGATGGCTTACTACTGCTTCTATTTCTTATGTTCTTGTAGCCGTTATGGCTAACAAGAAAATGATAAACATGAGAAATTCTGCAGACGCTTGAAATCCAGAGCAAGACGCACAAAATGCTGGAGGAGCTCAGCAGGTCAGGCAGCAGCTATGGGAATGAATAAACTGTCGACCTTTTGGGCCGAGGCCCTTCTTCAGATTAAAATAAGAACATTAGCAAGAAAGAAAAAATCCTGCATTAAACCATTCTCGTACTCTCTAGCCTGCATCACCATCTAAAAGAGTTTCTATGATTTTTTTTTTATCCAAAGTTGATATGGTAAGAGTTCTCTATTCAGATTTATACCTGCTACATTTATAGCTTAATAATGGTGTAGTAATTTGTAATGAGGAAAATATAGAGTTGGTCTATACTATTGGATCTAAGTGCCAAATATAAAACATTTATATATTGAAAAATGGAAAACAATTGTTAATAATATTACCTAGAGGAAAGTTCTATGATATGGAGAAGTGCCATTTTGTGTGGATTATCTGAATGTGATCAGTTCATGGAAGATGGTCTTATTTTCAGCCAGTCTTTATGGTGCTGGTCCAGTCATGATATTATACACAGAGCAGAACTGCAATTCCCAGTGTGCTAAAAGCCCTGAATCCTCATAATGTAGTTCATTATACATATCTCTGTACTGAGTCCAGGAACAACTTTTGCTACAGTCATAAATCAAAAGCAGAGGGGTGCTTTGTAATGAATCAAAGAAATGCCCACTTGAGGAATGTTTCCATTCCTTCCAGCATTTCCAGACATGTTCACCTTTTATTTGAGATGCTCGAGAAAAGCTGTTTTTCTATCCAACAGTACAGAACCTGGGTATTATTTAATGCTTCATATATTTTCCTTTTCATCAAAAATACCAAATGTGCAAATCATGCCTTGCATTCATAGAGATGGTTAGAAAAATATTGATAGGAATAATTTCAGACCCCATTAGAAGGGAACAATGTCAATAAAGGTCATCTTGGTCAGTTGGACAGATTAGACAGGGAATATTAGAACAGCAGGATAACGTGGAACAGGGTTTTAGTTGACAGACGACAGTTACCACCAAGCTCAATCCAGAGATCGGAGTGGAGATAGAAATAGGCCTGGATATTGGGGAGAGCTAGATATCATGGGAGAAAGTAGGAAAACTTACAAATCTAGAAATACCAATGTTGAAGGAATCACAAATGTACGTAAAAGATCTTTTGAGTGCTCATTGAATAATGGTGACTTCTCTGCCAAGGACCAAAGAAACGAGAAAAAAACAAACAGAAGGGCATTGAAAAATGTATGGAACTCCATTGCACTTCAGGCAACGTGATATGAAGCAGGTAACAAAGTGTTGGAAAGAAGAGTACCATGCACTCCATCTCTAGGAAACCAGTGTTTTCCTCTTCACAGAAATTGCCTCACCTTCTAACTGGCCCCAACATTTTAGCTGATAAGACCATAAGATATAGGAGAAGAATTAGGCCATTTTGCCCAATAAATCTGCTCCACCATTTTATTATATTAAAACAGATTCTGAGTTAAGACCATAAGACATATGAGCAGAATTAGGCTATTTGGCCCCTTGAGCCTGTTTCACCATTCAATCATGGCTGATTACTTTACTCCACCTCAGCCCCACTCCCCGGCCTTCTCCTGGTAACTTCTGATGCTGTGTCCAATCAGGATCCTCTCAATTTCTACCTTAAATACACCCAACAACCAGGCCTCCACAGCAGCCTGTGGTAATAAATTCCACAAATTCAACACCCTCTAGCTAAAAAAATTTCTATGCATTTCTGTTTTAAATGGACGCCTCTCTATCCTGAGGCTATGCCTTCCTGTCCCAGACTCCCCCACCATGGGAAACATCCTTTCCACATCCACTCTGTCTAGGCCTTTCAACATTCAAAAGCTTTCAATAAAATCCCCCTTCATCCTTCTAAATTTCAGTGTGTACAGATACAGAGCCATCAAATGTTCCTTGTATGATAACCCTTTCATTCCTGGAATCATCCTTCTGAACCTCCTCTCTGGACCCTCTCCGATGCCAGCGCATCTTTTTTCAGATGAGGAGCCCAAAACTGTTGACACTACTCAAGGTGAGGCCTCACCAGTGCCTTATAAAGCCTCAGCTTCAAATTTTTGTTCTTGTATTCTAAATCTCTTGAAATGAATGCTACATTGCATTTGCCTTCTTCACCACCGACTCAACCTTCAAGTTAATCTTTAGCGTGTTCTACACAAAGACCCAAGTTTCTTTGCATCTCAGATTTTTGGAATTTTCTTCCAGTTTAGAAAATAGTCTGCACACTTATTTCTACTACTAAAGTGTATGACCATGCATTTTCCAACATTGTATTTGATTTGCCACTTTCTTGCCCATTCTCCTAATCTGTCTAAGTCCTTCTTGAGCCTACCTGTTTCCTCAACACTATTTGCTCCACTACCAATCTTCATATCATCTGCAAACTTGGCAACAAAGCCATCTATTCTCTCATCTAAATCATTGCTATACAACATAAAAAGAAGCAGTCCAAACACTGACCCCGTGGAACACCACTAGTCACTGGCAGCCAACCAAAAAAAGATCCTTTTATTCCCACTCGCTGTCTTCTACCAATCAGTCAATACTCTAATCAAGCCAATATCTTTTCTGTAATACCATTGGCTTTTAACTTGGTAAGCAGACTCATGTGTGGCAACTTGTCAAGTGCCTTCTAATAACCCAGATATATGACATCCACTGCATCCCCTTTATCTATGCTACTTGTAATCTCCTCAAAGAATTTCAACAGGTTCATCAGGCAAGATTTTCCCTGAAGGAAACCATGCTGACTTTCTCGTCCCTTGTCTTATGCCACCAAGTACTCCATAACTTAACAATTGACTCTAACATCTTTCAACCACTGAGGTCAAGCTGGCTTCCTCCTTTCTTAAAGAGTGAAGTGACATTTGCAATTTTTCAGTCCTCTGGCACCATGCCAGAGTCCAATGATTTTTGAAAGATCATTACTAATGCCTCCACAATCTCTATCGCTACCTCTTTCAAAACCCCGAGTCCTCATCTGGTGCAGTTCATCTGGTCCGGGTGACTTATGTACCCTTAGGTCTTTCAGTTTTTTGAGTACCTTCTCCCTTGTAATAGTAACTGCACTCATGTCTTTTCCGTCATACCCTTCAACATCTGGTGCACTGCTAGTATCTTCCATGGTGAAAACTGAAGCAAAATACTCATTTAATCCATCTACCATCTCCTTGTCCCTCATTATAATTTCTACAGCCTCATTTTCTTGCGACCTTATTTCCACTCTCATCACTTTTTTATTTTTTACATACTTGAAAAAGCTTTTACTATCTACACTGCTATTGTTTGCTAGATTGCTTTCATATTTCATTTTTTCCATCCTAAAGATTTTGTTAGTTTCTCTCTGTAAGTTTTTAAAAGCTTCCCAATTCTCTATCTTCCCACTAATGTTGGCTTTGTTGTATGCCCTCTCTTATGCTTTTACATTAACTTTGATTTTCCTTGTCAACCATGATTGTACTATTTTGCCATTTGTGTAATTCTTTAGTTTTGGAATACATCGACCCTGCATCTTCCTAATTTTTCCCAGGTACTCACACATTTGCTGCTCTGCTGTCATCCCTCCCAGCATCTCCTTTCAATGTACTTTGGCCAACTTCTCCCCCCTACAACTGTAATTTCCTTTACTTCACTAAAATACTGCTATATCAGACTTTACTTTCTCCCTATCAAATTTCAAGTTGAACTCTATCATATTGTGACCACTGCCTCCTATGAGTTCCTTTACCTTAAGCTCTCTAATTGCCTCTGGTTCATTATATAACACCCAATCCAGAATAATGATCCCCTAGTAAGCTCAATTACAAACTACTCTAAAAGGCCATCTCACAGCTATTTAACAAACTCACTCTCTTGAGATCCATTACCAAGCTAATTTTCCCAGTTAACCTGCATCTTGAAATTTCCCATGACTATCATAACATTGCCCTTTTGACACGCCTTTTCTCTTTCCCATTGTAATTGGTGGTCCACGTCCCAGATACTGTTTGGAGGCCAGTATATAACTGCCATAAGGGTCCTTTAACCCCAACAGTTTCTTAACTCAATCCACAAGGATTTAACATCTTCCACTCTTTTGTCATATCTTTCTACTGATTTGATGCCATTCTTTACCAGCAGAGCCACACTGCCCCCTCTAACTACCTCACTATCCCTCTGATGCAACATTCAGCTCCCAACTACATCCAGCCTTCAGCTATGATGCAATGATGGCCACAACATCATACCTGACAATCTGTAACAGTGCAACAAGATTATCCTCCTTATTTCTTATACTTGCTGAGAGTTGCTGAGAAGAGTGTGGGGGGGGTGCGGTTGAACAAGTGGAGAGAATAAAGGGAATGTCTGTGATAAGGTAGAGTATAAGAGACACAGAGTGATGAAAGTGGTGTCTCCAGCTGAGAGACAGTGTTGAACATTTAGTGATGAATATTAATGATCTATTAGAGTTGACACATAACATTTCATTGAGTTGCAATTGAACATGACAGGTTAATGTCACCCTTCTCTGTTCAAGTAATCACCGTTGACTAATTAACTCATACCTTTACCTGCTGTTTTTTCAAGCATAAAGCTTATTGGCACCACTGTTGTCATATATCAGATATCCTTTATGGCTAACACGAAAATGATAAACATGAGAAAATCTGTAGATGTTGGAAATATAGAACAACCCACACGAAATGCTGGAGGAACTCAGCAGGTCAGGCAGCATCTATGAAAGTGAATAAACTGTCGACATTTCGGGCTGAGATTCTTCAGATTAAAATGATAACGTTAGCAAGAAAGAAGAAATCCTGCATTAAACTGTTTTCATACTCTCTAGTCTGCATCACTATCTAAAAGAGTTTCTATGTTTTATTCATCCAAAGTTGATATGGTAAGGGTTCTCTATTCACATTTATACCTGCTGCATTTACTTTGATATGGCTTAATAAAGGTGTACTTATTTGTAATGAGGAAATATAGAATTGGTCTACACTATAGGATCTAAGTGCCAAATATAAAACATTTAAATATTGAAAAATGGAAAAAAATGTTAATAATAGCTGGAAAAAGTTGTATGATATGGAGAAGTGTCATTTTGTGTGGATTATCTGAATGTGATAAGTTCATGGAAGATGGTCTTATTTTTCAGCTGGTCTTTATCGTGCTAGTCCAGTCATGATATTACACATAGAGCAGAAGTGCATTTCCCAAAGTGCTAAAAGACCTGAGTCCTCATAATGTAGTTCATTGTACATATATCTGTACTGAGTCCAGGAACAACTTCTTGCTACAATCATGAATCAAAAGCAGAGGTGTACTTTGTAATGAATCAAAGAAATGCCCACTTGAGGAATGTTTCCATTCCTACCAAGATTTCCAGACATGTTCACCTTTGATTTGAGATGCTCAAGAAAAGCTGTTTTTCTTTCCAACAGTACAGAACTTGGGTATTATTTAATGCTTCACGCTTTTTCCTTTAAATCAAAATTACAGAATGTGAAAATCATGCCTTGCATTGACAGAGATGGTTTAGGAAAATATGGATAGCAATAACTTCATCTGATCAAAACCCAGGTAACTGAGAGCTAATGGCTTCAATTTAAAGTTGAACAATTTAAGGGGCAAGTTATCATTTCATGTTTTTCAACATCAGATTTCAGCTTTGGAATGATGATTACCTTTGACATTAATTTATCTTGTTAACTAAAATCATGAAAAAACATACTTTGCAAAAGCTTACAGCATAAAAATACAAAATTGTCCAAATTAATTAATATACAATGTTTACGTCACTGGATATCCCATTTGCGGTGTAATTTCTGTTTCTTATTTGTATTGTTGTATATATCAATGTTCTCATGCAGAAAATAAAAATATGTTACCAGGAGTAAGGTGTGCAAGTCACCTGTAAAATTGCATAGTCAAGCACTCAAATAGTAATTGATTTCAAGAAGGTAAGAGATCCCAAGCACCCTGTTGTGCATGTGAATAATGTTACACCCCAGCTTGCCAATGGGCTTTGAGCATAATGGACTTTCGGATCACTTGTTGCACATAAAGATGGGATTTTGTTTTAATTAAACCATACCGCGTGCATTGTAAATATCTGATTTGCATGGACTGGAGCAGCATTGCAATCTCGTTGTCTGAGCAATGATGCCTCTGTGGAACAACAGTTCTATTCTATTTGTAACCGGGTGACCATTGGGTCTTATTCAGTATCGTTAAAAGTGTACTTAGACATCCATACCGGTAATGCAGAATAGTTGCCTGTGCCTTTCAGGGAGATGGTGATGTCATTACGCACACGCGGAATAGTGGGGAGACCATTTTGCTTTCTGCTGGAGACGTGGTAAGGTGTTGGAATTGGGCCTCCCCCAGAGTGTGCTGGGCATGGTGAGGATAGGTGAGCATTAATTGATGATATCCATGTGAATTCGTCTATGCTTGTTGGTGGATCGAGAATATCGGTAATTTGACATGTTTTACATGTGGATGCTTTAGATTTTCTGGAGTAAGTGACTCAATGCTGAATTGCAAGGCTTGGGCAAAGTTCCTCACCCGCCAAGTAGGTCAGGCTTCCTGTAATTTAACTACCAGGCAATACTTTGCAAAAGTTGTGCCAAAGTGTACCTTTTGTATAACTTTATTGTATCAGGACTGTTTGTGCATGTAACCGCGTAGTGTGAATGTTTAGTCTCTGTTTGGAAGTTCAGCATGTGTGTACGTCTTGGATGAGATGTATTCACTTACATTTTTCGCTGTTATGTATAAGATGCAGGGTGGGTGGGATTCTAATGTTGTTTGTATTGTGTTCCTTCAGGATTGCCACTACCGTATTTGTACTGTATTTGTATCATATTAGTTCTGGTATTTTTATACTGCATACGCAATTTTGTTCATACACAAGGGTGTGAATCAGAAGTTAAACTGAGATTGTAAAGGCAAGAACTGACTGTAAATTAGTTCATTTTGTTTCATGACCCTCCACTGGCACTTAAACATCGAAAGCTGATAAAAGAATTAAAACCTGAAAATATCTTTGTTGTCCTGAGCGTGTACTTTTTCCCCAGGCTATATATTCTACTCTCTTTAAGGAAGTGAAGAATATAAGAGATTCTGGAGATGCTTGAAATCTAGCATCTTATATGTGGTACTTCAAGGAATTTATCTCTGTTCAGGTTTCTATATTCCTCCTTTCCCTCTCCTCTCCTTTTTACTCTGGTGTCTTCCCTCTTCCTTTCCAGTCCTGAAGAATGGTCTCGACCCGAGATGTCGACTATTCAATTCCATAGATGCTGTCAAACCTGCTGAGCTCCTCCAGCTTTTTGTATGCTTTGCTCCAACAATTATAGATAACATTCCTGCATTAAAAATCATCTTCCAACAGATTGTTATAAAAGACTGGACATAGAGCCCAGAATCAGCCCATTTATCTGCTTCCCCAGAGAAACATTTAATAAAGAAATGGAATAATGTAAAAAGAACTGCTTTTGGTGGAAATGTGAAGGGAAAAACAAAATTGTTATTTCAGGTCAAAGGGCATCTTCCAACTTAGTATATTGAATTCTATGCTCTTGATATGATCTCTTCTGCTCTTTATTGGTAAAGCCAAATACAGATTGGATGACCAATTTGTAGAAACCCTCGGTTCAATCCACAGTTGAACTTGATTTTCCAGTGATTCATCATATTCCCAAACTGATCTCGCTGTCTCCAACCTCACATTGTTCCAACATGGCCAAAGTAACCTTTAGAAACAGCCCATGATGTTCCATTTGGGCATGTTGCAGTTTTCAGGATTTAACATCGAATTAACAATTTTTGTTATCTACTCCCTTTTTTCCTCTACTTGCCCATAAATGTAAATATAACCTTCTGTTTTAATGTGCTGTTTCCCTCATATCGCCATCTACCAGTTTATTCTGAAGTAATATTTTGACAACATTGGTCAGCAGCACATACAAAATGCTAGAGGAACTCAACAGGTCAGGCAGCATCTATGGAAATGAATTTACAGTCAATATTTCAAGCCAAGACCCTTCTTCAGGATTGGAAAGAAAGGATGAAGATACCAGAATAAAAAGAGGGGGAGGGGAAGAAGTCTAGCTAGAATGTGATAAGTGAAGCTGGGTGATTGGGAAAGGTAAAAGGCTGGAGAAGAAGGCATCTTGTAGGAGAGGAGTGTGGACCATGGGAGAAAGGCAAGAAGGAGAGGCACCAGTGGAGGTGATAGGTAGTTGAGGAAAAGAGGTAAGACGCCATAGTGGGGAGTAGAAGAGAGAAAGTGGAGGGAAAAAATTACCGAAAGGAGAAGTTGGTATTCATACCATCAGGTTGGAGACTACCTAGATGGAATATGAGATGTTGCTCCTCCACTCTGTGAGTGGCCTCAATGTGGCAAAAAAGGAGGTCATGGACCAACATTCCAGAAGGGAATAGGGATAGTAATTAAATTGTTGGCCACTGGGTAATCCTGCATTTGGCAGATGGAGTGGAGGTGTCTGAAAAAGTAGTCCTCCAATTTATGTCAAGACTGACCAGTGTAAAGCAGGCCGCATTGAAAGCCCTGGATGCAATAGACGACAGCAACATAGATGTAGGTGAAATGTTGCCTTACCTGAAAGGACTGTTTAGGCTCCTGAATGGAGGTGAGGGAGGAGGTGAATGGGTAGGTGTAGCATTTCTGTTGTATGCAGGGATAAGTGCCGGGAGGGAGATTAGTGGGAAACACGGAGGGAGTGATCTCTATGCAAAGTGGAGAGTTGAGAGGGGGAGCTAAAGTTGTGTTTAGTGGTAGGATCCCATTGAAGATAGCGTAAGTTGCGAAGAAAGATGTGTTGGATGCTGAGGCTCACTAGGTGGTAGGTGAGAACAAGATGAATTCTATCCCTGTTAAAGCGGTGGGAAGGTGGGTGAGTGTGGATATCTGCGAAATGGAGGAGATGTGGGTGAGAGCAGCATCAAATGGGGAGGAAGGGAAACAATGTTCTCTGATGTCCTGAAAAGGAAATTTTCATCCTGGGAACAGATGCAGTGGTGATGAAGGAACTGAGAAAATGGAATTTTTACAGGAGACAGAGTGGGAAGAGTTATAGTCAAGATGTCTATGGGAATCGGTGGGTTTATAGAAGACATTGGTATGTTTCCAGAGATAGAGACAGAGAGATTGAGAAAGGATAGGAAAATGTCAGAAATGGACCAAGTGAATTTAAGGGCTGAGTGGAAATTGGAGGCAAAGTTGATGAAATTGTTGAGCTCAGCATGGGTGCATGAAACAACACCAATGCAATCATCAATATAGCTCAGAAAGAGTTGGGGCGCATAACCAAGGAGGGCTTGGAATATGGTCTATTCTATGTAGCCAATGAAAAGTTGGGCATATCTGGGGCCACTGTGGTGCCCACGGCTAACCCTTGAGTTTGGGGAAAGTGGGAGGAGCTGAAAGAGAAATTGCTGAGCATGAAGGCCAGTTCTGCCAGATGGAGGAAGGTGGTGGTGGAGGGTACTTTGTTGAGAAAGAAACAGAGAGGTTTAAGGCCTTTTTGATGGTAGATAGAAGTTTATATGGACTGGACGTCCATGGTGAAAATGAGGCTGTCAGGGTTAGGGAATTGAAAGGAGATCCAGAGCAGGTGAAGTGTCATGGATATAGGTTGGAAGGGACTGAATCAAGGGGGATAGAATGGAGTCAGAGTATGACTTTCCGGGACATCTGAGATGTCCTCCTTCTTCAAAGAATGAGGTTTTCCTTCCTCCACTAGTGAAGCTGCTCTCACCTGCATCAGCTCCATTTCCCAGACATCCACCCTCACCCAATCTTCCTGCCGCCTTAACAGGGATAGGCGGCGCTTTCCGCAGAGATCACTTCTTCCGTGATTCCCCTGTCCGTTCATTCCTCCCAGCTTATCTGCAGTGACAGAAATGCTACACCTGCCCATTTACCTCCTCCCTTACCTCCATTCAGGCCTCCAAATAATCCTTACAGGTGAGACAACATATCTTCTGTGAATCTGTTGGGGTTGTCTACTGTATTTGATGATCCCGATGAGGTTGCCTCTACACTGGTGAGACCCAATATAAATGGATGGACTGCTCTGTCCAGCACCTCCGCTCCATCCACCAAAAGTGGAACTTCCCCGGTGGCCAACCATTTTAATTCCTATCCCCATCCCATTTCTAACATGTCAGTCCATGGCCTCCTCTTCTGCCACGGTGCCACTTTCAGGGTGGAGAAGCAACACCTCATATTCTGTCCAGGTAGCTTCCGACCTTATGGCATGAACAGCGATTACTCCTTCCGGTAATTTTTTTTCCATCCACCTTCCCTTTTCTTCTATTCCCCACTCTGTCCTCTCATCTCTTCTCCTCACCTGCCTATTACCTCCCACTCTCCTCTCTTATCAGATTCTTTTTTCTCCAGTCTTTTACCTTTCCCAGCCACTTAGCTTCACCTATCACCTTCTAGCTTGTTCTCCTTCCTCCTCCCCCCAGTTTTCATTCTGGTGCCTTGCCCCTTCACTTCCCATCCTGAAGAAAGGTCTCAGCCCAAAACATTGACTGTTTATTTATTTCCTTAGATGCTACTTGACCTGCTGAGTTCTTCCAGCATCGTGTGCGTGTTGCTCTGGATTTCCAGTATCCACAGAATCTCGTGTTCAGCAACCAGTTACAGACATTCCTGTTCTCTCCAGCTCTCCAGTTTTCTGTACCTTAAACCTGCTTGTTCTAATGAAAAGGCCATTAACCTGATTCTATTTCTTGATGCTGCTTGACTGGTTTAGTACTACCATTATTTTTGGCTTCTGTTTTGGAATAATGCATGATTAAATTAAAACTCCAATTTTGACACAATCGTATTTCAAAAGTTACAGCTTGGATCATTCAATATTGTATAGCTATTACATAGCTGCACACAGTGGTTTAAGATATCCAAGGATATAATGCTCCTGCTTAAGTAGAGTGATGAACAATATGCAAGAATAAACTTGCCTGTGAGACACCACAGTGTAAACTCATTGGCATCATTCTGGGAGGACTTTCCTTTGGGGAGAGATTAATGAATAATGAATTAAATCAACTGGAGTGCAAAAGAATGAGTTGATCTCATTGATGCTTAACTCCAACTGAGATCAAGAGGATAGTTGCTAAAAGGGCTTTTCTTCAAGTAGAGAATCTAAACTGAGCTTATGGCACAATATCAACTATTTACAACTGAACTTGGAAGAAAATTCTATGTTCAGAAGGTCATAAATCTTTATAATTTACTTCCCAGAGGTCTACAGATGGTCAGCCTTTCAATAAATTTAAAGCTGAGATGGATGGACTTTGGGGCACTACAGAAATTAGTGAAAAAGAATCAGATGGGAAGGTGTACTTGTAATGCAAGATTAGTGATGATTATATTTGAACAGGCTCATGGGGGCTGTATAGGCAACTTCTGTATTTATTTCTTATTAATGCATGTACATAGAGATTCTAAGGATACATGGCAGTGCATAAGAATCATCTAAGTCCCAAATTGCATCTTACAGAGCAACTTCGTAATCTTCCCAATCATTCCAGTAACATAATCCTTGAAGTAGCTTTCTTTTAAATTACACCATATAGTGACTGCTGAACCTTAAAGATCAGGCTGTTAAAGAGATTTCCAAATATGCACAGCAGGTAATGAGCGAGCCTACAAAATCTTTAGCCTTTCTATTAAGTTTTAGAAAACTAGCATTAAGGTCCTTATTTGAATGAAGCCCATTTACTAATCTTTTAGAATGTCTAAGACTAAAACTCCCATGCCAATAGGATATATTTTGTTAGATTATAACTGAGCAGAATTAAAATATTTTATTGAACTACTAATTTAAAAGTACAAGAATACCTACAGCAATCCTGGCCTCACTTGTATCCTTTAACTATCCACATCTCTGCAAACTAAAACTAACTCATTTAGTTTCTTTTCCTACCAAATAGTTTTTAACCTGTAACATTAACTCTTTCTTTCTTTCCAATGATGTTGCCTGGTCTGCTGTTTTTGGTTTAACTTCATATTTCTAGTGTCTGTAGTTTTTTTCTGGGTTTTGCTTTCTACTCAGTCTATCCTTCAGGATGAAAGTTTATTTGATTCAACATTCTATGGGTATTCCAACCAATATAGGAGGTACAGACTCTTCCAGAGATGGGATAGGACTTGGCCTAAGGGACAGCTGGGTACATAGTTAGTATGATGTGGTGCTGGGCTTCTCTGTGGTCCCTTTGCCAAATAGTCTTTGACCTGAAACATTAGCTCTGTTTTTTTCTCATTCCATAGATATTGCCTGGCCTGCTGTTTCCTGCATTTTCTGTTTTAATTTCAGAATGCTCCTTCCACACATTATATAGTCATGGACCTTGCATTTTGAGGAGTCAATGGGACCTTAAAATTCTTTGAATTAGCTTGAAAGCATTCTTGATTATTTTTTCATTGTCCATCTGGTAACCTCTTCTCATGACAGCCCAGAATCGAGCATCCTTTTAAGGGGCAAAATACAAGTCCCTGGAGGAACACCATAGGCCGAGCAACATCCGTGGAGGTAGAGGGACAGTCAGCATTTTGGGTCAAGATCATGCATTAAGACTGAAGATATAGAGGGTAATAGCCAGAATAAAGAGGTTTGGGGGTAGGGGAGCAAAGGGGAAGCTGGCAAGGATTCGGGTGAAGAGAGATTGATAGGCAATGGAATCAGGTGGAGGGGTGGAGATAGCAACAGAGACTGGGAGGTGATGTGAGACAACAAAGAACCACAGGTTATGGATTCCAACTAGAAAGGAGAATGATCAGTAGAACCAGATAAGGAGGGATGGTACGCAGATGGGAACAATATAGGAATGGGATAGGAACCTAATGGGTTGAGTGTGTAGATAATAAGCAGATGAAAACAGGTGTGGGTGTGGGAGGAAAGAGAAACTGGGTAATAAGGAATAAGTGGTGGGTTGGGAAAAAAGGATGAGCGTGAAAGGACCTGGCCGGATCGGAAGAGAAATAGTTTCAGGGTCAAGTGTTGGACACACAGGCGATGTTGCCGGCCTAAAGAACCAAGTGAGTGAAACTCCTTAACATTGGGAAAGATGGCCTAGGTGATACTGATGTTAACTCACTTATCCTTGCAGTGGATTGGAGGATTTCAAAAAGATACAACTGGTTGTATTTTTCTAATGCCTTGAGTTCCCTGATGAAACCAATTCAACTCTGGAAAGTGGTGCATGTTTTTTGGAGCTTCACATACAAATGATGTTGTCATTGTGCACTGTTGTGCAAAGAAGGCAGGGTGGTAGACACATTTCAGATAGATTTACATACATACTTAGATTTGAGCAAGCAAGCAGCAACAATACCAGAAGACCTAATGTCATCTGCTTTGTTATCTAGCCAGAAAGGCATGCAGGCAACATTAGAAGGGAAAAATGTAAACATGGTTAGTTGGATAGATTAGGGAGCCATTTGAAGAAGGGGTAAGGGAATGTTAGAACCACAGGATCACATGGAAATGGAATGTAGTTGACAGATGACAACTACGAACAAGCTCAGTCCAGAGACCACAGTGTGGATAGAAATTGGCCTGGATGACACATGGGAGAAATTTGGAATACTTGCAAATCTAGATATACCAATGTTCAAGGAATTACAAGATGTACTCAAGAGATCTCTTGGATGCTCATTGAACCATGGTGACTTCTCCCCTGCCGAAGGCCAAGGAGACAGTAGGGTGTTGAAAAATGTATGGAGCTCCACTGCACATCAGGCAATACGATCTGAGACAGGTAACAAAGTGTTGGAAATAAGAGCACCGAAGCACTCCATCTCCTGGACACCAGCATTTTCCCCTCCACAGAAGTTGCCTCACCTGCTGAGTGGCTCCAACATTTTCTGCTTTACTATCAGGTTTCTAGCATCTGCAGTTTCCTTTGCGACTTTCATGCCCTCCCTTGTTTGGCCAAGCCCATCAGGAAGAGTGTGGGTAAACGTGAGGCAATAATCGTAGGTAATAAGGCATACAGAATTAAACCTCCCTGTGCATAGCTAACATCGCCATCTTCTGCTTGGTTTCATTGCTGTTCCGCAGATTAAGGAGTATCTGTGACAAGTTTGGACAGGGCAAGTCAGAGCAGAAGTGAGCATGACTTCTTTCCTGACTGGGTCGACCGATGTTTTGCCTTCTCCACTGTCAGGTCAGCTTGCTTGGAGCTGCTGGAAATGTAGCTCAGGGAAGCCATGGGCACACAGTGATATGATGTAGAAAGCTCCAGAGAAAGGAGGTGGTGAGCTAAGTGAACCCGATATGGCCTTTATCTCAATAGTTGTCATTGCATGTGGCTAGATTATGCTGTAATGGACCCCAGGTAAGAAAATACTAAGCATCACTAGATACTAAGCCTTTTCTGTCTTGTAAAGTAGGATGGATCCAGCCATGATACCATGGGAAAAAGTGGTAGAGCTTGTTTGGTGATTCCCTGATCTGGCAAAAATCATTTGGTAAAATGGTTATTCACCAAAACTTCAAGCAAGCACCAAGATCTAACTTTGCTGGTAATAGGCAGGATCTTGAGTGTTAGATCCTTAGTACATATATGGAATCTCAGTTCTACATTTCTTTAACTTCAAGGCTGTGCACTAGGAGTGAAACCACAATCTATCTTCTTCTGGAACGTGTGTCTGCAAAGAAAGAAATGCAGTGCTATGTGCACAGCTGAGTGATTCAAGACTCTGTGTGGTGTTCTCATAATGGACAAAACTACAGCCAAGTGCCAACTGATTCACTGAATCAGTGAAAGACTGTCCCAAGCATCTGGTCTCCTAGTACAAGTAGTGGTCCATGACTCATTACAGCAGATAGTATATTCTAAACTGGAGCTTTGTTTAAATTACAGAGTCACAGAAGGATGGGGCACAGAAATAGGCCATTCAGCCGATTTAATTCTATGCTGATCATCACGCACCAATTACGACATTAATCCTACCCTAAGCTATTTATTTCCCCCCAGATCCTCAATAACTTTGCTATAGATTGGACCACTCATCTAAACACTAGGGGCGATATTAACTGAGACTAATTAATGTACCAGTCATGTTTAGAATGCAGGAGGAAATCAGAGGACCCGTAAGAAATGTGTGCAATCACAGGGAGAATATGTAATCTCTGCACAGGCTGTGAGAACAGCAGACAAATTTGGCAACTGTTGGTTATATTCTGAAACAGCAGCAAGATTTCAGGTGACGATTCCTGTCCCTGAAAGAAAAAGAGGATGACTTCTTATTTCTGCTATTTTTCTCTTTTTGATTGAAGTGGGATCAAAATATACTCTCTTCAGTGTGGTTTGCCAACTGCCACTGGCCACATCTCAGGCAAATTCTGGACTTCCCAGTGTAATGAAAAGGAATGGAGCTAAGTCATGATAGGTCCATTTGTTCTTGTCCTGCAGGCATTTAACGTGCCTTCAATATGAAGCACAAGAATGTTTTGCCCAGCGTGTTGATACCTCATTTCCTTTCTCTCTCCATAAGGCTCAAGTCCGTGTACTTCTATCTGGATGAAAGCTCCAGCAGCAGCTAAGTAGGACCACTGAACTAATCTGTGGTGCTTAGATCCAAGTGCACATTCCTGTGGACATTTTCAGCAGAATGATATGAAAAAGAGGAGGATATTCTTCAATAGCTTAATGCTGCAGGCATCGTGATTCATCCTGTTTAGAAAACTACGTTTTACACGAAGCCTACTCCTGGTACTAAATGAAGTACCATTTTGGATTTGGAAAAGTTCCATTTACATCCATTTTAAAAGCACCTGCAGTACTGTTCAAAAGTCTTAGGCACCCCAGCTACACATGTGGTTAAAACCTTTGAACAGTACTGTTGTAATTTAATATATTGCATTGTACTGCTGTCTACACTCACAAAAAAAAACAAATTTCATGATACACATGAGTGATAATAAGCCTGATTCTGATATAGGTCTCTATTGTGGACTGAAAGTGGGAAGGGGACAGGGAGAGGAAAAATCTGGGAAGGGAAAGGGGAGAAGCGGGAAGTACCAGAGAGACATACTGTAATAATCAATAAACAAATTCTTCGGAATCAATTGACCTTGCCTGGTGTCTCCAGGCTGGCTGCGTCTGCACCACGTCACCTCCCGTGCCAACATTAATTCTCTGCCTCTTGTCCCACACCCCTCCCGCAGCATTCCACCCTCGCCATTCCCAAAATCCTATGTTTCCACCAGATTTACAAACTCACTCTTGGCTCCACATTGACAAATGTAGTGTTGTGCAAAGGTCTTAGGCATGCTGGCTATTTATATCTCTGTCTGCCTAAGATGTTTGCACAGTCCTGTAATAGATTCAGTGACACATTTTTCAGTAAGAACAGGTAAATAGGTTATCTCACTACAGGTTGAGTACCCCTTATCCGAAAATCTAAAATCTAAAAACCTCTGAAATCTGGAATGTTTTGAGCACGGACGCAATGTCACAAATGGAAAAAATCTACCGTGCACTGGGAAGGTTTCCAGGCGATACGCAGGTCGCTGTGCGCCACAGACAGTTCTGAGAAGTGACCTCACATATGTACTGAACAGAAGTTAATGAAAAATAGAAAAAAACGCTGCATGAAGTAAAAAATGTAGATCTGAAATCGTGTATTGAAAGAGTGGACTTATCAGTGTTGGAGTGAACACTATGGCCTTAATGGTATTCTGATCATGAAACAAACAAAGATCAATCATGACAAACTGCAAATTTAAGGTAATTATGAATATTCAGCAGGCTGGTTGCGGAAATTTAAGAAAAGGCATGGCATTATTTTTTTAGGTCTCTGCTGATCAGAAAGCAGCAGAGTTTGCCAAGATTTTTGCTGATGATAATTAACACCAGATTAAGTCTACAATGCTGATTGGTTTTATATCTTACATAAAACACTAAATACACCACCAAAACAATTATAATTCAAGTACAGCGTGCTATAATTTTCCAATCAAAACACAACATCGTAGGTGGAGACTGAAAGCCTGATACTGTTTGCTGTAGTTCAACAGCTGATTCGGGTATTCTCCCGATGCTGCTGCACTGCATCTGCTACCCTGCTCACTTTGTATTGTTATTATATTAATCGTATGTAATGGTTTTTACTCTTAATTCCATATTTGTGATGAACAAGTGTAAAAGAAAGACTGCTTATCGGTAGCACATAAACTTAGAGTTGGAAACGATGGCATTCCCAAGCTATTTCATTATGTATTCTAAAATTTAAAAAAAAATATGAAATCTGAAGCACAAGTTTTCCTGTCCCAAGCCTTTCAGATAAGGAGGACTCAACCTGTAGCAGCATTTCATTTTTGGATGTGAGACCTAGCTCAATATTCTTTACATTATCATTGTGACCACACTTCAAAAATACTTCATTGAATACGATCTGTTTTGGGTCATGACAGGAATTACAGTAACTTAGTACATTTAACTTTTAAAAAATAGGGAAGAAGGAGACATTTTGTTTCAACCCGAATTAGGAACATACAACATACAGTAGAACATAGAACAGTACAGCACAACACAGTACTGGCCCTTCAGTCCACAATGTTGTGTCGAACTGCATAAACCTATTTGTTGATCAATCTAACTCCTCCTTCCTAAACAGCCTTTATCATTACGTTTTACTCTCATCCATGTACCCATCTAAGAGTCTTAAATCTTCCTATTGTACCACAATCTGCCTTTAGAACCATCCTCAACTGTGCATTCCAGGCACTTATCTCTCTATGTTAAAACCCCACCTGTGACATCTCCCCTAAACTTTCTTCCACTTATTTTAAAATGATGTCCTTCGGTATTAGCCATTGCTGCCCTAGGAAAAATGTATTAGCTGTCCACTCTATTTATGCCTCCACTCATCTTAAAAACACTCATCGTTGTTTTTAACCCTCCTTTGCTCCAGAGAAAAGCCCTAGCTTGCTCAAACTTTCCTCATAAGACATGCTCTTTACTCCAGGCAGCATCCTGGTGAATTTTCTCTGCACTCCACATCCTTCCTATAGTGAGGTGACCATTAAACTCCACATCCTTCCTATCATGACGTGATCATAAGTGATCATAACCAGAGTTTTGTAGAGCTGCAACATGACATTGAAGCTCTTGAAAACACTTCCACAACTAACGAAGGCCAACAAACCATATGCCTTCTTAACCACCCTGTCAAATTGCGTAGGAACTTTGAGGGATTGATGGACGCCCCCAAGATCCCTTTATCCCTCGACACTGCTAAGAATCCTGCCATTAAACTTGTACTCTGCCTTCGAGTTTGACCTGCCAAAGTGTATCACTGCACACTTTTCCATTGGCTACTTCTCTGCCCAGCTCTGTATCCTGTCTATGTCACATTGACAACCTTCTACACCATCCATAGCACCAACAAACTTTCATGCCATCTGCAACTTTACTGACCTGCTACATTCTCATCTTAGTCATAGAAACATAGAAAATTGGTGCAGGAGTAGGCCATTCGGCCCTTCGAGCCTGCACCGCCATTCAGTATGTTCATGGCTGATCATCCAACTCAGAACCCTGTACCAGCCTTCCCTCCATACTCCCGATCCCTTTAGCCACAAGGGCCATATCTAACTCCCTCTTAAATATAGCCAATGAACTGGCCTCAACTGCTTCCTGTGGCAGAAAATTCCACAGGTTCACCAATCTCTGTGTGAAGAAGTTTTTCCTCATCTCGGTCCTGAAAGGCTTCCCCTTTAGCCTCAAACTGTGACCCCTCGTTCTGGACTTCCCCAACATCGGGAACAATCTTCCTGCATCTAGCCTGTCCAATCCTTTTAGGATTTTATACGTGTCACTTATAAAAATCACAAAGTTGGGTGAGGGGGGCTGAGGTCATGGAACAGATCCCTGTGGAACACCACTAGTCACAGACCTTCATGCAGAATATGCTTCCTACGTTACAACCCTCCTCCTCCTGTGGT
The DNA here is from genome assembly GCF_030028105.1 of Mobula birostris. Taxonomy (NCBI): domain Eukaryota; kingdom Metazoa; phylum Chordata; class Chondrichthyes; order Myliobatiformes; family Myliobatidae; genus Mobula; species Mobula birostris. The sequence goes on from NC_092390.1 coordinate 44,058,852, forward strand.
TAAACCATTTCCACATCCACATTGCCAAGCTTCCATGGGATCCCATTCCGCATGACTTTATGGATGAGCCTTCCATGAGCTGTGTGGTGCAAAAGGCACAATAGTGCCTCTTTCACCTCAGACGATTGAGGAAGTTTGGTATGGGCCCCCAAATCCAAAGAAGTTTCTACAGGGGCACAATTGAGAGCTCCTGACTGGCTGCATCACTGCCTGGTATGGGAACTGTACCTCCCTTAATTACAGGATTCTGCAGAGAGTGATGTGGATAGCCCAGCACATCAGTAGTTGTGAATTTCCCATGATTCAGGACATCTACAAAGACAGGTGTGTAAATGGGGTCACCCCAACCACAATCCGGGAAATGGTACAGCAGCATAAAAGCCAGGACCAACAGACTCCAGGACAGCTTCTTCCACCAGGCCATCAGACTGATTAACTCACGCTAATTTGAATGTATTTCTATGTTACATTGACTGTTCTATTTATTATAAATTATTATAAATTACTATGATTGCACATTGAACATTTAGTCAGAGACATAACGTAAAGATTTTTACTCCTCATGTCTATGAAGGATGTAAGAAATAAATTCATTCATTCATTCATGGGGAATATTGTTATACACCTTACGACAATCCACACAGCATCACATTTGTTTCGTCACTTCCTCAACGAAGTCAATCAGACTTGTAATTCATGATGTACCCCTCACAAAGCCATGCTGACTGCCCTTAGTGTGACCATACTTCTCCAAATGCGTGTAATTCCTGTCCCTAAGTATCCTCTCCATTAGTTTGCCCATCCTGATGTAAGACTCCCTATGGAACATTTTGCTTATGTTGATTATGGCAAGCATAAACATTTCAGGTCAGAAATTACAGCTAGAACACAACATGTGGCTTCTGATTTTTTTTGGTTAGTTCTTCATTAGATCCACTTTTTTCTAATGGTCGCACTCTTAAGATGCACCTTCCTGTCATAATTTGTCTTGATTCAGATTTTATTTCCCAAAGTGTGTTTTGCACTCTGGTTGGCACCAGCAATCTGTTCTTACTTAACAACAGAAACTTTTGTTATTAATTCAAAATAAAACAATCATCACACCATTGAAAGTAGGGACCTGTGAGTGAATTAAACAGGCCCCATCCTTTTCTCCACCAAGACATTGATTTTGTGTATATAAAAAAAGATTTCTCCCATAATTTCCACTTAAAAAATCAGTGTTTGACAACCATTTGTAAAGATCAGTCAGTGAACCAGATCATAACCAGAGTTTTGTAGAGCTGCAACATGACATTGAAGCTCTTGAAAACACTTCCACAACTAACAAAGGCCAACAAACCATACACCTTCTTAACCACCCTGTCAAATTGCGTAGGAACTTTGAGGGATGGATGAACGCCCCCGAGATTCCCTTATCCCTCGACACTGCTAAGAATCCTGCCATTAAAATTGTACTCTGCCTTCGAGTTTGACCTGCCAAAGTGTATCACACACTTTTCCATTGGCTAATTCTCTGCCCATGGAGGCTTGGGGACAGCTAGAGCTACAAAGTGTGATCATCTGCTCTGCACTGCATTCCACTCTGTGCCCTGTACTACGTCCATCTCCCCTTTCCCTCACCCTCACCCCACAACTCCATTCTTTCTCAGCTCCTCAGCAGACAATTGGCTTTTTAAAAGCGTTATGTCCTAATTTTGACATCTTCCAATTTAGCATAGCAAAATGCTTAACATTCAGTTGCTGAGCAATGATATCCAAATATTATATTGGTAAGCAGGGTTAAATTTACTTGTACCATTCGTATGGAGATAATGGCTACAATGGAGACCTTAGGCTGAAATTCAAATGAAGATTTAGATTAAAAGAATAAAATACCATCTCATCAGTATGCTTCTCTGGGAAGGAAAGTGACCCATAAAAGCTATTACCACCATTAAACAGAATATAAAATTAATGAAGCAATCATTATAATATATAGAAAATATTTAGATTCAAAATTACAGTTGATGGATCAAAGGTACATATTTGAAATATATATATATATTTCAAATTTGAAATATATATATATATATATATATTTCAAGCATATATGAAAACCAAGTAAATTAGAAAGAAAATCAACTGCAGCTTTATTTCAGATTTGAATATATAATCATAGAAATGAAGAAATGAGTTTATTCCAAAGATTGGTGTTCTTTATTTTTCATACGTTCAGATTATCTTAATTGATGATTGCAAACCAAAGATATTATTAAAGTACAACATTTGTAAGTTTAGGATAGCAGAATGTGTGCCTTTGGGGCACACAGAATTAGAGCTTTATTGCATTGTGCCATGGAGTATTGGATAAGGCTTTGCTGTAAGTTGAATATGATGTTAAGCTTTCACGTACTTCCTAAGAGGAAATTATGAAACAGGAATCTTTTAGGTGAGAAGCAATATCAGAAAATTCTTCAGGCATTCTGGTCAGTGTTGAATCATGTAATCTCTGTGAGCCTAGAATTTTCCAATGAAGGAACTCTGAACAAAAACATCACTCAAATAGTTCAGATGATGGGTGTTGACCTGAACACTGACCGTCCATTTCCTTCCATGATTATGGCCTGACCCACCAAATTTTGCCAACATTTTATTTATTGCTTTAAATTCCAGAACCTTTAATCTCTTGCAACACTGCAGCATTCCTCCCTCTGCTTGATTACTTCCTGCATTTTTGTTTTTTTGTTTCAGATATCCAGCAAGTGCAATATTTATACTCCAATTATTCAAGTCAGGTTGGCGTAGCCACAAAGTGGAAGCATTACTGGAGATGAGGTACTGCTGCTCTGTAGTGCATAACGATAACCCGTTTCCCACGGTTAAAAGGCCATTTTTCACTGACCTCTATGTACCTGAGAAAGGAGAGATTATGGAGGAACAGAACTAGGGAGAGGATCAGGGTGATCAGAAGGAAGACCAAAGTTCAAAATAAATTTATTATCAAAGTTCATTTATGTCACCATATACAGCCCTGAGATTAATTTCCTTGCAGAAATATTCAATAAATTAATAGAATAATAACTATAACCATAATAGAATTGCTGTGGATAAGGGATAGAGGAAGGCTCACGATTTATGATACATGTTAGGAAAAGGGTGGTGGCAGGTTGGGGATAGTCAGTCAGATTTTTGGGAGGGCAATCAAGAACAGTAGAAAGTTAAAGAAGGCACACACTTGGAAGAAGGTGGACTCTCCTTCAACGTTCCAGGTCGTATGAAACTTTTCAATTATCATGGAAGTAGATGTCTAACTTCTACAAGAACTAATTCAATGTTGTCACAAGCCTTTAGGCATGGGATGTGACATCACTTGAGCTATGTACATTTAGTGGCCATGTTACTGTCAAATGAATATGTCTCTCAATATAATAGACTTCTCTAGCTCTGTGAATTACCATTGTGTGTGTGTGTGTGTGTGTGTGTGTGTGTGTGTGTGTGTGTGCGCGCGCCCTTAACTCCTGGTGGAGTCGTCGGGGCGCCGTCATGACAAGCTTTTTTTTTGGTATGCTCATCGTACGGCGTGTCTTGGGTATCTGAAACCTGGCGGAGCCCATACCTCTCCAGGTTTTTTTTTACGAGGTTGAGTTGTTAGCTCAACACTCAACCCAGGCACGGATGGAGAGCGTGCAAGGGAGCCGGCTGGATTCGAACTCTGGACCTCTCGCCTTGAAGTCCAGCGCTGATGCCACTATGCCACCAGCCGGCGAATTACCATTATATGGTGTTAAATTAAATAATCAACTCAGGAAGAGTAAAATCTTTAAGTGTTACCATAAATTGCTGCTATTCATCATTCAAAAGAAAAGAAACTTTTCATTTGCACTCAGTGTCACTTTATTAGGTACAACTGTACACCTGCCTGACGCCAGCCCCCTAGGCCTGAGTTGACATAGTAGTGTACACCTGCTCATTAATGCAAGTAGCTAATCAATCAATCATGTGGCAGCAATTCAATGCATAAAAGCATGCAGATATGGTCAAGAGATTTATTGTTGTTCAGACCAAGCATCAGAATGGGGAAGAAATGTGATCTAAGTGATTTTGACTGTAGAATGATTGTTAGTGCCAGATGGGTGGTTTCAGTATCTGAGAAACAGCTGATCTCCTGGGATTTTCACACACTACAGTCCCTAGAGTTTACAAAGAATGGTGTGAAACACACAAATAAAAAGCATCCAGTAAGTGGCAGTTCTGTGCACAAAAACACCTTGTTAATAAGATAGGTCAGAGGAGGGAGGAGAAGATGGTGGCGCGACACAGCGCGTGTGGCCATTCTGAATGATATCGATGTGTGTTAACTAGGGGGCTGTGCACAATCCTGATTTGATGGAGACAGCCATGAGAAACACGGAGGAACTTCTGAAATGTCCGCTTCGCTGCTGCTGCTACAGCGCGATCGAGAATCTCCAGAGGGGAGGGCCCCAGATCCTCAGCTTTGCCTATTGCCTGTTGCCGGGGCCGGGGTCAAAGCACTTGGCAGAGATGGTGCTTGGTACTCGGTGTCGGAGAGCTGGTCGGAGGCTCAGAGTTTTCGGACGGACTCCGAGCCGGACTGTGGTCGGATGCTTCCAGGATGCTGCATCGGCAAGTTTGCAGCGCTGGAGGTTCACCATCTGCATGAGATGATAGGATTTCCAAGAGACTTTGAGACTTTTTACCGTGTCCATGGTCTGTTCTTATCAAATTACGGTATTAACTGTATGTTATAATTATGTGGTTTTTGTCAGTTTTTAAGTTGGTCTGTCATGTGTTTCTGTGATATCATTCTGGAAAAACATTGTATCATTTCTTAATGCATGCATTACTAAATGACAATAAAAGAGGACTGCTTGTCATCATAATCTAATCTAATCTAATGTCCAGACTGGTTCAAGCTGTCAGGAAGGTGATAGTAACTCAAAAAACCACATGTTACAACAATGGTGTGCAAAGGAGCATCTCTGAACACCTAAATCCTTGAAGTGGATGGGCTACAGCCACAGAAGATCACAAAATACATGCAGTGACTACTTTATTAGGTATTGGTGGTGCCCAATGAAGTGGACGCTGTATCCTGCGGTGGCCCCTGATCTTCTGCCCTTAACTGAAATAGTCCTCCAAGCTAACATTTTTAGGCAATCCTCATCAGTATCCTGTTCTGCTTATTCTTGTTTCTTGTCCTCTGACTGGAATTAGCGGAATGGAACAGATAGAGAAGATAAGAAGATGGATATAATTGGGCTAAGTGGATCAAAAGATGAATAATAATACATGAGACTACAGATTCAGGAATTTGGAGCAACAAGCAATCTCCTGGAAGAACGAACAAGTTAGTCAGTATTCACAAACAAAATTTAAAGCTTGACTTTTGAGGTTGAGACTCTTCAAAACTGAATGATCTTAGCTTATGTCCCTTCAAATTTATCTTCAAACTATGATGATAGAAAAATGGGGGGTTATGTAGGATAAAGGGTTAGTTTGATATTAATGTAGGTTAAAAGATCAGCACAACACTGTGGGCTGAAAAGCCTGCGTTGTGCCGTAGTGTTCTATATTCTGTGTCTAAACTATACTCCTGCAAATGATATATGTTGAAGCAAGCACTTCACTGCAAGACATAAATTCAGACATTGTTTGTGGGGCAAGAAGACAGAAGAATTTGGAAAGGAAATAATTTTTGCTTCTCATGGAGAGCCATGGAGTCACACAACATGCAATCATGCCCTTCAGCCCACTGAGTCCATGCTAGCTTTTAAACACCCATTTTACACCAAATCACTAATCTCACTTTATTCTCCCCATATCTCTATTAACCCTTCCTCTTGATTCTACTGCTCACCTATGCATCGGGAACAATTTACATCAGATAAGTAAACTACTGACCTACATGTCTTTGGCATGTGAGAGGGAAACTAGAGCTCCTGGGGGAACCCATGCCATCTCAAGGAGAATGTTCACTCTACGCAGGGAGCAGCCAATGTGAGGATTGAACCCAGGTCCCCAGAGCTGTGAAGCTGCCACTCCACACGTTGGGCCACTGTGCTGCCCACAGTTCCTACGCATTCCCTAATCTCAGCAAAGACATTTTTTTGACAGCTCCTTCTTATTCAAGTGTAACGTTTGTGGGATCTTGACCATACAGGGAAATGCCAGTTCTGCTTATAGTTTTGGAGATGTTCGTGATAAAGTGGGTCTCATCTTAACAAAATAAACTTGGAGAGCTATTGGCATTGAAGAAGCAGAACATCATAATACATGCAGCCTTTTCAGCCACTTTTATATGTGACACAATTTACCCAAAACTAACTTGCTCAATATGACTTCCGAGAGGCCCACAGCCTTGTCATGGCTTGAAGGCTTGTGTGCCTCAGTGACCCACAGATCTATGTTGGCTGGAGTCAGGGTGTTATGCTTTGGTTTCTTGGTGGGGTCGCCCAAGCCAGACAAGTCAGAAGGTAGAGGACAGTCTAAGAGTGGTCCACTGGTCCTCCAGATTCAGGGGTTCAGCTCAGAGCTAATAACACTGACTGGTAAAACAAAATTGTTATGGAAACAGCAATGAAGAATTCTTCTACATCTGAGTGTGATGGTGTTCCTGTGTCTCCACCTGGGGCTTGCATGACTGACAGTAGTGAAAACGGAGAGGAAGCTACTGAAGCAATGAAGGAAGCTCTGAACTCTGCCAGAGTTGGAGGATGTTCATGGCTGTCCTAAATTCCAGAGGCTGGGGTCAAAGAAACACTCACAACACGCTAGAGGAACTCAGCAGGTGGGGCAGCATCTGTGGAAACGATCAGTCAACGTTTCGGGCTGGAACCCTTCGTTCATTTGCTTTAACAAACATAGATCTAAAGTGCTGAAATTCAAGTTTAATTTCAACCACCATTACATTACTGCTGTACAACTCATACCTTAGTAGCATGCTTAAACACCTCAACCTTCCGAACACACGCACAGTATCTGCATTATATTTCAAGAATTCTACAACAAAAATAGACAACGTTGGAACTACGCAGCAGGTTGGGCCACATCTGTGGGAAGAGAAACAGAGTTAAGATTTTAGTTTGAAGACCCTTTTTCAGAAGTGGGACTGAGCTAAAAGAAGCTTGTTAACCTGCAGGGAATGTAGGCGGATGAGTAAAATGGGGATAAATTGCACACCAAGTTATCTGGTCAATGAGTGAATGGAGCTGTAAGCTGGGCACCTCCAGAGAGAGATAAAAAGGGGGAAAGAGGGGAAAGAATCAGACCAGCTGACTTGATTTCTCTCTCTTCTATCAGTCTTTCCTCCACCTGCTTGTTCCCCTGGGTGCCAGGGTTCATGCTCCATATTTCCTCCAAATCTCCTCCATTTATTCTTGTTCAGATACTTTCTCTTTCTTTCCATACCGTGTTCTACCTATCTTACCCTTTTACTAGCTTTACACCTTATTGTCTACCGGTACTGCACTATTTCTGTAATTCTAACATCTTATTCTGCACTGTAAACACAAAATACTCTGCAGATGCTGGGGTCAAAGAAACACTCACAACACGCTGGAGGAACTCAGCAGGTGGGGCAGCATCTGTGGAAACGATCAGTCAACGTTTCGGGCTGGAACCCTTCGTCAGGACTGAAGAGGGAAGGGGCAGAGACCCTATAAAGGAGGTGGGGGGAGGGGGGAAGGAGAAGGCCGGTAGGTTCCAGGTGAAAAACCAGTCAGGGGAAAGATCAAGGGGTGGGGAGGGGATGGGCAGGAAAGGTGAAGAAGGAATAGAGGAAAACACAATGGGTAGTAGAAGGAGTTGGAACCATGAGGGAGTTGATAGGCAGGAAAGGTGAAGGAGGAATAGGGGAAAGCACAATGGGTAGTAGAAGCTCCATCCGCCACAACAGACAGGATCTCCCGGTTGCCACCCACTTCAACTCTGTTTCACATTCCCATTCGGATATGTCCATACATGGCCTCCTCTACTGCCATGATAAGGCCAAACTCAGGTTGGAGGATCAACATCTCATATACCATCTATGTAGATAGATCCCTTGGTATGAACATTAAGTTCTTCAACTTCCGGTAATTTCCTCCCCCTCCCTTCCCCTATCCCAGTTTCACTCTGCCCCCTCCCCCAGCTGCCTACTACCTCCCTCATGGTTCCGCCTCCTTCTACTACCCATTGTGTTTTCCCCTATTCCTTCTTCACCTTTCCTGCCCATCACCTCCCTGCTTCCCCTCCCCCATCCCTTTATCTTTCCCCTGACTGGTTTTTCACCTGGAACCTACCAGCCTTCTCCTTCCCATCCTCCCCCCACCTCCTTTATAGGGCCTCTGCCCCTTCCCTCTTCAGTCCTGACGAAGGGCTCTGGCTCGAAACGTTGACTAACCGTTTCCACGGATGCTGTCCGGCCTGCTGAGTTCCTCCAGCGTGTTGTGAGTGTTGCTTATTCTGCACTGTATTATGGTTTTACCTTAATGCACCGTTGTAAGGACTAATGTATGAACAGCACATAAAGTAAGTTTTCATTGTACATGAGTCAGGGGGGCCTCTACTTTAATACAAATCAACAATATATAATCAAACATTTATAACAAATAAATTGACTTATTTTCATTTTATCTCCTACAAAGTAGATAAACAGATCAATGTTCAAAGATCCTGAAGTTATCTAAAGGGGTGTAAGAGAAGTTGAATTTTGAGACATCTCAAATTGAGAATCTCAGCTGTTCACTCGTTTCTACAGAGCAGGGATAAAACGTAATGTATTTTCACAGCAATCCCCAAAATCCTGTACAAGAAAACAATCAGCTAGTTTCCAATGTTAATAAATTTCAATATTAAACATAATCTGTCACCACCTACAGGGTATATTGTCTATTATAAATTGGGGAAAATGTGTGATGACAAAACAGGAACATAATTTACTTCTCACCTTCAATGAAAATAAAAACTAAGTATGGAAATGAACTGCTGATGCAAATTCACATGGTCAAGGTTTAACCCAATAATTCTTGCTGAAAAGAAATTTGAACTGACATTTACCCCAAATGCTATCTAATAGCTGTATTTGAGACCTGAACAATGAGGTGAAGATACTACTTTACTTCTGAGAGTTAAAAGAATTTCAAAAGTAACCATGAAGTTAATCTATTTTCTATTAATGTTCTGCTTCAGTCTGGGTACAGTTAGAACTTCTATCCATTTCAACTGCACTTGAAACTTCATTATTGGCTGTTTCTTTTCTCACGGGTGTACAGACGTATTGACTTCATATTTATATCATACTTGTCTCTATACTCCTCTGGCCTATTCTGAATTTAACTAATCTTCAGAAATAAAAATCCCAGCACATTACTCATTGCCTGCATACTCCCACTGAGGCTATCCAGATTTTATTCTTATAACTAGCACACCAAACCAGAATGTATAATACCTTAGACTTGACTCCTACAGGGAAAAAAAGACATATTTAGGATCCATGGAAATTACTTCTACTGCATAACTGTGCAGAATATGTAATAGAATTCCAGTGCAAGATTGCTAAAATCAGAATTGCAGGAGGAGCTCTGTGGCACAGGCAGCATCTGTCGGGGTGGAGAGATGGCTGATGTTAAGACCCTGCATCAGAACTTCCTTTGAAAGGATGCGTTCTTAGTGCTTCCACCAATGTTCTATCACTGAATAAAGGTGGTGTCCTGCTGCGTGGTCTCCAGCCCAAAGGTTTGACCTTCCCTCTGCAGCCTGAGGAGCTGGGTTTCTCCAGAAATGAAAAGAAGATTGCAACATCTGCAGTTTCTTTTAACTCTACAGTAAAATCAAATCTAGGCAGAAAATATAAAAATACCCAATAGGCTTCTTGATGTTTTAAGAGTACTAAGGTTATTTTAAGGACGTGCTTTGTATATGTCAATTGCAATGTTGAATAACAGCAAGCCCAAACAGAATGCTATGTGAGCAGCCTCCCTACATTTTAAGCAACGCACACAAAATACTGAAGGAACTCAGCAGGCCAGGAAGCATCTATGGAAAAGAATACAGTCGACGTTTTGGGCTGAGATCCTTCCGCAGGACTGGAGAAGAGCAGATGAGGAGAAGTATTAAAAGGTGGGGGGAAGGGGAGGGGGAAACACGAGGTGATAGGTGAAACTGGGAGGAGGAGGAGTGAAATTAGGAGCTGGGAAGTTGATTCGTGGAAGAGATACAGGGCTGGAGAGGGGGGAATCTAATAAAAGGAGATAGAAGGCTATGGAAGAAAGAAAGGGGGGGGGGTGGGAGGAGCACCAGAGGAAGGTGATGGGCATGCAAGGAGATAAGGTGAGAGAGGGAAAAGAGGATGGTGAAGTGGGGGGGGGAATCAATGTTCATGCCATCAGGTTGGAAGCTACCCAGACAGAATATAAGGTGTTGCTTTATAGACATATTTGGAATGTGAATAGGAAGTGGAATTAAAATAGGTGGCCGCTGAGAGATCCCGCTTTTTCTGGCGGATGGAACGCAGGTGCTTGGCAAAGCGGTCTCCCAATCTACATAGGGTCTCACCGATATACAGGAGGCCACGCCGGGAGCCCCAAACATATTCAGTGACTCCAACAGACTCACAGGTGAAGTGTTGTCTCACCAGGAAGGACTGTTTGGGGCCCTGAATGGTAGTGAGGGAGGAGGTGTAGGGGCAGGTGTAGCACTTGTTCCGCTTGCAAGGGTAAGTGCCAGGGGGAGATCAGTGGGGAGGGACAAGGGAGTCACGTAGGGAACAATCCTTGCGGAAAGCAGAAAGTTTGGCGGGGGGGAGAGATGTGCTTGGTGGTGGGAACCCACTGGAGATGGCAAAAGTTACGGCGATTCTAAGCAAGGATAACGCACTAGTGGCAGCATCCTAACAATGGCATAAAAATTAAACTTTTTTTTATGAGAAGTTACATGCTGCATAGCATCCTAATGGATTAAATATCGAAATATATACCTTGCTAATTATGGCAGCACCATTAGCTGGTGTGAATTCAATACTTTATTGAAATAATACAGCATTACATAATACAGGTGTAGACTTTGCAATAAGTTTTTCACTGTATCCGCAACCACTTGGCTTTCTTTCCCTGTCCTTGGCATATTGAATCAGATAAGTTTTGTGTATTGAACATTTCAGTAATATCTGAGTAATCTTGTAAATATGTTGCTTGTTTAAATAATTCACTACAGGTTATAAAACCCTCATACCCATGTACTTCACCAAATGTCAGTTGCTGAAAAGATAGGGACTTTATTCCTTGGAATATAGAAGATTGAGGGGAGATTTGATAGAAGTATACAAAATTATGAGGGGTATAGATAGAGTAAGTGCAAGCAGGCTTTTTCCACGAAAGTTGGGTGGGACTACATCTAGAAGTCATGGGTAAGGTTAAAAGATGAAAAATTTAAGAGGAACATGAGGGGAAACTTCACTCAGAAGGTCATGAGGATGTGGGACGGGCTGCCAGTGCAAGTGGTGCAGCATTGTTTCAGTTCCTGTAGCACTATTTATGATAAACCCCACTGAGTCCCAGCATGTGCTGTGTTTGGTCGGATGTGAGGATGATGGAGTGTTGGTTTGCCCTTCTATGCCACACCATCTTGACTTTAGGAAATCTGCACCCTCTCCTCTGATTCCTTGCACCACGTTTACCTTTGTGACTCAGCATGCATAGAAATGGTAAGACCTTTAAAGCTGGCTAGTCACATTTAATTTAGAGTCCTGGAGTCACAGAGTAGTAGAGTATCGAAACAGGGCCTCTGGCCAAACTTGTCCAGGTTGACCATGGTGTCCCCTTAGCTAGACACATTTGCCCATGTTTGGCATATTTCCCCCTAAAGCCCTCCTATCCATATAATTATCCAAAAGTCTGTTAAATGTTGTTAATATACTTGCTTCAATCACTTCAATTTTATTTTATTTTATTTAGAGATACAGTTGGCAACGGGCCATTCCAGCCCAATGAGCCTTGCCACCCAGCCACCGACCTATTCAACACTAGCCCAATCACAGGACAATTTACAGTGACTCATGCCACCCAGCCACCTACCTATTTAACACTAGCCCAATCACAGGACAACTTACAATGACTCATGACACCCAGCCACCCACCTGTTCAACACTAGCCCAATAACAGGACAATTTACAATCACCAATTTACCTACTAACCAGTACTTCTTTGGACTAAGAAGGAAACAAGAGCTCCTGGAGGAAACCCACGTGGTCACAAGGAGAATGTACAAATTTCATACAGATGGTACAGAAATTAAACTCCGAATTCCGATGCCCTGGGCTGTATTATGTTGTCTGCCATATTTCTGGAAGGTCACTCCAGATACACACCGCTCTGTCTGAAGAAGTTGCCCCTCTGGTTCCTTTTAAATCTGTTCCCTCTCAGTTTAGTTCCCTAACTTTTCTTTTCTCTTCCGTGGGAAAAAGACAATGCACGCACCCTGTCCATTCCCCTTGTTATTTTATACACTTAAATATGGTCATTCCTCAATCTTCTATGTTCAAAGGAATTCGAAGGAATTTGCTCAGTTAATTTGTTGGGGCTCATGGGTGATGTTACTTTGATCACCGGACTTTTCTATTTTAGTGCACTGCTATTGTATATGACTAAATTGCATGTGGCTGTTGGAGGCTGAGAAACTCAGATTCTTCTGCATATGGTTATAAATTGGACAGTTGCAATAAAAAATTGTGATTGATAGGGATTAAAATAAAATACACATGCCGTAACAAATTCCATGATTTTGAGTTGAAATAATGTTCTGAATATTGAGAGGTTTCTAGCAATAATTATGTTTGCCTCTACATTCAATCTGGGACTTTAACAAGAATGTTCAGCACCTGCCTAACAATTGCACCCTCAATTGAACTACATTCAAAGCAGAACATCACTATTCAAATCAATGCACATCAAAGGGTTTCCAGTTATTATTATGTGAATATCTCCTGCATATATAAAGCTTGAAAGTTTTAAAAAATTTATTGGCTTCTGCAAGCCTTACAAACCATTTATAAACTTGCTGGGGTTCCTAATTCTTATCTTAAAAGCTCTCCTTCCTACTCCATTACCCTTGTAAGTTCACTCCCCACTAATCTTTTCTCCTCATATCTCACTTTTATCCCCTCTTGTCTAGCCCTTTCCCACCTACATCTAGGATATCTCACATTGCCTTGGCCAGTTTAACAACTCCAATTTTCTAGCCTCCATTGCTTCCTCTACACCATGGAAGCCCTGCCTGTATGCATCTTCATCCCCTCATCAGGAAGGTCTTTGGACTTCCAACTTTTTTCTGGAACATAGATCTAACAAGTTCCCCTCTACTAACATTCTTACCTGTTTTGTTCTTACCCTGAACAACATCCCATTTGATGCCTCTTACTTATTATGAATGAAAAGTGTGGCCATGGACACTAGCTATTCCTGCCTTTCACTGGTGACTTCGAACAGTCTATGTTCCAAACCTTATCTGGCACCACTCCACAACATTTTCACCGCTACACTGATGATTCGTTCTGCTTTCCACACTCATGTGAAACTTGTCAATTGTATCAACGTTGCCACTTTACCCTCGAATGATATGAGCCATTTTTGTCACCTCTCTACCCTTTCAGGAGAAAATCTGTCCAACATTCACTATAAACTGTCTAACTCCCACAGCTGCCTAAATTATACCTCTTCCCATCATAGCTCTTGTAAAGATGCCACTCTTTCTCTTAGTTTCTCCATCTCCATTTCATCTGTTCTCAAAAAGGTGCTTTGAGGTTCAGGACTTCTGAAGTGCTTTCCTTTTTCAGGAAATGTAGTTATCCCTCTGCTGTATTTGATGGAGCCTCTTCTGAACCAGCTCCACTTCTCACACTTCTGTTCCCCTTCAGGGACAGAGTCCTGTTTGTCTGCTTTCACCCTACCAGCCTCTGTATCCAGCAGAACATTCTTCATCATTTCCACCACCTGCGACACATACCCATCACCGGTTATTCTTTACCGCTTTCTGTAGGGACCATTCTCTCTGTGACTCGCTGATTCACTTATCCTTCCCCGTACCCTGGCACTTACCCCTACAGCCGGAGGAGATGCAACACCTGTCCCTACATTTCTTTCCTCACCTCCATCCAGAGATCTAAGCAGCTCGTCCGACTGAGACTGAGATTCATGTGAACCTCCTCCAACCTTGCATTCGGTGCTGAAGATGTGCCCTTTGGTAGACAGGGTGACTAGTCTGCTAAGCACTTGTGTTTTGTCTGCACTGGCCATCCTGAGCTCCTGGCTGCATATCGTTCCACATCAACCTGTATGTTCTCCACCTTCTCACTGCCGTGGTGGGGCTAAGCAAAAACCAGAAGAACAGCAACTCTTATTCGTCATAGATGGTATCCTTCTAGTCTGCCCAGAATCTCTCACCCTCTTCTTTCAAATAATCCTGCTCCCACCAGTCCATTTCCCCTCACCTAGTTACATCTACCTATCACTCACTTAACCGATTCATTATTTTATTCCCTCCTCCACTCCAATCTACCTATTGTCCTTCCCTCATCCATTTCCACTTTTCATATTCCTTATCAGATTTCAGAACCTGCATTCCTTTGTTAGCTCCAATTATTACTGTTCAGTCTCTACTTCTATCCTCTCCTGCCCCTACCTGCCCTTCATTCCCCTCTTCACCTCATTCCACCTATCACTTGCCAGCTCCTGCCTCAACCCTCCTCCTCATCACTGGCTAGCTTCCCTCTAGACCCTCAGTCCTAATGCAGGATCTCAAACTGGAATGTCATCAGTCTCTCTACTTCCACAGATGCTGCCTGACTCGGTGAGTTCCTCCAGCAGTTTGGTTTTTACACAAGGCTTCCTCTGTTTCCGGGGATGGACAGAGTGGAAACCTTTGGGGATGTTCTTAGAAAAATAGACCTGAATGAACTGTATCTCAACAGCATCAACAGAGTATCAGAACAGTCTGTTTGCATAGGCTTTCCAAAAATAAATTAGCACAGGTTAAGGGCAGGGATGATATATGCTACTATTCTAACGAGGTATTGACATCCTCCAGTGCCTCTCCATGAACACTGCTGTTATCAGCTTATGGATCAGCCTCTCTTTGAAGTGGAGGACAGCAGTGACCTAATTAAGTTCTGGTGCATTTTATTTTCCAGCCAGTTCAACTTTGATAGAGATTGCAGTTTGCATGTCCCATTATATCATTGATGCTGTTGCTAGGATCATAGACATTTATTCCACAGAGCATTTCATTGTCTGCTGAAATTTCCACAACAATTGGTAATGGTCTTTTACTTACTCTTTGACAAGGAAGTGTAGCTCTTTGCAGATAGTCCAATACATTACATTATTGCTGGTGCCATTGGAAACTTCCTTACAAAGACTGGCTTCCTCGAGTACCTACCTATGTTCTGCTTAGTGCCACGGTTTGTGTAAAGGCAATGATTCATCTGGTTCTCTTGCTCTTCTGTTTATCCTACTGTCTGCCCACATTTACTGCAAGAAGGGCGCAACTTGTTAAGAAGGTGCTGCAAATGAGTTTGAGAGGACGTGGTTGTGAGAACAATGACAATTTTTAAAAGTGACATGTGAGAAGGAAATACAAAAGCTATCCTCTGTTGACTATGACTGCAAAGGGAAGCACATGATGAAAACTATTTGTTACACTGTTGTTGGGGGTGAACTGAGACATGAGCCCATGCATCCTCGTAGCAAATCCACAGTCTGAAAACACACAAGTAACCATTTCTTCCCCACTACAACTATCTGGAGGGCATTGAGGACAATATGTTGTCTGTACAAGAAAGGTCTGAGTGTAAGGGCCCTCTTACCACCAGCCAAAGAGGATCTATCTGTCTGTGAGGTTGAACGGCAATGGGGCCAGACCTTTCCTTTGCAACACCAGAGACAGCTGGTGACACTTGGTGCCAATATACTTTGCTTCTACACACAGCTTGCTGCAGCCACATAGGAAGGTGAGGTCTTCAGGATGACTGCAATGTTTGATGTACTTTTGCACCTATTATCAGGGGATTTGTGCATCATAACCCATCAGACTCCCTCTGTCTTGGGCTCACAGATCAACTGGAAGATGGCTTAGATTATTATCAAGGTGAAGGAGCAGGCAACAGGCCAAACCTGCACCAAGTACTGCAGCCCTAAGAACATATACCCTGTAGAATCTGACGACCAGGTCTACTCAGTTATTGTCAGTATCATTTCCACAGACCCATTCTTTGTTTGGTCTTTCCAATCCACTCCAACCAATTCTTGTTGCACAACTCAGTCTCTCTGAACCTTCAGACCTGATGATGAAGAAGAGAGTGAATTGGTTGGGCAATTACCGAAGCACACTCCCTTCCTTGCTCTTAACCCAACTAACCCTAGCTCCCAATGCCAACTCAAATTAGTCACCGTTGCTAATCAACCTGCAAACTGATCATTGATCCAAGCAGAAGATAGTGACATCATCCACATACAGGGAGACTTTGTCCTTCCTGGGTGCATCCATTGCCCGGCAATGTCACCACTCTCATTTTCAACATGCAAGATAATTTAATGTCAGTTCCTGTACACAAGCATAAATGAGAACAGGTCCTTCCTGTGGATTTGGCAGAGGTCTATGCAACACACAAACAAAAGAAAGGAGAATGGACAATCCTATCTGACTCTAGACTTGATGGGGAAACTATATTTGCTTCTTTACAATATTAATGCTGAAAAGTACTAATCCTCCCTCAAGGAGTACAATTAGTATCAGAAGATTTAATTTAATGAAGGCTCAGGCATGAATATTCTATGGACCACACTAATTCCAATATTGTAATACAAAAGGTATTTAATATTTAATCCTCATGCAATAATAAGCAATCTTGTATCCAATAATTAAATGTGATTCTTTATTTACTGTACATAATTCCAATTTGCACTTTCATGATGATAAAGATGATTTTCTAATTCTCAATTATATTTTAATTTATCCTTTTTTTGCCTGAACATTATATTTATGAAGGCTTCATTAACCATTTTGTTATTAAATGTAGTATGATTTTAATCTAATACGGGTGATTTATATGAGTATGTTATGAATTCATTCAATTTTACAATTGCTGTTTAATTACAATTAAATGGCAAACATTTTGCTTGGGAATTGGTAATGTCTGGAGGTGATAAAGGTGATAAATATATGGTTTAATTATAGCTTCAACTAATTATGCTTTTAACTTAGGTTTAATGAATGTAACAAGGTTTATATTCAGTTTGCTTATGGATTGGAATAGTTAATTATATATTCAGAGATTTAGGCAAAATAATTGTTGATTGCATAATGAGGAATACACTTTCAATTAGACAAGGTAGAATATATGTCTGATACTGGAAAGAATACTTAAGATATCTGTCAACCAACGTATTCAAGAAACAGAAATAGAAAATGCTTTACTGATGCTTAAGATGTTTTACAACAGAATTAATTTTACAGTGTAGCCACCAAGTATCATCTGACTATTTCTTTCCAAAAATGCTGCCTTGTTTGCTGTGAATTTCCAGCTATTTGGGGTACCAGATGGAAATTATTTCAATTATTTAGAAAAGAACATCCCCCAAAGTTTCACATTTGCCATGGAATGATTATGCTGGCAATACGTACGTGAGCCACTACAGAGTCTGAAAGCATCATTGCAATATTCAGGAATCATTAATCAGAAAAATCTTTGCCTACAGCTTCTATTTTCCCATGAGAGGTGGATATTAATTAATTTGATCAAAATGACAGCTTTCCCTCAAATTAACTGGGTCATTTGAAGATTTCTTTTTCACTTAAATAAACTTACAACCTTAAATATGAGTTGTCATCTCTTGATCACAATTAGTACTTATGGTAGTAGGAAAATCCAGCATAATTCAGTCAAAGAAAATCTGAGTCTTCTGTGATTATTAGCAAGATATGCTAATAATGTGTCAAATTATCTGGTCATAAGGATAAGGATAAAACTGGATTTTACTGGTGAAGTAGTAAGTCGCTACAAACAAGAAGCTGGATTAAGTACCGCTGCTCCTCATGCTTGTTCCACCATTATTATCACAGCTGCTGTTTTAATTCTACACTATCTTTATATGACATAGGCCCTTTAAGCTTGCTCAGTAATTCTTTAAATTTATGGCTGATCATCTACATCAGCACTATTTTCCTTCCTGTCTCCATATCCCATGTTTCCCTTACTATTGATCTCTATGGATGTCTGATTTGCATGAACTCAATGATGTTTTGTCATTGAGATCATTCAAAGCAGAGCCTCTGCAGCCTCCTGAGGTGAACAGCCATGAAAATTGATCACCCTGATGAGCCCTGTGAGAATTTTGAAGTTTCCACGTCACTTCTCGTTCCTTTAAATCTGCAAGGATAAATACCTAGTTTACTCTCTTTACAAGGCAGCTCCTCTCCCAGGATTGCATCTTTGCCACAGTTCCTCTACGGCAAAATAAATCTTTTTTTTAAAATCACAATACTTAAATTACACAGAATAAAAAGTCTTGAATTGTGAGCCCCCATATCTTCCAAGAATACAGAATTCCAAAGATTCAGAACACTCTTAATGAAGAAATTTTACTTCATTTTATTTTTCTTGAGATACAGCACAGAATAGGCTCTGTTGGCCCATTGAGCAATCCACCAATCCCCCAAAAGAAATGTATTTTCTTCTCTGCTCTAAATGGCCAACCCCTTATTGTGAAACCATGACCCCCCAGTCCCTGGCACCCAAGCTGAGAGAAACACCATTAATGCATCAACAATACTAAGATCTCTTTGGATTTTGAATCAACTCTAATTCTGCAAAACCCAGTATATTTAATTCCTCTTCACAGGACAAACCCTCTACCCATGGAGCCAGTCTAGTAAACCTTGGCTGCACTTCCTGAGGTAAAAATACATGCTTTCTTACATTACAAGATCAGATCTATACACCTCAGATGTAGTGATACCATTACCCTGAATAATGAGAGCAAGAAATCTCTACTTTTGTACTCAATCATCTTGCAATAAAGGCCAACATATTGTTCACCCAATTGCTTGCTGAATGTTAACTTTCAATTTTTTGCACTGAAAGATACCCAAAAAGTGATCCCTTGCAATCTCTCCCCATTTACTCTGTTCTCCTCATGTTGTTTTGATGATAAGCAGCAGTAAATCGGGGGTTTGTTAAATGCAGACTTGTGGGCTTGGTGTGTAATATGATTTGCAAGCAAGGGCATCAATACTTATACTTTTAACTGTCAAGCTGAATAATATAAGTGATTCCAAAGCAAGAATAAAGAGAGTTGTGAGCAAAGATGCCATGTTCATTGCACTGGATTGATGTATGCCATAATTCTCAGAGACTAGGAGAGTAACTGAAGCAGGACATACTGCAGTCATTGATCAAAATTGTTGGTCTAAGGGGATAACAGATGAGATTTCACTGGCAGTTAACTTCCAGAAATCTCACAGAAAATCTAGTTTTGAACACAGGACCTATGGCCCCATATTCAGTGCTGTGACAGTTGAGTAACGAATGGTGCTGGAAGAGAATGGAAATCAATCAAAATGAAGTTCCACGAAGAGAAGGAAAGTAATAACTGAAGTGCTTCAAGAGCATTAAAAAAATGAAATAAGCTAGGGGAATGAGACAGGTTGAAATTTTGTATCAGGACCAGGCATACTTACCTTTTAGAAATTCTAACTGAGTTCATGATAAGTGCATTTCCAACTTCACAAATATGGCTCCAACTATTATAGTTTTATGTAAATGAAGGAAATATATCAAACAACAGATTTAGTTTCATTGGTACACTGACAATGCAGTGTGCCCTTATCATTTGGCATTGATAAGGCTCTAGAACAGGGGTTCACAACCTTTTTCATGCCATGGAGGCTTACCGTTAACTGAGAAGTCTGTGGGCCCCGGGTTGGGAATCCCTGCTCTAGGAGAAATTAATTTAATAAAAATGACTATCTTCCTTAAAGCAGGTGTTATTAGGAAAGTAGTCAGATTGAAAAGTGGATCACAGGATAGTTTTAAGTATTCTGGGCTGATGTTGAGCATCCATTCACTCTTCAACAAGATGTCACAATTAAAACTCCCTCTGCTATACAAGAGTCTCACTAATGTTATTACCCATCTGTGTAATCATACACAAAGTGCAAATAATCTTGATTCCTGAATAAATACGGGCTATGTGCTGAATAGTTAACCATATTTTCTTCCAAAGGCATTTATTGGCTTTTATTAACACATACTACTGCTATTTTTTATCTCAGAGACATTTTCTGCTATTACCATCATTCAGGGATAAAGACTTCAAGTTTGGGTGCTGTTGAAAGCTGATTTTATATTCAAGATTCAAGATTCAAAAAACTTTATTGTCATTCTAACCATACATCAGCTCTGCAGGGCAGAATGAGACAGCGTTTCTCAGGGGCAGTGCAATCATAACATAACAAACGCAACACTAAATAATAGACATAACAATAAATAGTAAAACACAACAGCCACATGTCAGTTAAAATCAGTTATAAGTGTCCAGTGCAGTTAAAAGTGTCCAAAGCAGAGTCAGGTGGAGCCGCTATTTAGCAGACTGACTGCCTGTGGGAGGAAGCTGTTTAGTAGCCTGTGGTTTTAGTTTTGATGCTCCTGTAACGTTTGCCTGATGGCAGAAGAACAAACAGTTCATGGAGAGGGTGTGAGGGGTCTTTAATGATGTACCGTGTCTTCTGGAGGCATCGACTCTGAAAGAGGTCTTGGACAGAAGGTAGGGAGACCCCAATAACCTCCTCTGCTCCCCTAACCACCCTCTGCAAGGCTTTTTTGTCGACAGTACTGCAGCTGGAGTACCAGGTTGTGATGCAAAAGGTCAGCACACTCTCAACCACGCCTCTGTAGAATGTAGTTAAGATGTTAGTGGGGACTGATGCTTGTTTAAGCTTCCTCAGGAAGTGCAATCTCTGCTGGGCCCATTTCACAACCCCCAGCGGTATTCCTGGACCAGGTGAGATTGTCCGAGATCTGCACCCCAAGGAACTTGATGTTTTCCACTCTCTCCACTGTGGAGTCGCTGATGCTGATGGGTGTGTGCTCAGGCTGAGACCGACTGAAATCGACGATCATCTCCTTGGTTTTGGTGACATTAAGCATCAAGTTGTTATCCCTGCATCAGCTCTCTAGATGTTTGACCTCCTCCCTGTACATAGTTTCATCATTTTTGCTGATGAGCCCCACCACTGTGGTATCATCTGCAAATTTAATGATCAGGTTCTCCTTGAATCTGGCTGCACAGTCATGTGTTAGCAGTGTAAACAGCAATGGGCTAAGCACACAGCCTTGTGGGGATCCAGTGCTCAGTGTGATGGAGTCAGAGATGTTCCTGCCAACACGGACTGACTGTGGTCTCTCTGTCAAGAAATCCAGAATCCAGCGACACATGGCAGTGCTAAGGCCAAGCAGCGACAGTTTCTCCACTAGTCTCTGTGGGATGATGGTATTGAATGCTGAACTGAAATCAATGTACAGGATTCTGGCATAAGTGTCTTTGTTGTCCAAGTGAGAGAGAACTGTGTGCAGTGTGGTGGATATTGCGTCCTGCATAGAGCGATTTGGACGATAAGCAAACTGTAGAGGATCCAGCGATGAGGGGAGGCTGGCTGTGATATGAGGCTTGACAAGCCGCTCTAAACATTTCATCACTATGGGGGTAAATATCAAAAAATCACAATGAGAATTATTAAGCATCAAGGAATTTGAATGGTAGATAAAGTTAGAAAAAGCTGTAAGATGACCATCGTTCCAGCCCATCCACAGGAAGCTGATCTGTTTATAACTGAGAAATAGATTTCTAAAATGCCAATATCTTTGGTCAACAAAGGGAACAGATATTAATTTTGCATGGTGCAGCTTTATTGATTCTTTGTTTCTTTCTAAAATTGAACAAATGTCAGAGATGTCTCTTGTATGTCAACAGTGTCTCTTGTACTTCTAGCATAATAATGGTAAATGTGCAGATCCTAATATAAATTTCAGAATTTCACAATATTATTAAATATAATTTGATAGATGTTGGGTGTGTTAGAATGATGTTCCATCATTCACTTTAATCATTTTTCTGAAAATTGGAATAGTATCCACTTGTAATCAAGAATCATTCTTTAACATTGGAAATGAGAAACACAAGGAATACTTTTCTGAAATGCTGGGGGCTTTCTATTGAGGTTGCAGGATCTTTTGATTTTAAAACAAAGAACTTCTAAGAATATGATTTAATTAACAGGTTATTATTAGACCTCTCCTAATATCCCGTTAGACAATTGTGTTTTCAAAGCTCAAAGTAAATTTACTATCAAGGTACATATATGTCACCATGTACTACTCTGAGATTCATTTTCTTGTGGGCATTCACAGTAAATATAAACACAACAGAATCAATGAAAAAACACACAAAATGACGAATGGAAAACGACCAATGTGCAAAAGACAACAAACTGTGCAGATAAACAAAGAAAATAAAACAAAGTGATAATAATAAGTAAGCACTAAATATTGAGAACTAGAAATTCTAGTCCTTGAAAGTTGTTCCATAGGTTGTAGAATCAGTTCAGTGTTGTGTGAAGTCAAGAGCCTAATGGTTGAGGGGTAATAACTGTTCCTGAACTTGGTGGTGTGGGACATGAGACTTCTGTAACTTCTTCCTGATGGCAGCAGTAGGATGAGAGAATAGCCTGGATGGTGGGGGTCCTTGATGACGGATGCTGCTTTCCTGCGACTGCGCTTCTTGTAGACAGTGCTCATTGGTGAGGAGAGCTTCATCCATGAATGACTGAGCTGCATCCACTACCTTTTCTTGGCTTTTCTGTTCGGGGGAGGGGGGGCGGTCAGTGTTTCCATATCAGGCCACAATGCTACCTGTCAGTGCATTCCCCACTGTGCATTAATAGAGATTTGTCAAAGTTTGAAATGACATGCCAAATCTTCACTAACTTCTTAGTAATGGCAGTTATGTGCTGGACCCAAGAAGGTCTCTGAAATGATAATGGTGAGGGGTGTAAAGTTGCCGATCCCCCCCACCTCTGATGAGGGTTGGCTCATGGGCCTCCAGTTTCTTCCTCCTTTAGTCAATTATCAGCACTTTGGTTTTACTGACACTGAGTGAGACGACGTTGTTTTGGCCCCGTTCAGCCAGTTTTTCTATTTCACGCCTATGTACCTATTCATCACCACCTTTGATTCGCCCCATGATAGTGTTGTTGACAGCAAACGTAAATATGGCATTTGAGCCTCACAATCATAAGTACAAAGCAAGCAGAGCAGGGGGCGAAGAATGCAGACTTGTGGTGCACCTGTGCTGATGGTGACTGTGGAGTAGATGTTGCTGCCATTCCAAACTGACTGGGGACTGCACGTGAGGAAATCAAGGATCCAGTTGCACAAGGAGGTATTGAGGCCTAGATCTTGGAGCTTATTGATTAGTATTTTCTTCTAAGGAAGAATTACACCAATTTTCTTGAGGATTTTGACTATCTCCCCCATGATTTTGACTTCTGGATGTCTCCTCTATGATTTTTTTTTGCTTCTTTGTTATTGAGTTTTAAGTTAGAGAACAAATGAAATGTTGCCTACAATATTTAAGGGTGCAATGACAAGCAGCTTTGGAATCTCAATACAATGATATTAGTACAGTCCCAGAGGTAGTAAACACATCACAGTATCTAGTTTTATATTTATCAAATATGGTTTAAGTGGCCTAAAAAGATAATGAGAGTCTTCAGATGTATCTTCAATTAGAAGAAGCACAGTGAATAATAGAAAATTTCACTTCTCTAATGGGAAGTGGGATTTTGATCAATGAAATAATGATAAATACATGGTAATACAAGTTACTTTCTAAAGTAACACACATTTACTCTCTAAGCAAGAGCTACATTTGTAAAGAACAAACAGCATTCTAATTCCAG
Organism: Mobula birostris; assembly: GCF_030028105.1. Lineage (NCBI taxonomy): Eukaryota > Metazoa > Chordata > Chondrichthyes > Myliobatiformes > Myliobatidae > Mobula > Mobula birostris. The sequence continues at coordinate 44,082,840 of NC_092390.1, forward strand.
AACAGCGAGGCATTTGATTAAGACAAGGAAAGGACGATACATAACAGTGCTTCTACTTTAATGACTTGATTTTGGATTATGTCCTTGGAGTGAATTAAAGCAGACATTCTTACTTACTATTCCCCAAACCTGAAATGTTACCCACTCATTTTCACTGGGATGAACAAGACAGTTGGTACTCTCATTATCCCAACACTACCTGTTCTGCCTTCAAAAGTCTTTTGTTTTAAATTATGGAATAACCTCCTAAAAGGGTAGGAGGAAAGGAGCTTAAGAAGGGCCTGAGAAAAGCAAGAAGGGGGTATGAGAGGGCCTTGGCCAGTAGGGTAAAGGAAAACCCCAAGGCATTCTTCAATTATGTGAAGAACAAAAGGATGACAGGAGTGAAGGTAGGACCAATTAGAGATAAAGGTGGGAAGATGTGCCTGGAGGCTGTGGAAGTGAGCGAGGTCCTCAATGACTGCTTCTCTTCGGCATTCACCAATGAGAGGGAACTTGATGATCGTGAGGACAATAGGAGTGAGGTTGATGTTCTGAAGCATGTTGATATTAAGCTAGAGGAGGTGTTGGAGTTATTAAAATACATTAGGACGGATAAGTCCCCGGGGCCTGATGGAATATTTCCCAGGCTGCTCCATGAGGCGAGGGAAGAGATTGCTGAGCCTCTGGCTAGGATCTTTATGTCCTCGTTGTCTATGGGAATGGCATTGGAGGATTGGAGGGAGGCGAATGTTGTCCCCTTGTTCAAAAAAGGTAGTCGGGATAGTCCGGGTAATTATGGACCAGTGAGCCTTACATCTGTGGTGGGAAAGCTGTTGGAAAAGATTCTTAGAGATAGGATCTATGGGTATTTAGAGAATCATGGTCTGATCAGGGACAGTCAGCATGGCTTTGTGAAGGGCAGATCGTGTCTAACAAGCCTGGTAGAGTTCTTTGAGGAGGTGACCAGACATATAGATGAGGGTAGTGCAATGGATGTGATCTATATGGATTTTAGTAAGGCATTTGACAAGGTTCCACATGGTAGGCTTATTCAGAAAGTCAGAAGGCATGGGATCCAGGGAAGTTTGGCCAGGTGAATTCAGAATTGACTTGCATGCAGAAGGCAGAGGGTCGTGGTGGAAGGCGTACATTCGGATTGGAGGGCTGTGACTAGTGGTGTCCTACTAGGATCGGTTCTGGGACCTCTACTTTTCGTGATTTTTATTTAACAACCTGGATGTGGGGGTAGGAGGGTAGGTTGGCAAGTTTGCAGACGACACAAAGGTTGGTAGTGTTGTAGATAGTGGAGAGGATTGTCAAAGATTGCAGAGAGGCATTGATAGGTTGCAGAAGTGGGCTGAGAAGTGGCAGATGGAGTTCAAACCGGAGAAGAGTGAGGTGGTACATTTTGGAAGGACAAACTCCAAGGCAGAGTACAAAGTAAATGGCAGGTATACTTGGTAGTGTGGAGGAGCAGAGGGATTTGGGGTACATGTCCACAGATCCCTGAAAGTTGCCTCACAGGTAGATAGGGTAGTTAAGAAAGCTTATGGGGTGTTAGCTTTCATAAGTAGAGGGATAGAGTTTAAGAGTCGCGATGTAATGATGCAGCTTTATAAAACTCTGGTTAGGCCACACTTGGAGTACTGTGTCCATTTCTGGTCGCCTCACTATAGGAAGGATGTGGAAGCATTGGAAAGGGTACAGAGGAGATTTATCAGGATGCTGCCTGGTTTAGAGAGTATGGATTATGATGAGAGATTAAGGGAGCTAGGGCTTCACTCTTTGGAGAGAATGAGGATGAGAAGAGACATGATAGAAGTATACAAGATATTAAGAGGAATAGATAGAGTGGATAACCAGTGCCTCTTCCCCAGGGCACCACTGCTCAATACAAGAGGACATGGCTTTAAGGTAAGGGGTGGGAAGTTCAAGGGGGATATTAGAGGAAGGTTTTTTACTCAGAGAGTGGTTGGTGCGTGGAATACACTGCCTGAGTCAGTGGTGGAGGCAGATACACTAGTGAAATTTAAGAGACTACTAGACAGGTATATGGAGGAATTTAAGGTGGGAGGTTATTTGGGAGCCAGGGTTTGAGGGTTGGCACAACAATGTGGGCCAAAGGGCCAGTACTGTGCTGTACTATTCTATATCTAATTTCTCTCTCATGCTTTAAGAATCCCCTTAAAATTGACCTTAACCCTCTTCCAGTATTCGATCATGGTATTTGGTAAAAGTGTTTGTTCTCATGAAGTGGCGTGAAACATTATTGTTAAAGATTCTACACAAATGAATATTGCTGCTGTACATTGATTCTTCTGTTTTCCAACTAAGTCCAAAGATTAGTGTTCTATACAAAAAAAACTTATTAAGAAGGTTTACAGATCTATAAATTATTTTTTGATTTATTCAATAACTTCCTGATTTTTCCCCTTTAAAATAACTATAGAAAGGGTCTAGGGGGTTTTCTAAATAGTTTCTCTTCTTAGTTAATTGATTGTTTCTCCCAGCCAAGTTTGTACTGGGGAAATGTACTTGTAGTTTAGAATATATTCTTGATAATCTTCACGCCTATTTCACCTCAGACGATTGAGAAAGTTTTGTATGGGCCCCCAGATCCTACGAACTTTCTACAGGGGCACAATTGAGAGCATCCTGACTGGCTGCATCACTGGCTGGTATGGGAACTGTACTTCCCTCAATCGCACGACTCTGCAGAGAGTGGTGCGGACAGCCCAGCGCATCTGTAGTTGTGAACTTCGCATGATTTAGGACATTTACAAAGACAGGTGTGTAAAAAGGGCCCGAAGGATCATTGGAAACCCAAGTCACCCCAACCACAATCTATTCCAGCTGTTACCATCCAAGAAACGGTACCGCAGCATAATAGCCAGAACCAACAGACTCCGGAACAGCTTCTTCCACCAGGCCTTCAGTCTGATTAACTCACGCTGATGTGAGTGTATTTCTATGCACATTGACTGTTCTATTTATTATAAATGATTATAAATTACTATGATTGCACGTAGCACATTTACATGGAGATGTAGCGTAAAGATTTTTACTCTTCATGTATGTGAAGGATGTAAGAAATAAAGTCAATTCAATTCAATTCAAACTATTTGTGGTACTCGACAATGTGTTGGCAGGATATTTGACCCAGTGAATATTATACAGTAGATGTGACAAATCCTGAACGGGCCAGGAATCTTTACACCATCATTTGCAAAAGGTTATTGTATAACAAGCAGTCATAAGAATTCTGACATTTTCTTTTCCTTGAGGCCACCTTGGCTCATGTCAGCCAATTCATCAGAGACTGAGAGTTGAACTGAAGATTTCTTTAGATAAATTGGGTGAGATAGAAACAATGTCAACATATTTTTCCTAAATTGTCACATAGATTGTTGCTCTACTGTACAAGATATGAGCTAGCTTTGCTTCGCTATAACCTTGAAGGATGATTAATGAACAGTCTAAGTGAGCAAAAACCAGTTGTTCCTATCTGCAGGGAATTGTATTTTGTTGCTAGATCAAATGCCTACATTAATGTGCTGTTATTTAATATAATTAAACAATGTCATGCTCCTCAAGTATGTTACTATTCCAAGATAATACATAATTTACTGATTTTATAATCCCATATTTCTATTGGATGCGGCTTGGTAGCATCATACTCATCAGGATTGAAAATGGGAGAAGTGGGGAACTAATGTGCTTTAACACTTGCTTGGTTCTGAGTACGATTCTACCACAGAAATGAAATTATCCTTGCTGCCTACTTGACAAAATCAAACTTTCAGGACTTTTCTGGTGCCCTCTTGTTGCAATGCAAGCATAGAATCAGTTGAAGGGCCAACAATTTGACTGGGACCAGGATGAACTGGGTATCAGGTGAAATGAGATGAGGAGGTCCTTATCTTATCTCCGAGGATTGAAAATCTTTGTAATGCTGTACTACCGTGTCATTAAACATATAGAGTTCAGGCTGGATATCTGATCACCCATAATCCTATTTAATGAAAGGCCAGACCTATGATTGGTCTACTCCCACTCCTATTTCTTGGGATCTTCTGGAATAACTTAACTGATTGCCACATTCCATATGATAACACCAAAGTACCAGAGTTTCTGGCAACACTGAAAAAGAAAGGCCAGTGTTGCAGGTGCCACTTGTGCCCCTGTAAGCTGCAGTCCCACTGGAAGCCATCATGGTACTGATATGAATGCAAAGCAAACGTATGGGTTACTGCTTTCTTATGGTCATAATCCCAAAACAGACTTGGTTGATATTGATCAATGGTGGGATTTTATCAACATGTCAGCCATTGCGGCGGCAATAATCCGTGAATGCACTATAATTGATACCAGAAATGAGCCGGAACAAAGGGGCTGCAGATACTGGTATACGGAGCAATACACAAAAAGATGGAGGAACTCAGCAGGACAGGGAGAATCTATAGAAAGGGATGGATAGTTGGTATTTCAGCTCAAGACCCTTCATCTGGACTGAAAGTAACGACATGACTAAGTGAGCTTGCTTTGCTTTGACCATGAGATAAACAAGCTTAAATCAAAACAAGATTTCTGGTGGCTAGATTTAGTGGGACCCAGTATGATTAACATAATGATAGTTTAGAGGCATAAACACGAGGAATTCTGCAGATGCTGGAAATTCAAGCAACACACATCAAAGTTGCTGGTAAATACAGCAGGCCAGGCAGCATCTCTAGGAAGAGGTACAGTCGACGTTTTGGGCCAAGACCCTTCGTCAGGAGTAACTGAAGGAAGAGCTAGTAAGACTAGCTCTTCCTTCAGTTAGTCCTGACGAAGGGTCTCGGCCCGAAACGTCGACTGTACCTCTTCCTAGAGATGCTGCCTGGCCTGCTGCGTTCACCAGCAACTTTGATGTGTGTTGCATAGTTTAGAGGCATTAATGTTGATGCTAGTTTCAGTTCATAAGAAGTTGGGAGGAATGGAATCAATCAGTACCTGACTGGCTTTCACCCTGTGAAATGCGATACATATTCAGGGCAAAATCATCACAGTCTTAGAATTCAGTAACCCTGCTGAAATGATTCAGCTTGAAGTCTCATATCTAGTCAGAACTAAAAGTCGGTAATCTACCTTCGATTTCCTATTGAGATGTAATGAATTTGATGTATTCAAAATATGATCAATAACATCAAAACAAAATAGGAAGAAGGGAGGGAAACAAGCTGCAATTTGCGTCACCCATTATCAAACCAAAAATTAGATATGGGTGTTTCAGAGCAGGTTTAAGCCATCTTCAAATAAACATTAAGATTCCAGGTACCTTTTGTCTTTGTTTTGAGTGCAGTCCTTTTAAAAACTAAAACCTATTTGAAGACTATACATTGGTATTTGCCCGGATTTTACAGCAAAAACAACAGCATGACTGTCAAGCATTCAAGAGATAAATGAGACACCCGTTTCTGCAACTGCAGATGAATATGTAGGTGTGGATGTCAGCAAACTGCCTAGCTCTTCCAGATTGTTATATACCTACATCTAAACTTAAGAGTGAAATTCAAAGGAAGGGTGCAAAATATACTGAGTATACTCATGTGAGAAAACCTAGGTTAATCATTTTTTTTTAATTTACAAACGATATTAATTACTGCTAAAAATAATCACAAATAAACTTTCTTTGAAGAGTAGAGGCTCATTGCTCGGAACTTACTGCAGGAGATTTTGAAAATAACAAGTATTTTGAAAATGTTTAATTTTGAATTATTTTTTTCTTCCTTGCACTTTACTTCCTATACCTGCTATTGCATTGATTTAATTATCCAACTTACACTTTGTATCTATTTTGCTGTGCCTGAAGTATAATGGTTGTTTCTTTAACAAAACTATGCCCCGTTGTTCATCACAACTTCTTCCCAATCGACAGTTGGTTGCCATGACAAACAGGTGAGCTTATATAATGCAATATAATATAATAAGAATATTATTGGCAGACATCAGCAAACTTAGTAAATGTGATAGAACATAGGAGGAGTTTGATATTTTTCTTGGATGATTACATATTTCTTCAGGTTGGTAATATTTCAGAAAGAAAGATACTGAAGAAGTGAAATAAAATCATATGATTAGTGGATTGAGCCTGGACACACAGAACACCAAAGCGTAGCTGATATCTGATTTAACAACGTGGTTGAGAAATTAAGGGTACATACTTGTCCGTACAAATGCTTCTTAAAGGGTGCTATCATACTGTGCCTGCTACTACCACCTCCTATGGGAGTGCATTCCAGAGACACCTAACACTATCTACATGAAAAACTTGGTAAATCTCCTTTAATCTTGCCCCCTTTCATCTTAAACCTATGCCCTCTGGTATTTGGCATTTCCACCCTGATAAAAGGACTCTGACTCTGCACCCTATCTATGCTTCTTATAGTTTTACATACTTTTATCAGTCTCCGATTCTCCAGATAAAGGTATTGACAATTACTGTATACTTTCCTTTTGCATCTAAGCTCCCAAAATACAACACTTGTCCTGTTTAAACTCCATCTGTCATTTCTCTGCCCAAATTTCCAAACAAATTTTTTCCTGCTGTATCCTTTGACAATTTTCCTCATTATTCCTTAGTCCACCAATTTTTATCCAAATTCCTAATATACAGAATGATATAAACGGTATTCTCAGTACTTTGTAGAACATCACCCCTAATTTTAGATCAATTTACCAATTTACTATGGATCCCATGTGACTTAATCTTCTGGACCAACCTACTATGAGGGACCTTGCCAAGTACCTTATTAAAGTCCATGATAACAAAATCCATATTCAATTGTCATCAATCATCATTGTAACCTCTTCAGATAAAAACACAACTAAATTTGCAATACAGCACCTTGTTCACACAAAGCCACACCCTTTCCCTAACAAGTCTGTTTTTCCACATTCTGTCCCAAGTAGCACCAAGTAATCCATTTTTCTCCAAAATATCAAACGTACAGTTTGGTAGGTTGATTGGCCATTGTAAGTTGCATCTACCGTGAAGATGAGTGGGTTTAATCCGGGGGAGGGGGAGGGGAGCAGTTAAGGTGGAATTTGCTTGTGTATCAAGAGTATAAAATGTGATTAGGATAAATGGGGGTTTGTTGGTTAAGAAACCAGAAAATTTTAGAACCAGGATTTGTCAGGATTGCAGGTTTAATAAACGTTCACAGAAATATGTATTGTTTTCATGGAGTACTCTCAACTGTCTCCATATATTACACAGAGCTTCAAAGCTATCCCAAGGGATATCTCTCACCAGATGTTCAGTTGCTCTGATTAGAAATTCCACATGATTTAAATTCTACATCTGGCAAACTCACATGGTACTTTGCTTTTTAGGCAGTTTCTTGTGGGAAAAAGTGTGGTCACGTGGCCAAGTGGTTAAGGCATTGGACTAGCGACCTGAAGGTCGTGAGTTCGAGCCCCAGCCGAGGCAACGTGTGTTGTGTCCTTGAGCAAGGCACTTAATCACACATTGCTCTGCGACAACGCTGGTGCCAAGCTGAATGCCCTTCCCAGAGACAACATTGGTGTTGTGGAGAGGGGAGACTTGCAGCATGGGCAACTGCTGGTCTTCCATACAACCTTGCCCAGGCCTGCGCCCTGGAGAGTGAAGACTTTCCAGGTGTAGATCCATGTTCTCGCAAGACTAATGGATGCCTTTATGTGAAAAAGTTGAGAAGTAAACAGAAATGCTCAGGTTGGTGATCCTGACATTAGAAGTGGCAAAACCTCCTGTAATAGCAGGGATTAGAATATATCCAGTGACAGTTAGAAAGGAAGGCAGGCAAAGAGAGGAATGTAGAGATCGGAGGAAGCAACTCTACATAATTTCAGACAGAAAATTCAGTTAAAAGGTAAATATGGCTGTATACATTGTACAGCTCTTTTTGATTACCTCAGTCAAATTGGTATCAATACAATTTGCTTCCAGCAAACAATGGCCAGTGTAACAAGTTGTGAGCAGCTAGGGAACAGCAATGCCACTGTTATACCTCAACTTTGATTGCAGTAACTAAAGTAGTAATGAGACTAGTCTGGATCCACAATCAAATGATGTGATTCCATGATTGTTCCTTCCAGTCATCGACATCAACAGTTTCAGCCCATATTTTGTCCAGGAAAAGTTTCTGTTTGGCATATACAGTATATGGTCTGCAAATTCCCATTCTTTATTTTAGTTATACAGATTGCAGGGGTTGTTGTGTGTTTGGGCATAGTAAGTTGAAAAGAAATTATTTGTGCTCCTGTCACACACGGAAGTAGGTCCAAACCAAGAACAGTTTTACACTACATGGAAATTCCTGAGGGGGTCCACATGAGAGGGTGTAACCAGAAAGGAGAGACAAGCAAAAAAAAAAATTGTGGATGCTGAAAATTCACATGCAAGTACCAGCCACACACAGCAAATTGGGCAACATAATGGGGAGAGAAACAGACTGATTTTCAGGTTCAAATGAAGGGTAAAGCATCAACTCTATTTCCTTCACCCCACAGATATGCCAACTTCTTGCAGTTTCTATTTTCTGTTGATAAAGAGGGACTAGATAAAGTCTACTTCATAAATATATCTGCCACAGTGCTTTTAGAATTGCAGGAAATGGTTAATGTTGTTCAGCAGAAATAGAGCTAATATAGAGCGAAAAGAAAGATTTGGATTTATATTCCATCTTTCTCATTTCTAGAAGACACTGGTGCAGAAATCTAAGATGCGGCTGGTATGCACACACACAACGGCACCAATCAGTGAAGCTCCATCGAACTGTCCACGAGCAATACGTACAATCTTATCAAATCTGACCAACCGACTGAAGGATAAGTTTTGGGCAGGATATTCAACCAAAATAGCAAGATGGGTTGTTTACCATGGGGGCTCTCGGTTACCATGTCAGACGGCTCAATGAAATAAATGTAAACAGGTAACAAAAAATATAGTAATGGACAACAATGGGTGGAATCTCATTGAATCTGGTTTATGTATAAAATTCTTCCCTCCCATTCTTCGATCCTCACAACTCAAACTACACTGGTCTTGCTGTCAGACAGTTCTTCTCCAGCTCAACAGATTCTAATATTCTCCCAGTTTCCCTGCCACAATACTTGAAACACAGAAGGTCTTGGCAGCAAGAAAGTCATAGGCAGCAGGAACTAAGGCTGCAGCCAGGCACTGCACCTGATAACTTTCTGACAATTTGTACTGAGAAAGGCCTTTCACCCTGTTTCTTAATATCTCCGAATATCAGATCATTTGGAAATAATAGAGAAACATGTAAATCATTTAATAAGTAAAAATTATCAACAAAAAGCTAATATGTGTTTATCTAAAATGCTCATCAAAGTTGCTGGTGAACGCAGCAGGCCAGGCAGCATCTCTAGGAAGAGGTACAGTCGACGTTTCGGGCCGAGACCCTTTGTCAGGACTGACGAAGGTTTTCGGCCTGAAACGTTGACTGTACTTCTTCCTAGAGGTGCTGCCTGGCCTGCTGCGTTCACCAGCAACTTTGATGTGTGTTGCTTGAATTTCCAGCACCTGCAGAAATCCTGTTGTTTGCATTACTTAAAATGCTTCTAGGTTTCAGAGATTAATTTAAAACATCATTATTGATAAAGATAAAGTAAAAAAATTCACAACTCATCTTCTTGTAAAAGTTGCCAATCACATTCAGGTTATTGAGGCCACAGCAGATATGTCAACAATGGCTCCTGTAGAACTCAGGAGTCAACTATGAGGCTCCTAAGCTCAAGATGATACCCAACACATCAGACTCTATGGCGGAATCAATGTTCAGTTGGGGTGAGTCCGCTGGATCCATTGATTCATCAATTCTGAGGCAATGTTTGAGTTAGACTTCATTCCCTGAACTCAGTGATGACTTAGGGGTTCAAATCTTCCTCCTCTCCCACTTCTTGCTGTAGCTCTCCCAAATGGACACCCTCGCAAGTTTTAGAAGTTCAGAGCCTACTGCCTCACACATCACAGTTTCTGTTGCCTCTCAAGTTGAACCACTGACTTGTTGTTAATGCTAACTAGCCCAATTTTTGTAAGTTTGGCTCAGCGATGTTTTAGTCAGCATGGTTTACCTGCTAGTGTTGTGGGTTGTTTTGCACCCACCTGTGAAAGCAACTGGTGCTTAGGATCATTATCCCACCAGAAAGGCATCAATTCAACAATATTGCTCTTCTTCAATAATTATGAAGAGGACAATACTTTATCTGTACATTATTTATTCATATGTAAATATAATTGTTGATATAGTTTTGGATTCTACAGTTAGGAACTGGAACAATATTTTGAAGTAAAATTCATCCTTTGTTAATATACTGTAGGTGATTCAGTTTTACTTGAGACGTTTTGGATGGTGGCTCGAACTATTGTACATCTACGTGATGCATATAAGTATAATATCTTACAGATTTTGATACATGAGAAGACTCAGTTACAATGTGATACTAATTATGAAATGAACAATGTTTATTAAGGATCCATAGCATAAAGGGAACTGTATTAGAATTTGATATTTCATTAATCGAACTACATCCAATAAACAACCAGAAAAGTAATAAATCTTAAGTCCAATATTGAGATTAGCATTGTTTGTCGTATGTACATCGAAATGTTGAAACATATAGTGAAATGCATTATTTGTGTCAAATCAATGATGATTGAACTGGGCAGCCTACAAGTGTCGTCATGCTCAGAATGACAACATAGCATGCCCACAACTTACTAACCCTAACCTTACGTCTTTGAAAAGTGCGAGGAAACCAGAGTGCTGGGAGAAAACCCATGCGGTCATGGGGAGAATATACAAACTCCTTACAGACAGTGGCGGGATTGAACCCAGATTGCTGGTGCTATCAAAGCGTTAAGTTAACCACTACACTACTGAGCCGACAAAAACTGTGCAGAACTGTGGCTTTTGAGAAAATCACTTCAACAAACCGATGTAGTCAAAGGCTGAAAGGACACAGTTTGAAATTATGATCAGCTTTATTCTGTATTTTCAGGGGAAAAACTGGAAGAAACAATTATATAGATATTTGAACAGTAGCATACATGGGTACACAAATCAGGTTCCTAGTTTGACACCATTTCTATTTAATGCTGACAATATATCAGATATAATCTGACCTGCACCGGTTCCAAAGTAATGAAATTTGTAAATTAACAGATCCACAGGTGTAGTTAGCATAACTTAAGATTTCATGAAAAATAGTGTTTGCTTTCCTACTTCCTCCACGTCAGTCCCTGAAAGAAGCTCTCTCAGTTCATTTATGGCTGCATTTTGAGCAGTGTCGCCTTTGGTCCTCTCATTTCCATAACATTTCTACAGCTACTAACCTAAATGACCAAACTATCATCTCAAACCTTACGGCTTTTTAAACTATAATTCCTTCTCTGATCCTGGCCACTCTCTGTTGCAATCTTTGTTTTCAGGGCTGTAGTTTTGAATGGAAATGTCAGAATGCAGACAATGTCAGCAATATTTATTACCCATACTTAAGTTTCCATCCAAAAGTGATAGTAAGTTGTCCTCTTTAAAATCACTGCCTTTATTAAAAGCATTGCTAGAAAATTCACTTAGTAGTGAAACACATTTGCATTTTTAAAAGATAAATATGATTTTTCTTAGAATGTCGAACTATGGAACTCAGCAAAATGTTCTGCTGATTACAATACAAAATCATTTCTAGAGGCACAAAACATTTGATATAGGATCTTTGACTCCCACATTTACATGCTCATAAAAAATCATATTCCAAGATGAAAAGGATAATCTAGCATTTGACAACATGTCCTGAAAGGATATTCAACATAAACTGACAGTTTTTACTTGTTTTTTTGAGATATTTTGAGAAAACCAAGTAGCTGACTGATCACATGTTAATCAAAGACTCAGTTGGTTATAGAACCATGCTAGACTAATCAATTAGAATGACAACTGCTACTGTACATTAGTTTGAGTCAACTTGATGGTCAGCCCTTTTAAATCTTGTGTGCATTTCAAGCACTTGAAAAATAACTGAAGCACAAAATAAAATTATCAGGTCATCACTGAAGGGTGAGGTGGTACATGTTAATGTTCGTAAAAAAATGTTTCATTCTCATGTATATGTTTTCTGAATACTTAGGAGCAATTTGTTTGCTGATGGAGACCACAGTCTGTTTACCATGAAGGTTTTAAATAATTTTTGGGCATACTTGTGCACAGACAAAAATAATAGAGGGATTAGAACCTAATGTGTAAGCAGATAGTTAGTGAAAAAGAGAAAGATAGAAAAGAGAATAAGACAAATACTTCTGATTCCACAAAAGACCACAGGCTTCACAGATGTTAGACTTAATTTACTTACATTGAAAATGTTCCATAAGACCACAAGCCATAGGACCAGAATTAGGCTATTCAGCCCATTGAGTCTACTCTGCTATTCAATCATGGCTGATTTTATTTTTATCCCTCTCAAACCCATTCTCCTGCCTTCTCCCAATAAGCTTTGACACCCTTACAAATCAGGAAGCTATCAACATTTGCTTTAAATATAGTCCTCTCAGTGCCATGCTCCTGTCTTCTCTCCATCACTTTTGACACCCTTAAAAATCACAACCTATCAACCTCCACTTTAAATATACCCAACAACTTGGCTTCCACATCCATTTGTGGCAATGAATTCCACAGATACACCACCCAATGGCTAAAGAAAGTCCCCCTCATCTCTGTTCTAAAGGGACGTCCTTCTATTCTGAAGCTGTGCTCTCTTGTCCTCGATTCGCACTACAGGAAACATCCTCTCCACATCCACTCTATCTACGCCTTTCAATTTTGATGGGTTTCAATCGTTCATTGGGCATGAGAACATTGTGAAAGTGATGGGCAGCTTCACTATTTTTATTGCAAACTTAACCGACGAAAAGTTCACACTTTCTGAAATTCATTGGCACTCAAGCAGATGCATATCTCTGTATTTCATTAACTCTGAGCATGTCTAGCCTGCAATGCTGACAAAATAACATGAACATGGGTGCCAACTGCAGGCTACGTGAATAACATAGCAATTACACATTTATGGGCTCAAAGGGCCATTTTTTTTTTAAATCAGAGGAATAGAATACAGGTTGAAATTGTTGCTGTTACATCAGTGAGCGTGTCCTGTGAAGGAACAGAGGCCGCAGGAAGTGCTCATTAATGTCAATATATTAATTTTTTTTCATGTCTCTTGAACAAAATTCAACTAAACACATATTCCCTGTGAAAAGATTGAAGCAGGTCTTGATTCCTTAGGTCATATTCTATCCTCACTAGTAACGTTTTAGCACCCCGTCATTCATCTATTGGACCACGTGATCCCCACACACCCAACATTTGTTCAACATCAACTGCACACAAGCAGTCTTTCTGATCTCCCATGGCAGCAAAATGATATTTATGGTGATCTTTCCTCTAATTGCTACTCGTCATTTAAGAGTCCTGCCTGATTCTAGATATTCTCACGGTGATCTTCCCTGTAACTCCTAGCCATTTTCACAACATTATTAACTCCATATCTGACGATAAACTTGTCAACAACTGCCCTTGCCTGGGGATCTTTCTCATGGCACTGCCCCTCTTCCAGCAATCCTCCTGGTGACCCAGGCCCTCTTCCAAGTATCTTACCCCATGATCTCACCCATCCCCAATGGTTCCTCCCTCCTGTGACCTTTTCCCTCCCAAAAGGTCCTTCCCATGGTTCTGCCTCTCTCCTAACCATGATCCTCTGACCCTGTCCCTCTACCTATGATTCTCCTGTGACCCCTACACTCACCTTCTGATCTTTCCTCTTACCTCACTCTGCACCCAGCCATGTTTTGTTAATCTTTACCAGTGTTTTTCTCCTTGAGCCTCACCTTCCTTTTATCAATCCTTTCTTCAGCCCATGCCCCTCCCTTTATGAAACTCCTACATCTCAGTCTTCTCCCGAATCTCACCACTTCATCAGAGATGTTCTAGCTAACCTAACCTGTCTCCTGGTAATCTTCCCATACAGTACCATCCCCATTTTTCCAATGATCTTCTCTATGACACCTTCACCTTCTTAGTGATTCTCTTATGATCCACACATCCCACATCCCTCCCCTCCCAGTGCTCTAGTCTCTCTCTGGGCATTTGTCTTTACTACCCCACTTTCTTCCTTCTGAGCATTTCTTGCAATAATTTTTCCCTTCAACTCACCTCCTCTTTGATCTCTGTAATGGCAGGAAATAGTGAAGGAAATTCTGCTACCAAAGGCTTTTGGGTTTTGTGTGCGGTGAACACTGGAGCCTCACAGCCAGAGACTGAGAATTGGACTGGACCAGACCAAATAAAACCATTTCCATTACATACCGACATTAAACATGTGGAATAAGTGCAAACAATGGCATTATTTTGACATTAGGTACATTATTAATACAGTGTAAAGTGTTAGCTTGAAACTTGGGCAATGGTTATATACGTTTGTCAACATTATAAATATGCTTTGAGTGGGGATTTAAATATTAATTGCAAGACATTTCAGGCCAGAAATTCAGCTACTCGAGCCTTTTACCAGATGCAAAGGGAGTTTGTAATTCTTTCAACATCACGGGGAGGAAGTCTATCCATTTTTGGATAGAAGGCATTAGCTTGAAGATGAAAGGGAAAAAGTTTGGAGGAACTTTTTTTTTCACATAGAGAATGGTAGGTACCTGGAATGCACTGCCAGGGCTGTAGAAGTACTTTAAGAAAAATTTAGACAGGCATGGTGAATACGCAGGGTGTGGAGAGATAAGGATCATTTTGCAGGCAGAGAGGTCAGCAAAATCATTGTGGGCTGAAGGGCTAGTTCCTGTGATGTTCTTTGTACTCCACCCATTACACTTGCCATGTAGATATGGTGCTACCCCAAGAATATCAGAGAAGTTTATCCAGGTTAGGGTCTGGTACTTCTTGCAACAATGCACGATACACAGAGGAAGTGGTTGGGACAGGTACAACAATAACATTCAAAAAAAACATTGAAAAGAAAAGTTGATAACAGGAGTTTTGGAGTATTCTAAGCATTTTGGGCCCTGTATCTAAGAAATGATATGTTCGCATTGGAGAGGACCCAGAAGAGGTTTACAAGAATGACCCAAAAATAAAAGGGTTAACATATGAGGAGCAGTTAATGGCTTTGAGCCTGTATTCACTAGACAAATGGGATGGCGAGGGAGGGGAGTTCTCACTGAAGCCTACCAAATATTGAAGGACCTGCATAGAGTGGAAGTGGGAAAGATGTTTCAAATAGTGGAAAGGTATAGGACAAGGGAGCACTGCCTCAGAATAAAATGACACACCTTTTCGCAGAGATGAAGACAAATTTCATGATCCAGAAGGTGCTGAATCTATGAAATTCATTGTCACAGAGGGCTGTGGAAGCCAAGTCATCAGGTACACTTAAAGTGTAGGTTGGTTTGTTCTGATGAGTAAGGGTTCAAAGGTTACAGGGAGAAGTCAGGAAAATGGGGTTGAGAGTGTCAGCCCTGTTTGAATGCTAGAGCAGATTCAATGAGCCGAATGGTCTAAAATTCTGCTCCTATGTCTTATAGCGTAAAGGGATATGGTCCACATACAGGCAATGGATCCAGCCTAGTGGGTACCATGGAGGATTTGGGCCAAAGATACTGTTTCCATGCTGTATTAGTCTATGACCCTGACTGGCTGGCAGGCATCAAAACCTGCCTGAATATAGAGCCGAAAGCAAAATAGTCCTGATTGTGTGCTTCCAAGATAACAATTACCCTCTCTTCTTCCCAACTCAGAAAATAACATTAGACATATTTTTGAGGTTATCTTCATCTTTTACTAGCAGGTTTTACAGAACAAAGCAAGCCCATGTTCCAGTTACAAAAGGTGACTGCACAGAGACAGTCTGGGAATGTGACGGATGGTTGGTTAGTTGGTTTCATTTCATCTTTGCTATTGTTTTTTTTTGTTTGCTGGATGAAGTTACAATTCAATTCTGTTCTCTCCTTTCACCCTGCAAGACTTCCTATATAGACCACAGGGGTCCTGATACAGAGTTTCGATATGAAACAATTGACAATTCCTTTCCTCCTACAGATGTTGCTCAACCTGCTGAGAACCTCCAACAGATTTCCTGTTGTTCCAGATTCCAGTATCCACAGTTGTTTGCATTGATCACAGTCGATACTGTGTATATCCAATGAAAGAGAAGAAATTCCAGTCTGACAACACAACATACACCTTCTTAGATCTATTTCTCTCTGGATTGTCCCTTAGCTTACTTTTTGTGTGGGAAAAGTTAAAGGAGGTAAATAGGAAGTACAAATTGCAGGGTGTTAGGGTCTGTGGCTAATAGGATCAGGGGTCATCATGTTGGGCTGATGGCAAATTGGAGTTTTATGATGGATCAGCGATTCTCAATGTGGTCGGCAGAGAAACAGGTAAGGTTGAGGGCCATGTCAAAACACCCCTACTCATTCAGATGCGCACGCGGTATACAAGAAGCATGTCAGCAGTCCGTACCTCCCTCACTACACCCCATTTTAGCTGCTGGAGTTCCTCGAGATGAAATGGAGCCTGAAACCTGAAAGAGATGAAATATGGAGCGTGTGGTTTAATGAAACTTTAAATAAGCTATTTGCCTTCGAGGAGTAGCAGTGTTTGCCCAGTCTTGGCTGGCCTAGTTTAAAACTAAATGTGGCTAGGTTGTGAGATATTAAGACTTAACTTCACTTCTGAACCAAACCCATGCATTTTAAAAATCCCCAAATAAAAGGAAAGTTATTGACACAAACTGAATAGGATGCCGATCTATTTTACTGTTAGCAATCATTCAAACATAACTTAGAAAAGTGATTTAAATATAGGTGCGGCATATAGATATGTTTGTATTGTCTCATACTAACTTCTGCAATCAATGGCAAATATGATCACATTCTGGCATTGATTACATATTCTAGTGCTGGTCAATATCAGAGCCATCCTTACTGTATCTGCTGTTATTAGGCTGTTTGTCATATAACTAATCTTGCCTTTTGCCACTGTTGCACTTAATGATTACTTACAGGTTGCTTCAGATACCACTTTAATAAGAGTCATATCTGATAAATCAACCTTTCATGTCTGTCAGCATTCCAATATCTGCATATCACAAGTTTCATCCATTCTTTGGGAATCAACTTGCTCATTAAGTATTAATTTCTTTTTGGTACTTCAACAATCCAGAACTTGAGGTATTTTTCTGCACTGGAATCAATGATAGAATCATTATGGCTCAGAAGAATCCATTCAGCCCATCCATTTTAAACCAGTTTCCCTGTAATCCATTCTGTGTTATTCTCTGCTTTTTCTCTAGAACCTTGTAAATTACTTGTACTCACCCAATTTTCTTTTGAAAACCATGGCACCAGTGAGTTCAAGATTAACACCACTCTCTGCAGAAAACAATGCTCTACACATTCCTCTCATATCATTTACACCTATTATAAATGTGATCATTGACCCATGAATCATTTGCTGATAGAAGTATGTTCCCCCTATTTGCTTTTTCTAAACTTGCTATGATTTTGTACAAGACTTTCAAATCTCTTCTTAAATTTATTTGATCCAACAGCAATCCCAGCATCTCCAACTTAATTCCTAATACAGCCTAATGTAGCGGAAATCTCTCATCCCTGTAACCTTTCAAATAAGTAACTTCTGTACCTTCTCTGTGACTTTCAAAGTGTGGTGATAAGATTGACACAACTGTGGCCTAAGTACTTCTAAAAGATTCAACATAACTATCTACTTCTCTGTGCTAGACCTCTATGAAATAGACACCAAACAGGTAATACAGACGCCTTGATCATGATATAAGTGATTGTTTAGCAGGTCAGTATTAGGATTTGTGGGGAGTTGGTTGCGGTTGTGGTTAGCAGACCTCCTAACAGGAAACGTGAAAGGATCCGAATTTTGACCCCATACTGTGCACATTTTTTTGCCATGATCTCCAGCTAGAAGTCTGCCTAATTAACAGTATTATCTTTGAATTAAACAGCAAAAAAGAAGGGAACAGGCTTCAACTGATGTCTGCCTCCATGACAAGAGTGGTAGGAGAAGAATTCCTGTTCAATAACATGTATGATTTTGTGTGGACAGAGAAGGGGAAAACAAGAAGGTAAATTCAGCAGACAGGGGAAATACTTGTTCTACCTGTCCTACAAGTTCTGTTGTAAGGGTAGATTCTAAATGGATGCTTGTTCAGCCAGCCTGCAGCCAGAGTGGTGTGGCATTGTCATTACAGGAAAAGATACAGTCTAAAGTTAGAACAGAACAATGTGAGTTGAATTTCTCTCCCATTAAGATATAACAGCAGATTATGCATTTTAGATATCCAAGGCAGGTCTAGCCTCAACTGGAACATAAGGTTCAATTCTATCTCATATGATAGGAAGAATATGAAGCCATTTGAGAGGATGGTGAGGAGCTATAAAAAATGGTTCCTGGGATGAAGAACTACAGTTATAAGGGTAAATCAGAGGGTCTGGGGCTGTTTTCTGAAGAGAAGACTGAGGGGTTATTTAATAAAAATAAAAGAAAAGATTAGGATTCTGGGCAGAGTGGGGATCAGAACAGCAGTCTCAATAGTAGAAGTATTGAGTACTAGAGATCACAGGTATAAAATAAAGGTGAATATAATCATAAATGATATGAAGAAAAATACAGGTCCTACAGATTGTGGCCTTAAAGTGGGAAATGGATAAATGTATGGTGAAGAAAATGGTGCAAGTCTATGGAGAAAAGACTAGCTGCTGGACAAAGTGAGCCAAATGGTCTCATTCTGTACCATAACCATTTATGACTCCATGCTTCAGTTTTCAAAAATTACATTATTTATGAATGAGTATAATAAAGATTCAAACATATTTCATGTTAAAATAAGGGACCTTGTGCATTAACCAACTGAAATTCCTGTATTCTGGCATAAAGTATGCTGCAATGCTCATTAATACCATAATAATCCTGCAGGGAAGACATTTCAAAGTAATTACTGAGGCATTAGCTATGATCTTAATGGCACTTAAAAAGTATCATTCTTATAGATGCCATATGGGGCTTAGTTGGGTACATAAGCTGTAAACACGGTAAATCTAATAGCACATCCTGAGAACTGATGATTATGAGTTTGTCATACAGCACATTAAAATGAATGACTGCTTAGTACTGAACAAATCTAAGCTGCTCAACCATAAATCACAGTCTTGTTTGTTTTTTTATCAAACCAACTTCCCTTTTCACATTTTCTCTCTGAATAGCTTGCTCTTTTTTCCCAAAATAAAAAATAACATATCATTTATCTTTTTAAAGTAAACCAAAATGCTACATTATATATCCAATGATGCGCAAATCCCATTGTTCAATGAGGTTGTCTTCCAAATACCACTAGTCCAACATTAGCAAAACACAAAGGAAAACTTTCATGAATCTCTTTTTCAGAGTAACAAAAATTGACCTAACATTATTAGGCAAGTAAATTTATCTTTTCTCAACAAAATTACAAACCTCAGTTTTTTAAACAGTTTTCTGTCAGATTAATGATCACGATTGTTAATGCTGGATGTCAATAGCAATAAAAACAAAATTAAAATTTTACATTTAAAATGTGAGTGTTTGGTGATATGGTTGTACGTTATTTATATGCATGTCTTTGGCCTTATACAAATGTTTAAAAGGAATGCTTTACAAGGCCTTTGGCTAATTTGCTAAGTAGTAATCAAACAGAAAAGCTTCACATACAAAATGCTGGAGGAACTGAGCAGGTCAGGCAGTATCTGTGGAAAAGAGTAAACAGTCGACGTTTCAGGCTGAGACTCTTCACCAGTCCTGATGATTGGACTTACAGCATCTGCAGATTTCCTCTTGTTTGTGAAACAGAAAAGCTTGCACACCAAAACACAAAACACAGACCACAACGAGCAAAGTGAGTAACTACGTTACAATTTCACCTGGTAATCTTCCATGATTAATTAAAATGATGCCACTTTCCAACATCCAGTAGAAAGACGATTTGAATGCTTTCTTAATTTAAGCATTTTGGCCATAGCTGTGGCCTAGTCAACATCAAGATCACAGTGTAAGAGTAGAAATGGATAACTGGGACCCTCAAGCTTGCTCCATTTAACATGATCATGATTGATCTATGTTGGCATTAACTCCTCGCCTGTGCCAGTTCCCCATAACCTTCCATTCCTTGATCTTTCAAATATGTATCAATATGGAGGGAGGAGAAGATGGCGGTACGACGCAGCGCGCGCAGCCATTCCGAATTGATATCGATATGTGTTAACTAGGGGGCCGTGCACAATCCTGATTTGATGGAGACAGCCGTGAGAAGCACAGAGGAACATCTGGAGAAACTTCTGAAATGTCTGCTTCGCTGCCGCTGCTACTGTGCGATCGAGAATCTCTGGAGGGGCAAGGCCCCAAATCCTTGGCTTTGCCTATTGCCTGTTGCCGGGGCTGGGGGCGAAGCGCTTGGCAGAGATGGTGCTCGGTGCTCAGTGTCGGAGAGCTGGTCAGAAGCTTGGAGTTTTCGGACAGACTCGGAGTCGGACTGTGGTCGGATGCTTCCAGGATGCTGCATTGGCAAGTTTGCGATGCTGGAGTTCACCATCTGCGTGAGATGATGGGACTTTCAAGAGACTTTGAGACTTTTACTGCGCCCATGGTCTGTTCTTCATCAAATTATGGTATTACTTTGCACTGTTGTAACTATATGTTACAATTATGGGTTTTTTAATCAGTCTTTAAGTTGGTTTGTCATGTGTTTCTGTGATATCATTCTGGAAAAACATTGTATCATTTCTTAATGCATGCATTACTAAATGACAATAAAAGAGGACTGCGTGTCCTCATAATCTAATCTAATCTAATATCTATTTTAAGTATATTTGGTGATCTGGCCTCATCATCTTTGGATGCAGGGAAATCCAATGGTCGATTATTCCCTGAGATAAGAAGTAATATCCTATTTAAACATGACTATGATGAGCCTACCTTTCTCATCCTTCTTGACGTGCATAAAGACTTTGACATGATTGATCACACTATGGTCAATGAACACCACTTCCTGTAAGCCATCAGGTGGAAGTTGCCTGGTCACATTGGTAACTATCCAACTGCAGTCAAAGAATTTTCCACTGGCTTCTGCCATCTTGTTCGTTCTTGTCTCTCAAAGAAGCTTTGTTTTAGTTATTTTTCACATTCATGCCAACTTTTAATGTAATTAACAAAAGACATACTGAGTTCCTCAAATATCTGAAAGAAAATGAACCCTAATTCATCACCAATCCTTTTAATACCTTAATTTCTCTTTTAATTATCATGATGTCTGTTTGATATCAAGTTCAGGATGAGAATATATTACCTCCAACAAATGCTGGGTAAACTGAAGCCAGAACCTGTGCTCCTTATCCACTGACTAGAAGCTTTTCATATGAAACTGTCTGAGATTGAGCTTGTAAACTTGGTGTCATAAATGATCAGGATAGCCTATGAACCAAGATTTACCTCATCACTAAAACCATTTCACTAAAATTCTCCAACTCTGTTTTGCCTTGGGACATCTGCTGCTGAAACGCTAATCCATGTCTTTGTTGTCTTGGCTATTCCAGCGGAACCCTGGTATATTCCTCATGCTACATAAACCTGCAGCTGCCTATTTCTTAAAATATTGACTCTGGTTCACCGATTAGAAGAGAAGTTATAAGCCGTGTCTCCCCTCTCTCATCTTGGGAAATGTGAGATTGCTGGGGAATAAAATCGACGAACTGACTGCACTTGTCAGGAGTCAGAGAACATTTCGGGAGAGCAGTGTCATGTGCTTCACTGAGACGTGGCTACACGAGGATATACCCGATAAAAGCGCTTCCATAGAGGGCTTCCAGACCGTTCGAGCTGACCGGAATTACACTGAGAGCAGTAAGCGCAAAGGAGGGGGGCTGGAGGTTCTGGTAAATAACAGATGGTGCAGTCCTGGGCATATTAACTGCTGGAGTCAGTTATCAAAGATGTGATAACAGCACATTTAGAAAGCGGTGAAATCATCGGACAAAGTCAACATGGATTTGTGAAGGGAAAATCATGTCTGACGAATCTCATTGAATTTTTTGAGGATGTAACTAGTAGAGTGGATAGGGGAGAACCAGTGGATGTGGTATATTTGGATTTTCAAAAGGCTTTTGACAAGGTCCCACACAGGAGATTAGTGTGCAAACTTAAAGCACATGGTATTGGGGCTAAGGTATTGATGTGGATGGAGAATTGGTTAGCAGACAGGAAGCAAAGAGTGGGAATAAACGGGACCTTTTCAGAATGGCAGGCGGTGACTAGTGGGGTACCGCAAGGCTCAGTGCTGGGACCCCAGTTGTTTACAATATATATTAATGACTTGGATGAGGGAATTAAATGCAGCATCTCCAAGTTTGCGGATGACACGAAGCTGGGTGGCAGTGTTAGCTGTGAGGAGGATGCTAAGAGGATGCAGAGTGACTTGGATAGGTTGGGTGAATGGGCAAATTCATGGCAGATGCAATTTAATGTGGATAAATGTGAAGTTATCCACTTTGGTAGCAAGAATAGGAAAACAGATTATTATCTGAATGGTGGCCGATTAGGAAAAGGGGAGGTGCAACGAGACCTGGGTGTCATTATACACCAGTCATTGAAAGTGGGCATGCAGGTACAGCAGGCGGTGAAAAAGGCAAATGGTATGCTGGCATTTATAGCGAGAGGATTTGAGTACAGGAGCAGGGAGGTACTACTGCAGTTGTACAAGGCCTTGGTGAGACCACACCTGGAGTATTGTGTGCAGTTTTGGTCCCCTAATCTGAGGAAAGACATCCTTGCCATAGAGGGAGTACAAAGAAGGTTCACCAGATTGATTCCTGGGATGGCAGGACTTTCATATGAAGAAAGACTGGATGAACTGGGCTTGTACTCATTGGAATTTAGAAGATTGAGGGGGGATCTAATTGAAACGTATAAAATCCTAAAGGGATTGGACAGGCTAGATGCAGGAAGATTGTTCCCGATGTTGGGGAAGTCCAGAACAAGGGGTCACAGTTTGAGGATAAAGGGGAAGCCTTTTAGGTCCGAGATTAGGAAAAACTTCTTCACTCAGAGAGTGGTGAATCTGTGGAATTCTCTGCCACAGGAAGCAGTTGAGGCCAGTACATTGGCTATATTTAAGAGGGAGTTAGATATGGCCCTTGTGGCTACAGGGATCAGGGGGTATGGAGGGAAGGCTGGGGCGGGGTTCTGAGTTGGATGATCAGCCATGATCATAATAAATGGCGGTGCAGGCTCAAAGGGCCGAATGGCCTACTCCTGCACCTATTTTCTATGTTTCTATTACGATCAAGGAACGTGTCTGTAGCCCGGATATTGAACTTTTTGCTGTTGGACTCTGGCCACATTATTTACCAAGGGAAAGCTCGCATGCAATTGTGGTTGTTGTGTACATCCCACCCTCTGCCAACCTGACGTCAGCATGTAACATCATTTACACCGTCATAGCCAGATTACAAACCCAGCACCCGAGTGCCCTCATTACCATCTTGGGTGACTTCAACCATGTTACCATGGCTAGAGCACCGTCCAACTTCACGCAGTATGTGAGCTGTACAACCAGAGGGGAGAGGACTCTGGATTTGATGTACGCTAACATTAAGGATGCATACAGCTCCTTTCCCCTCCCCCCAGTGGGAAGGTCAGATCACAACCTGGTGCATCTAAAACCCTGCTACGTGCCTCTGGTGAAGAGTAAATCTGCAACCTCGAGGACAGTGAGGAAATGGTCGGAGGAGGCTTATGAGGCGCTCCAGGGTTGTTTTTGAGATGACAGACTGGCAGGCACTCTGTGAGCCACATGGAAAGGATATTGATGGACTTGCAGAATGCATCACTGATTACATTAACTTCTGTGTGGACTGCAATGTTCCGACAAGAACTGTCCTTTGTTATTCAAATAACAAGCCATCGGTGACAAAGGACATTAAGGACATCCTAAACGCTAAGAAGAGGGCGTTTAGAGATGGAAATAGGGAGGAGCTGAGGGTAATACAGAGGGACCCGAAAACCAGGATCAGGGAGGCTAAAGACAGGTACAGGAGGAAGCTTGAGTGGAAACTCCAGCAGAACAACATGAGAGAGGTCTGGAGGGGGATGAGGACCATCACTGGGTTTCGGCAAACTAGCAACAGAGGAGCTGAAGGCAGTGTGGACAGGGCCAACGAACTTAACCTGCTCTTTAACAGATTTGACATTGTGACCCCTGCCCATCCCCCACATGACCCATCTGTTGTCGGCCCCCAACCAACACATATTCCACTCTTCCCTCCTACCCCTCCTCACCCTCCTCACAGTCCCCCACCCTGCTCTCATGACTATACCCCTCCCCCACACGAAACCACCACGGTGGACTTCACGGCTGAACAGGCGAGAAGACCGCTGAAACGTCTCAACCCAAGCAAGGCTGCAGGACCGGATGGTGTCAGTACCAGGGTGCTCAAAGCCTGTGCCCCTCAGCTATGTGGAGTACATCGCCATGTATTCAACATGAGCCTGAGGCTCCAGAGGGTTCCTGTACTGTGGAAGACGTCCTGCCTCGTCCCTGTGCCAAAGACACCGTGCCCCAGCGGTCTCAATGACTACAGACCGGTGGCATTGACCTCCCACATCACGAAGACCCTGGAGAGACTTGTTCTGGAGCTGCTCCGGCCTATGGTCAGGCCACACTTAGATCCCCTCCAGTTTGCCTACCAGCCCCGACTAGGAGTTGAGGATGCCATCGTCTACCTGCTGAACCGTGTCTACGCCCACCTGGACAAGTCAGCGAGCACTGTGAGAGTCATGCTTTTTGACTTCTCCAGTGCGTTCAACACCATCTGCCCTGCTCTGCTGGGGGAGAAGCTGACAGCGATGCAGGTGGATGCTTCCCTGGTATCATGGATTCTCAATGACCTGATTGGCAGACCACAGTACGTGTACTTGCAACACTGTGTGTCCGACAGAGTGATCAGCAGCACTGGGGCTCCACAGGGGACTGTCTTGTCTCCCTTTCTCTTCACCATTTACACCTCGGACTTCAACTACTGCACAGAGTCTTGTCATCTTCAGAAGTTTTCGGATGACTCTGCCATAGTTGGATGCATCAGCAAGGGAGATGAGGTTGAGTACAGGGCTACGGTAGGAAACTTTGTCACATGGTGTGAGCAAAATTATCTGCAGCTTAATGTGAAAAAGATTAAGGAGCTGGTGGTAGACCTGAGGAGAGCTAAGGTACCGGTGACCCCTGTTTCCATCCAGGGGATCAGTGTGGACATAGTGGAGGATTACAAATACCTGGGGATACGAATTGACAATAAACTGGACTGGTCTAAGAACACTGAGGCTGTCTACAGGAAGAGTCAGAGCCGTCTCTATTTCCTGAGGAGACTGAGGTCCTTTAACATCTGCCGGACGATACTGAGGATGTTCTACGAGTCTGTGGTGGCCAGTGCTATCATGTTTGCTGTTGTGTGCTGGCGCCGCAGGCTGAGGGTAACAGACACCAACAGAATCAACAAACTTATTCGTAAGGCCAGTGATGTTATGGGGATGGAACTGGACTCTCTGACGGTGGTGTCTGAAAAGAGGATGCTGTCTAAGTTGCATGCCATCTTGGTCAATGTCTCCCATCCACTACATAATGTACTGGGTGGGCACAGGAGTACGTTCAGCCAGAGACTCATTCCACCGAGATGCAGCACAGAGCGTCATAGGAAGTCATTCCTGCCTGTGGCCCTCAAACTTTACAACTCCTCCCTTGGAGGGTCAGACACTCTGAGCCAATAGGCTGGTCCTGGATTTATTTCATAATTTACAGGCAACATTTACATATTACTATTTAACTATTTATGGTTTTATTACTATTTATTATTTATGGTGCAACTGTAATGAAAACCAATTTCCCCCGGGATCAATAAAGTATGACTATGACTATGACTATTAAGCATGTGCATGTTGACCTATACAAGCTTCAGTCCAGCAATGAAAATTACTTCCCTTCGTTGCTTTACTCCTCTGATCCCCATAGCCTTTTTCCCAATCATTCAGAGATTGCTTTCTTTGTACTCCAGTTCTGGCTTTTTGGATTCCCAAATTTTATCACTTTGCCATTTACTGCTATGCCGTTATTTAGCTGTTTCATAAGCCCCAAAGTTCAGTTCAGAAGCCACTCTGTGTTTCTTTCAAGAAAATAAGAAATATGAACAGGATTAGTTCACATAAATCCTTGGTCTGCTTCATCCTTCATTAAGTTTGTGGGTGGTGCTGGCCAGCTTCACTTTTCCACCTGATCCCTATAACGTCACATTATCTTGGTATGCAAAAATCTAATGGCTAAGTTGAATATAAGCTAAACTTGAACATCCTTCAAGATGTTCCTTAAAACAGTCTTCTATTCCATTATACACTTGTGTGGCTTGATGCTGGAATGTGTTTGATAATGTTCTGGTGAAGTACCTCTGTTTACAGTACCAATTAAGTGCAAGTTGCAGCCTCTTTAAACTTTCTGTTGAATAAAAGAGTTGGAAGGGCTTATAATCAGCCCTACTAAATGGGATAAAGTCCATTTCCTAATTTGGAAAACATTATACAGCCATCTTCATTTTCTATACTGATTTGAACTTGTCTCAGACAGCTCTCTCCAGTTCCTCACTGTAATTAACTTTTTCACTGCCCAAAGCCAAAATCATCAGCACAACTGCTCTGGAGTGCTAAATGAACCCCTGCTATAGCTGATAAAATCACTCAAGGTTTAGTAATATTTAAAAATCTCAATTCAACGATACAATGATGCAAAAATTGCCTACAGAATCAATCCACAAGGTGACCCAAAACTAATTAGAAAACTGTCATGTATGCCAACGAAATCCCTAAATAAGAATAAAGGATTGGCAAGAATTCCACCCAGATATATATTTTAAATGACTGAAATTAAGCAACAAGATTACTTTCTTTTTTGTTCAACCAATAGCATTTTGAATTCTAGTCAATCTTAAACTGCCAAATATGGCATGTATTAAGGGAAGAATTAATGATGTTGTCACTTCAAAGTCAGACCACATAGAGAAGGAGAGCCCTGCTTGGAATGAGTAAATGAACAAGCGCTACATCATTAGACAGCTCGATATTTCATGCACACATGGAGCCAAATATAATGATACAACTGGTGAACATCAGTTAATCTACATATGGTTGTAAAAGGTCATACAAGACTTACTTGATTAGTTTTATTTACACATTTATTTTTATTTAGAGATACAGTACAGAACAGGCCCTTCCAGCCCAATAAGCCACACTGCCTAGAAACCCACCTATTTAACACTTTAGTCACGGGACAATTTACAATGACTAACTAACCTACCAACTGGTACACCTTTGGACTGTGGGAGAAAACCAGAACACCGGGTGGAAACCCATGTGCTCATGGGAAGGACATACAATTTTCTTCCAAATGGTGTCAGAATTGAAGTCTGTCATCCCCAGCTGTAACAGCATCACACGAACCACTATGCTACCATGGGCCATGTTTTATGGCTCCATATTACAAAACATAGCGACATCATTCTTTTTAAGATGTCAAAAGTATTGGGAATGTGAGAATGAACTAGCCTAATAAATTCCAGTTGAAATAGTCTGCAATTCTTGAAGAGAAAATCTCTGCTTAAGTTAATTGAGGCTGCAATGCTCAGTAGAATTGGGGAGATTTATCAAGTAGAAAGCAAACTATCTTTGGGTGTTAATTATGACTGAGAATAGGATGGCCATTTTAAAATGTCTTCCAAATCATCTGTACCCTTTCAATATCAGTGACTCTGCTATATTGCAAGTAATCAGCATCACATAGAACTGTCATTTATCCTGCATTATTGTCCCTTTACAAATGAGGTCAGCACCCTGTTGTTTCAAAGGCTAAGGAGTAATAAAGCGTGCCAACTATAATTCCACTCCCAAAGGTCATTTCCAAAAGTCAATGAGTTTAATTGCCACAGCTTTCAAAGTAAATAGTACCATCATCCTTTGATGGTAGTGTGAATTAGTTCATTCTCTGAACTGGAGCGAGCTTCTCTGAGGCTACAGATTTGTTGCATAGATACACATTACCAACTATGAACTTTACGTTAGCATTGAGTAAGTGATTTATAGTTAAGAATGGTCAAGCATAATGTCATGGAAAGGTTCAAAGGTTTGATGAAACAATGAGCAGGTGGAGCATAGCACTGCAGAAAAGATCTTTATCAAATTAATAAATTGACTCCAGGCAAGTGACTGGATCTAAACAACATAATAACCAACCATGCAAATTATATTCAGAATCTTTGAAGCCTTAGCAATAGTGTGTGCAAATATTATAAATAAACACAGTTATCTCAGATGCAGATTAAAGCACAGTTGTCAGGATCAGTGAGCATTTAAGTTGGAGAGGAAAAAGAAGATTCAGGTAGAGCATGAAGAGATAGCTGCTCTACTCCCTTCAAGTTTGACAATCTGGTTGAATCCTCCCATAAAGGACGTTTGAAGTTGCTTTAATGTTAATAAATTTTGGTGTCCCAACAGAGTAATGAGTTGGGAAAGTTCCAAATCCTTCTTAAGTCCAAGTTCAAGTTTTTTGTCACCTGAATGTACATACAGTGTATATAACTAAATGAAACAATGTTCCACTGGACCTCAGTGCATCCATAAAACATGTATCACACACAGCACATAAAACAAAACATTGTCAGAAAAAAGTTAATAACTGATGTTTCAAAATGCATGTAGTGCACTTCACAGGTAAACTAAGAGAAGCAGAGGTATTCCCAGCTGGACCTGAATCTGGGGCAGTTTGTACAGAGAGGAGCTTTTTCATTATGTCATGAATATACACAAGCAATGGTCTAAAGGCACAAAGCAGGGACGTCCAGCGAGAAGCTTACTCCAATATTGTTCTATGATCTATAGTGGAATCTCAGTGCTAAGCTCTTTGACACAGAGAGTGGTGGGTGCATGGAATGCACTGCCAAGAATGGTGCTAGAAGCAGATACATTAGGGATATCTCAGAGGCTCTTAGATAGGTATATGGATGGAAATAGAGGGCTACGTGGGAGGGGAGTGTTAGATTGATCGTAGAGCGGGTGAAGGAGTGCGGATAATAATTTTTACCAAATCCAATCCTACGATATGCAGATATAATGCAATGTTATACAATAATAGCTTGCATCATACACCGGGGTGCTCTCTTCAGTTACCTGATGAAGTATCTATAGCCTTTGGCCAGGAACAGATGTCATCAGTTGGTGCCCGACCTTCACAGAGTGTTTCAACCCTTAACCACTATGGCATAAAAATAGTCACATACCCCAAGAACAATCCTCAAGTAAACAAATACCTCCCAGAGTGCTGAACTGGGCTTCTGAACTAAAATGATAGAACTAAGTAGAAAAAACCTCTCCTAATTTTTCACCTCGTCTCTTATATCATGCATCAGCTGACCTTCCAGTCATATTCTGTCAGTCAGTTTAGCACCCAAAGAGGAAATTGAAGAAACAAATGACTTGGTATCCCTTTTATTCCCAATATAATGGGTACTGAGCCAAATGAAATATGGAAATTCATAGGTGGTGAAAGATTAATATGCTTTTATTCACCGGTTTTGTCATCCAGCACTGTACTAACTACAGATTACTTATTCATCCATTTCAAAATAATTAAACAGGATTAGATTACCATAGTATTTCTCCCAGTTTTATGCAGTCTCTGCTTTTAATGTGGATTGCTGACACAAGGCTGGTTTATAATTATTTAGATATATTCTTACCTGCTAGAGTGGTAAGGTAATTGTAGTAAATACATGTTATTGATTAAAACCAGAAGATGAATAGAATCAAATAATTCTTTACATTTGTATGATAATATCGAGCTATAATCTGTGACCTTGGTTTGCCACTATACAGTAAGTAAATTTTAGTTCTGGCCTAAGTTGTTAAACATCCTTTAAAATAGGCAAATCAGGTCAATTGGGAAATATTTTTAATGACTACATCTGAGTGAATGGAAGTAGGAAGTATTATTAGGAATTATTATCATGGACAAATAATTTTCAGGGTTCAAGTGCCATTCCAGAGGCTTCAGCACAAAATCCATGCTCACTGCTCACTGCTGAGAGTGTGCTGAATTGTGAGAGATACTTGGAGAGAACCTGTAAGCTATTTATACTTGCTTAATTCCCGTTACACTGCTGGTGTTTAGGGTAGCAATGAAGGCCTTCCATCTTTGTTTGTCCATTGCAACTCAGATGTAGAAGGATTCTTCTTTGCTGTTACCTTAACAGTTTAGTTTGACCAGCCAGGGTTGTTATCCCTGAGCTGAATCCTCAGACCTGGAGGACCGATGGACCACTCTTAGTCTGGCCTCTACCCTTTGACCTGTTTGGCATGGATGACCCTAACAAGAGCCCCAACTCCAGCCAACATAGCTCTTCAGGTCATTAAGGCACACAAGCCTCCAAACCACAAAATGATTGTGGTCCTCATGGACATTTGAGCCATTTATGCTGGATCATCCTTTGGCATTATATAAAGAACAGAGGAAACATATCATTTAGACTTGGACTTCAAAACAAATAATTTGGTCATTTATCTCAGCGTCCTTTTGAAGGCTCTTGTTTTGTGCAAATTAAAATTCAATTCAAAAATAGATAATCAGCCATTGAATGCTTTCGGACATCTTAGGAATGCTAAATCCTGTCCACTGCCATCTCGATGCACTGACTGCACTTGGTTGGCTTTAAGGTTCAAGGTACATTTATTATCAAAGTATGTATACAGATATACAAAGTAAGTATGTATCTGAGATTCATCTTCTACAGACAGCCACAAAACAAAGAAAACAATGGAATCCATTCAAAGAAAAGCGTCAACCTCCCATGTGCAAAAAAGGAGTGCAAACAGCAACAAGAACATAAACCCCCATGTGCAAAAATCAAATCGTGCAGACAGCAACACGGATATTAAACCCCAAACCGTCCCCTCATGTAAAAAACATATCACACAAACAGCAACAAGAACATCAATAACAAACCCCCGTTGCAAAAAAAAACCGAATTCTTATCTATCAAGTCATAGCCAGAGAATCACTGCAGTCACTTCTGATCCCTGACTGTCACTGCAACCTTTCATGCTTTCCCAACAATACTGATCCCTCTTCTTCATTTCTACAATGCAGCCCTCAGCATCATTAGCTAAATATACTGAGTTTTCACATGTAATTTGGTTGACCCAGTTCAGTCTCACCAGTATGTTTCTGTCCTCCTTTGTCTCTCATTTTCTAGAGTGCTTGTCCCACACACAGCACAGAAGAAACAGAGAATTCCTCAATAAAACATTGGGACAACAATAAACATTATTTTTGTTCACTGTCACAAACCATGCCCGACTAAAACTGTATCTGACATCTTTGCATTCTTGGGTTGATAGAGCAGGAAGTATCAGCTTGAACCAGTCTGGCCATTCTCCTTTAACCTCTCTTATTGACGGGGCGTTTTTGCCTACAGAACTGCCACACACAGGATGCTTTTATTTGTTTTACACACCATCCTTTGTAAACTTTAAAGACAGCTGTGTGTGAAAATCCCAGGAGATCAGCAGTTCCTGAGATACCCAAACCACTCCGTCTAGCACCAACAATCATTCCATTTAATCACTGGATCACATATCTTCCCCATTGTGATATTTGGTCTGAACAACAACTGAACCACTTGACCATGTCCGCATACTTTGATTTATTGAGTTCCTACCATATGATTGGGTGATGAGATATTTCCATTAACAAACAGGTGTACAGGTGTGCTGTGGAAGAAAATTCTGAATAAAGGGTTGAAATATGTGAGTTCTTAACAGCCTTTAATTAGCAATATGCCTGGTGTTGGCCTCAGTGCATAACACAGCTGTACATACAAGACAAAGGACGTGAAGGTCATAAATGTTCCAAGGACGCTGTGGGCTGTCAGGTTTCTGGCAGCTAAAAGTTTGTCTGGTTTTCCTTCACCTGTCAGGTACTAACACATAAATCAAATTGTACCTTTGTATTTTAATGACTGAGGGGATCTAAGGATTTAATGGATCTTCCTTATATCGTAAATAAAGACTCACCATTTGGCCTGGGTTCTCAGCATGCTTGCAATAATCTATCTTCGTTTCAAGGGTGTTCTAACAACCTCTCTCTGTGTGTTGTGGGCTGAAAGCGACTGTCTCTGGCATTTTCGAGGGAATTGATAAGATGCACAGTTTTGACATTTCTTAAACTTTGATGTAATTGACTTTCTGTGTGCATATATAAAAAAGGCTGTGACTATTGTTCTTTGGAAGACTTTATGATTGCATCGTTAGTGAGTCATTCTTCTCTTATTCATGATTAAAGGTATTCTCTCATCACTTCGAAGTCTGCGTCCAATTTATAGTGACCAACTCTAAATGAATCTTCAGCAAATTAATTTCCCTAACATGCACCTAACAAAAGTGGCCTCTGAGTGTATGTGTTAATGCAAATCAACAGCCCATAAAGTGAATGGTTTGCTTTATTTATGAATTTATTACTTACAGTTCTTTATGAACAATTTTTTGTTTAAGCTATATCATGACATTATCAAGCACTTTGCAAACCATATATAACATGTCACTTTCCTTCAACTTGTGCCAGAATGGATCTTGCTTTTATGCAAAAGTCATTTTGCTGATTCCTTGATTTGCTGATTAGATTCCCTGTATGGGTTAATACCCATTAAACAACTGGGCAAAAGTTTCCAAAATATTCCATCCCTATGACAAGAGAACATATTTTATTTCACTAATCTGAACAGCAGGTCTAGAAATCATGAACACAAGGAAGTCTGTAGATGCTGGAAATCCAAAGCAATGCACACAAAATGCTAGAGAAACTCAGCAAGTCAGGCAGCATCTATGGAAATGAATAAACAGTCAACGTTTCTTCAGGTTGAAAAAGGAAGGGGGAAGATGCCGGAATAAAAAGATGGGGGGAGTGAAAGAAGGATAACTAGAAGGTGGGCCACGTGGCTAGGAAAAATAATGGGCTGGAAAGGAAGGAATCTGATAGGAAAGGAGAGTGGACCATAAGAGAGAGGGAAGGAGGAATGAGTCGAGAAATACAAGGTCTAGGAGTGCAAGTCTAATATATTAAACTCCAATGCTGTAAGGAATTACTTACAAGCATTTGCCAAGTTGTATTCTGAATGTAATATAATGTACAATTTATTATCAGCAAGCAAAATACTCTCAAATCAAATAGCGTGATGAACAATAGTGTACTTGCAAAATTCTGCAAAATTACAAGGCAGGAATACTTCAGCCATTGAAAATATGGTGCCTTGGGATCAAACGATAACAAAACCTGAAGGGAAAGTAACCAATTTTTTCGTTTTCATTGGATGTTCTGCATTTACAATTACATTTTATTGAGAAAAATGAAACCCTGAGGATTAAAGATTTGCAACACATAACAAAATTATACTGTTGTTTTGTTGTTCCTTTAAGCACAAATTCTTCATGCAGTGAAGTAATACTGGATACTTTTATGCAAACACCTCAGGTACAAAAATGTTATTATTTTTCAGAATGTTATACATTTAAAGGGCATGGGATAAATCTGGCTGAATTGGAATAGACAGTAAACAAGTTAATTATCAAAAACAGAAAATACAAGTTTTTCTAAGTGGAAGGAAGTGTAAAGCAGTGTTCGAGAGGTGTCAGTTCAAAGGGCCACATCTCGTATTAATGATTTGGACTCAGCACAATTTCTAAATTTATAGATACTACAAAAAGTAGTGGATACAGCCCAGTTCAGGAGGGGTAAAACCCGCCCCACCATTGAGCACATCCACATGAAGTGTTGTCGCAGTAAAGCAGCATCCATCACCGGGGACCCCCACCGCCCAAGACATGCTCTTTTCTCACTGCAGCCATCAGGAAGAAAGTACAGGAGCCCCAGGACCTACACCGCCAAGCTCAGGAACAACTGTTACCCCTCAACATCAGACTCTTGAACCAAAGAGGAAAACTTCACTCAACTTCACTTGTCCCATCAGTGAAATGTTCCCACAGCCAATGGACTCACTTTCAAGGACTCTTCCTCTCAAATTCTTGTTATTTAGTGTTTATTTATTATTATTTCTTTCAATTTTTATTTGCGCAGTTTGTTGTCTTTTGCACACTGGCTGAATGTCCAAGATGGTGCAATCTTTCATTGATTCTGTTATGGTTACTATTTCATTATGGATTTGTTTAGTATGCCCACAAGAAAATAATTCGTAGGATTGTATAGTGACATATGATAATAAATTTACTTTGAACTTTGAAAACTCTGAATAGTGAACTGTAAGGTAGATGGTAACAGATTTCAAGGAGATACAGAGAGGCTGGTGGAATAGGTGATTGATGAAATTTAATGCTGAGAATTGTCAAGTGTTACATTTTCGTGGGAATAATGAAAAGAGACAGTATGAACAAGGGCATTATTCTAAAAGAGGTACAAGGATACTGAAACCTGGGGGCATATATGTGCATAATTTGTTGGAAGTCACACGTTTAAAAAAAAATGGTTAAAAATTGATGAGAAACTTACTTGAAAATGCCTGAGGGATCTTGATAGAGAGGATGTGAAGGGGATGTTTCTTCTTGTGGGAAATACAGAATAAGAGGTATTTGTTTAAAGTGAACCAGTTTCCCACACTTTTTTTCTCAGAGGATATCATCCCTTCCTCAAAAGATGTTGAAAGTAAAGTTTTCATATAGTTTTAAGAAAGAGATAGATGGATTTTTAATAAGCAAAGGAATTCACAGAACAATGGAGTTGAGGTTACGATAAGATCAGCCTCATTGACTAGCGAACTGATTTGAGGAGATGTGGGATAATCTTGCTCCTTATTCATACTGAGAAGTACAGCATCCAAACCAAGGTCAAACAGTACCAGAGCTGTGTTCCTTCCACATTCTCGTACTGGTCAGAATTCTAGTGCACAACACAGAATGATCTTGCCAATCTGTTGTCATTCCACAAGACACAACATCTCCAACCACAGCTTGCTCTTTTAGTGTCATCAAGAGGACATGGTCAACATTATCATGAGGAAATTCTGGAGATGGATTGGGCAGGTAATGAGAAGAAAGGACAACTCCATCATCTAGACAGAACTTCTTTTTACCCCTGAAGGGCAGAGGAATCATGGGAGACCAAAGACAACTTGGTGCCATAACATAGAGGCAGAAATGAGGACTCTAAACCACACCTGGGGCAAAATAGGAAAGATGGCCAAGGACAGATAAAGATGGTGGACATTCATTGCCATCCTAAATGCCAGTGGCTTAACAGGCAGTAACTAACTTATTCATATGTATAAAACATACTTGATTTTGGGGTTTAAAAACAGCAGTGTCAAGTACAAGACAAGGTCATGACAAAATGGCTACTTAGCTACACCTGGAGTATTTGCTTTAGTTCTGTGTATCTCAAGTCAAGTTTCTGAAGAGATTTACCAATTGGCAGAGGCAACAAGAACTAGAAAATAGAGAAGAAAGGTGATGAGGCAAATGACCAAAAATAGCATGAAGTTTTTTTTTTACACATTGCAAGAATAGTGTGGGAGAGAAATCAAATTGTAAAGTTCAGAACAGATCCACTTAAGTGTCCAAAAGAATTGTTAGTGGTTTGAAGGGCAGAAGATGGAGTGGTCTAGTTGCATTGCTCTTAAATGGTGACACTGAAATTTACAGGCTTCATGGCCTCCTTCAGTGATATAACTATTCTATAATTCCATATGGAAATATTATCATATATACTTTAGTTATTTTCCCTAAAGACAAAAGTTTGAAATACGAGTAAATCAAAGTCATATCAAGAAGCAATTAATTCAAAGTGCTCCTTCAATGAATCTCAATAATTAACAATCTTCCTTGTGAATACATTTGTCAGCCACTAGTCTTCAAATCAACTGGTAGTTTTACATTAGGTATACTTGAATGCAATAGGGATAGGGAATTAGTTTATTGATTACCATTTTACACATAAATGAATACTTACATTATCATAACACACTGAATACAATTAATCTAATGATGCAATAACCCTGCCAATAACCCAGAATTTGCAGCTCGCATATTGTTAAAACTTTTGGTATTCAACATCAACATTGTCAGCAATTTATAGAAGATGTATTCAGAAAGGTAAAAATGGAAATGAAAGCGTGGATATAAATAATTCCATGCTCCTTCACAGGACATCATTTTGTTCTGAGCATTGTCACGAGGAATAAGTATATAGACAAAAGCTTCAGGAATTTACAAACAATAGTTGCTGTAAAATCTCTGGAAATATTATGCATTGTTGTACTGGATGTTCGTGAATTTTCAATCGTTTATTGAGGTATTAGGACCAAATCATTTGTTCTGAGAGAAAATAAAGATTTTTGTGTAAATTATATTCGCCTTAAGATATTTCAATGTATAATGAATAATAATAATAATAACCACCTGATATTTTGTTTTGTGAGCCATAATTTATTATTTTTGAACCTAAATATTCTTAATATTGCAATTTAAAATGGCGCATTTTATTTCAAGGTTTGATGCCAGTGAGAATCTTTCCAAATGAGCGGCTGCTCAACTAACTTGATGAGATTATTGCTGCTAGGCATGAGGATCTGGAAGTGCTGCCTGAAGCAACTGATGTTGGGTAAAAGGAAGGCCATGCCACAGAGATCACTTGATCTTTGTAGACAGCTTACTTCAAGGTCACTCTCAAGAGTAGACTCTTCACTGCTGACTGCAAAAATTGGGATAGCTCTGCTGTGTTTATACTGTAATTTTAATTTTCAGTGAGGATATGCACCAGCTTACCATTACCTTCCCGGACATTGCTATTAAAATGGTTCTATCTTTGAACTTTTATTCTTGATTTTGTTACCTATGAGTACTCAAATTTTACACTCAGTGTCCACATTATTAGATACGTACTGTACTAATAAAGTGGTCACTGGGTGTATATTTGTGGTCTTCTGCTGCTGTAGCCCATCTACTTCAAGGTTTAATACGTTGTGCATTCAGAGATGCTAGTCTACACATCACTGTTGTAATGTGTGATTATTTGTGTTACTGTCACCTTCCTGCCATTTTGAACCAGCCTGGCCATTTTCCTCTGACCACTATCATTAATAAGGCATTTTTGCCCACAGAATTGCTGCTCACTGGATGCTTTTTTTTTTGTTTTCACACCAATCTCTGCAAAATCTAGATACTGTTGTGTGTAAAAATACCAGGAGATCAGCAGTTTCTGAGATACACAAGCCACTGTCTTGCACAACAAACATTCCATGGTCAAAGTCACTTAGATCACATTTCTTCCCCATTCTGATGTTTGTTCCGAGCAACAACTGAACCTTTTGACCATGTCTGCATTGAGTTGTTGACATATGTTTGGCTAACTGGATATTTGCATTAAAGAACAGGTGTAAAAGTCTATCTATTAAAGTGGCCACTGGGTGTATATCTAAATATACCATAGCAATTACCTTAACAATTGAATTGACTTTTTTTCTTACATCCTTCACATACATGAGGAGTAAAAATCTTCATGTTACATCTCCGTCTAAATGTGCAATCATGGTAATTTATAATGATTTATAACAAATAGAGCAGTCAATGTAACATAGAAATACGCTTAAATCAGCGTGAGTTAATCAGTCTGATGGCTTGGTGGAAGAAGCTGTCCCGGAGCCTGTTGGTCTTGGCTTTTATGCTGCGGTACAGTTTCATTCATATTGCAATTATATCCTCCTTTCCAGTACTATGCCATCTAAGTCTGGCTTCTCCCAGCTTCTCAAATTAAACTACAGAGAATTTTTTTTTAATTCCCCAACTTGGTGAAAGCTAGATGTTAACTTCCATATAACATGTGCAACTAAAGTCAAAATGTATGGCATTAAAATGGTCCTATATTATTTCAGAACAACATAGCAAACATCAGAAGGGGAAGAAAAATGATCTAAGTGACTTTGACTGTGGAATAATTCTTTGTGCCAGTCAGAGAGGTTTGAGTATCCCAAAACTCAGGATTTTTATGCACTCCAGAGTTTACAGAGAATAGAGTGAGAAATAAAAGAAAAACAAATGAGTAAACGGCAATTTGGTGGGCAAAAATGCCTTAATGACAGAGGTCAGAGGAGAATTGCCTCAAGCTGATAGGAAAACCATAAGACATAGGAGCAGAATTAGGCCATTTGGTCCATTGAGTCTGCTCCACCATTTGATCACGGGTGATCCATTTCCCTCTCAACCCCATTCCCCTGCCTTCTCCGCATAGCCTTTCACGTCCTGAGTAATTACGAACCTATCAACCCGATGACCTGGACTCCACAGCCACCTGTGGCAACAAATTCCACAGATTCAGCATCCTCTGCCTGAAGAAACTCCTTCTCATCCCTGTTCTAAATAGATGCTCTTCTGTTCTGCGGTTGTGCTCGCTGGTCCTAGACTCCCCCACTATAAGAAATATCCTCTTCATATCTACTCTATAGATGGGTTCAACATTTGATAGGTTTCAATGAGATTTCCCCCCCACCCGCTCTTCTAAATTCCAGCAAGTACAGACCCAGAGTCACCAACCGCTCCTCTCATGATGAGCTTTTCATTCCCAGAAACATTTTCGTGTAACACACACAAAATGCTGGAGGAACTCAACAGGCCAGGCAGCATCTATGGAAAAAAGTACAGTTGACATTTCAGGCTGAAACCCTTCAGCAGGACTGTGTTGTTCGGATTTTCTCTTGTTTATCATTTTCGTGTACCTCCATTAAACTTGCCCCAATGCCAGCACATCCTTTCTTGAATAAACTACCCACAATACTTCAAGTTCTGTCTGGCCAGTGCCTTAAAAAGCCTCGGCATTACATCCTTGTCCACCTTCTAGTCCTCTCAAAATGAATGCTAACATTGTGTGTGTCTTCCTCATCACTGACTCAACCTGCAAGTTAACTTTTAGCGAATGCTGCACGAGGACTCCTAAGTCCCTATGCACCTCAGATTTTTGAATTTTCTCCCCATTTAGAAAATAGGCTAAGGTATTATTCCTTCTACCAATGTGCATGACCATACACTTCGCGATACAGTGTTCCATCTGCCCATTCTCCTAGTCTGTCTATGTTCTTCTGCAACTTCCTGGCTTCCTCAATAGTACCTGCCCCTCCACCTATCTTCATATTTTTCACAAACTTGGCTACAAAGTCATCGATTCTGTCATTCAAATCATTGACGTACAACGTAAAAAGCAATCCTAACACAGACCCCTACAGACACCACCAGTCAGCAGCAGCCAATCAGAAAAGGCTCCTTTATTTCCACTCTGTGCCTCCTGCTGGTCAGCCAATACTCTATCTATACTAGTATCTTTCTTGTAACACCATGGACTCTTATCTTG
The DNA here is from genome assembly GCF_030028105.1 of Mobula birostris. NCBI lineage: Eukaryota > Metazoa > Chordata > Chondrichthyes > Myliobatiformes > Myliobatidae > Mobula > Mobula birostris. Next base: position 44,122,404 of record NC_092390.1, read on the forward strand.
CTAGGCATCCTCATGTGCGGCACCTTGTCAAAAGCCTTCTGAAAATTCAAGTACACAATGTCCAACAATTCTCCTTTGTCTATTCTGCTCGTTATCTTCTCAATGAATTAGAACAGATTTGTCAGGCAAGATTTTCTCGTCAGGGAACCTTGCTGACTTTGGCCTATTTTGTCATCTGCCTCCAAGTACCCCGAAAACTTATCCTTAATAATTGACTCCAACATTGTCCCAATCACTAGGGTCAGGCTAACTAGCCTATAACGCGAAGGTAGCAGAAGCTCAAATAATCACGCTTTGTAACATGGTGTCCAGAAATGCATCACTGAACGCACAACACGTCCGACTTCGAAGTGGATGGGCTATGGCAGCAGAAGACTACACTGGGTTTCACTCCTGTACCTAATAAAGTGGCAACTGAGCAATGTTACCTCAAATATGTAATAACCAGTGTGTGCAAAAATCATGTGCTGTGAAATTTTGCACAATGACATCAACACTTAATAATTCCTTCAATAAAGACAGTATAAACTCTGCAGACAAATCATCACAAACTCCACTTTGTCAACACCGTCCACATCAGAAACCAGCAAAGGAAATGTGATTATGTCTGATCGTGAAATATACTTAACATGCCAATGAGGTAGAGGGTGACAACCTTTAGTGTGAGGTTTAAATTCCTTTGTGCACTAGAAGCAAAAGATGTGTGCACGCACACAAATGCACACCTTAGAAAGAACATTGCTACCGAATAGATATATCACTACCATGCTTCTCCGCTCATCTTGCCAGATGTCACCTTAATTTCTCTTAAACCAAGCTATTAATCAACTTAATAAAACAAAGTAGCATCATTCAGGACAGGGACACAAACTTGTCTTTATGAGAACAGATCTGCACCTGGTCTACCTACATCATTAGAAATAACATACCTGGGCGTAAGTTTGGATTCTTCTAGGAGTTTTCTAAATTCTTCTTTGGCCTGGAGTAGTTTACACTTTTTCTCTTTATATTCTTCTTTTATTCTTGCTTTGATAAATTGTTCAAAAATCTTTAATTTAAAAGCATTGTAGCATGAGTTGCATAATAGATATTGTTTTCAATTCCATTATAATTCATTTCAAAAGAAAAACTTTAATGATTTATGGTGCTATTAAAACAATCATTTATCATATATGCCAGTTGTAGGAACCAATTTTATCTCTTATGCTATTTACTAGGAAATATAAATAATCTATTTATTTAATAGCTCTTGGAATGCTATAGATCTTATATATTTATATATATTTTGAAAGGTTCAGGCAGTGTATGTTAATGACACCCTACAATGGAAACTAAAAGCAAAGAAAAAAGATGAAGGCTATCATTTTAAATAAAAGGTTTATAAGCCAAAAACAATATACAGATAATGGAAAATTAACTGTTCTTGACATTACTCATTATTAATGGATATGCTGCTTACAATGTGGTTTAATGTTCTTTATGGCCTTCACCAGTTCTGTATCCTGTATGTGGGCATTGAGACATCAGGAAGCAAATGACTGGAAATGGCTAACTGCAGGGTGGGTGAACCTTTTACTTTCTACTTCCTTAAGTGGTTAAAATTAAACTTAAATTAATTAAATATAAAAACATTAAAATGCAGTATCTATATAGGGTATATCAACATTAATATTGTCACTTTGATATGTGATTTGGAATTTTGTATCAAGCACATTCCTCTTTGGTTGTAGAATCTAATTATTCAACGTTAGAAAAACAGGTGCTAACACGTATTCAGAAATTCAAAGTAAAAATTAGTTCATTGTGGCAAGCAAAATGAAAAACCATTATGAGAATAAATATCTAGATAGATTCTGAATTAATTGTATAAAACAAAATGACAGATTCACCATTAATGAAGGAAAACAGTAGAAAGAAGGGAATCAATACAGATAAATTGACTTCAATCAAAGCACTGTCATATATTTAATAATGAGAAAAATGATGAGGCTAACAGTGTTCATTACTATTACTGACAGTAAATTCCAGAGTTCACACACATAAAGCTAAAATTTGAAATATGTATATTGTTGACTGAATCCTCCATAACCCGTGTGGCTACAATCACTGTTCATTATAAACGGATTTGAAATTCAACTGGGTGCGTGACGTTGCAAGAATTACTTAGCGGAAAGCCACTAAAGAGACAGGAGACATAAGGACTGGTGTATTTAGGTGTTAATCAATTTTTAATTCAATGATTATTATTTCTGGTTAAATTGTCATTTGGTCCCATAAATTTTAATTGTACAGTTTTAAAGTCTAATTTCTTCAGAGTTTAAGTAGTATCTGAAAGTTTTTGAAAAAAAATGTATTCAACCTTTTCTTTCTGTCTTTGATATGTCTCTCACTTTCTCTCAGACCTATCTTTTTGTTTCTCCTTTACATCATTTCTGTTCATAAATCAACAAATAATTAAGTAATATTTCTTCATCTATTTTTATGGGATAAGTCAATCCTTCAAAAAGAATGATTGTTCTGGATGAATTAGAAGCTCAATGTAATAAAAACCCAGTTTTAACAAAGGCATTTTTATCATATTTCGTTACCATGGAGAATGAGGCCATTTGGCCCATCAACTCTTGCTCAGTGGTCAGATCAATCCTATCTATCAATTTTATTCCCTTCTAATGTAGTTGCTCACACATACCCATTAATAATCCTTGAGATTTTATAGGAATACATCAGGATTAATTTGCAGTAGCTAATTTAAGTAGCAACCAGCATGTTTACATATATATTTATGTGGGAGGAAACTGGAACAGTTCAGGGAAATCCGCATAGTCAAATGAAGAACATGTAAGTCCCACCAGAGGACAGAATAAAAGCCAGTGCACTGGAACTGTGAGTCAGCTGCATCATCTGCACTACAACTGGCTGCCCTATGACCAAAGACAAGCAATCAGACAGCTTGCATGGGTGAATTAGGCATTGTGTGCAACTTGATAACTATCCCTATCCTCCTGGCATGTTCCATTGCTTAGTTTAACCCCCATGATCTCTGAATTGCCCACATTAGCAGCTGGAGAGCGATTTCCCCCAATTTGCTGTGTTGTTGCATTCTTTCACTGGTTGGCAGTTAGCAGAAAATCCTGGAGGGAAAAAAAATTGTAAAGGATGTCCTACAACTAATCTATCTATTCTGGGTTTTATCTCGTTTACTCCACATCCATTTCTCTTCAGGAAAATGCATGGTGCAGAAATCTTCAATCTCACTGGCCTCCGTTGATTTTTTTTCTGCTCATGCAGTGGACTCCCTATAAATCATATCGCTGATAGCAAAAGTTGCCACTTAAAGCCCTGTGAAAAATCTAGGGTTAGCTGTAAGATAAGTGTACGGCAAACCCAACCCTTTGTTAATCTCAAAACCTGGCTGTAATGTGTCTCAGAAATTATCCCCAGTGCAATGATAGTAATAAATATTTTCTTTTCTCTGGAAGCTTTATCTCAAGATGCATCAGCTATAAATACAGCAGATATGAAAACTCTTCCTGTTCTGCATTCTCTTCTTTTCGGTTGGAAATGCAGTTCCAATATAAACCTATCATACAGTAACTACTGTAATAAATAATACTTAATTACTTTACCATAGCAAGTGCAAATTAAGGAGTACACATTGAAGAATACCATCTCTCCTTTTGCTCATGATGAAAAACTCTCATTGTCTGGTACACTTGGCTTGAGCAAAAAGATAAAGGTTTCCAGAATACTTCAATTAAATGTAAGTGACATGCAGCTCCACTGTTGAAAATTATGCTTTTTTAATTGAAAGCCAAATGCTTGAGATAATATGTCATTTTCCAAAGAAGGATTTAAATATAGAATTGAATAATTTAAAACCCCATTTTGGATGCATTTGGTTAGACAAGACAGGGAACTGTAGGCTTCAAATAATTTTAGCAATCTGGCTTACTTAAAAGAAACAATAACACAATTTTAAGAAAAAATAAGTAAGTGCAGCAGCTGAAAAAAATACACACCCTTTAAAATACTCTGTTTCAAATGTTGTTCAGTTGAAGATTTATTATCTAAATGTTTCTATTACTTAAAACACAGGGAACTTGGGCTTCTTCTGCTTGCTCCAGCAGGATATACAGCATGTCCATTATAAAATATGTAATTCCTCATTAAAGATTAATCCCACTTGTTGAAACATGCTCTGCACATTTAATATTAATAAAAAGAAATACCTGTTTACGTTCCTCAGGATTTAGAAGGAGATAACGTGGGTCAAACACTATTTTGTGCAACTCCTTTTCCCAAGTAGAAAATGCAGAGACCTAAAGAAATAAATGTAAGCTTTTAATGTGTTGTCTACCAGGGAGCTTTAGACTGTGGTCACATTGCTGTAGTGTTTATATTCATCAAGGTTTGGCGACACTGTGTTTTCAGGGAGGTTATTAGTGCAGTTCATTTCACACACTCTGGAATACAGCAGGCAGGGCACACAAGGAAACGGCACTCACCCTGTGAGGTGTTCACAGAGTATTAACGGTTGAAGGATTACACGAAGTAAAGCTTTGTTACAAGATGATAATACCCTTCTAGGATGATGCACTGACAGCACGAGGAAGAAGAGAAATTAACCTGATGACGATTCTGGGATATATTCCTATCCTGAATCAGCAAATGCAATAACTACATTGGGCTGGGGTACTTTTGCTACGATTTTTGGAATTTCTCTGGACAGTTTGACTGATGAAAATAGATGGTTTCATTAATAAAATCATTAATAAACTATGGCAATAAAATTAAATTTGCTGCATGTATGAGCTATGGTAGTGGTGTACTGGATACATTAATGATCAGAGGCACAGAACCACGATCCAGATCACAGTAACTCATGACTTGAAATTCAAAACAAAACTAGTAGAACTTTAAAAACTGATTGTTAGTACTTCAATAGCAACATTGGTTGCAAAACACAAAACTGACCCCCACCCCAGGGGAAGAAATCTGCCATCTTACCCACTGGGACATGATTCCATAGTAGCTAATATGGTTGACTCTTATATGCCCTCTGAAATGGCCTGGTAAGACAGTCAGTTTCATAGGCCACCAGAGATGAGCAGGAAGTGCTGGCCTTGAGATTGACAATCAAATCACCAAAATTAAATCAAACTCATCAAATATTGCCGGTATGAAAATAATTGGGAGTAATTAATTCCCCGAATACACAAACAGATGTTAACACCAGTGTCCGGGCTGTCTGAATTTAGTAGTGCAGTCCATAAGTTTTACATGTCTTCAAATTGAAGCTGGAATAAAGATTTTTTTTTACAGTTGACAAGGTATCATAATGCATGCAGTCAGTTGCCAGACTAATAGGAAGACCTTCATGATATTGAGTTATCCCAACTAAGGAATGCCAACCTGGTTCTTTGTCTCAAACACTCCAGAATATTACAGGTGGTATTAACTGCCTGTGAAAAAGCCACAACCTTCTATTTAGCTTGTGCTTTTTGTTCAAAGGTCAATTTCCATTCCTACTTTTAATTGACTCTCAAGTGACCATACTACACTGGGCATTTACTGGAATACTGAGCCAGAGATTGTTGCAGGTACTGTGCAACCCTTGGTAGCTGCTCATCTACATGTCACTTCATTTCAATCCTACAGTGCTACTTTGTTTCACAAGTTGTCCCAGTTTAGGATGGTGACAGCCTGAATGGTGTCAGGACCTTGTACAAAGCAATGTCTTCATATGGGTGAGTTAGAATAAGCCTATGTCAGAAGAGAGCTGACTGAACTACAATCTCAGGCTTAGATTACTGTCAATATTCCTAACATTACTAAACTTAAAAAATAATTTTAAAAAAATTGAAATTCATAGAAAATGGAAATAGTATTAAAAGATCATTAAAATTTTAGAATGTTAAAAGAAAATGCTTTAAAACAATTCCAAATATTTCAGTGATCTCAATTAATTTAACAATGTAAATAGTCTTAAATTTACCTAGGTTTCTGACAGGCATTCCTCTATATTAAAGTGAATTTACGTTCTACTCTTGCACCAATCTGATGTGCAACTGCTGGCATTTCCCACTAAATTCCAGCTCACTGAAATCAGCTAACTTGATCTTGATCCTTCAAAGGCAAGGATTTGGAGTGCATTGACATTTACACTCCACCATCTGAAGTGGGTCAAGAAATTTTGCCTTCTTAAAGTTCCAACTATACTCATATTAATTTGCAGGTGTACAGTAAATTATTAATGTTCAAATAGTACAGAGTTTCAATTTCAAAATTCATCCATGAATATGGCAATGACATTATGAAATAATCTGTCCAAACCATCAAATCCTTCAGCATAATCCAACAACTAATATACTGTAAACTTGAATAGGACGAAGTGCCTTGACCTCCAAGATCCCCAAGTGCAAAGCGTAAAGATTACAAGTCTGACCTTCATAAAGTCAACAGAATATTACACCTGGAATGATGAATTCATCTGGGCTAAGGAGTTAGTGAAAGCTGGCTTCACTCACTCAGAAAAACATTTCTGTCAGTGAGATTTTATTCGATTTCTTCTCAGCAATTAATTCATCATACGATTTATTGCGGGGACTGTTTCCAAAACTCTATAATTTGTGACATCTAGTAAACTGAGTATTTTTCCTCCGAGTTACCTTAAGTTCATAAAGGTCACAGGTTCCAGAAACAGGCTGACAGTTAGTGTTCTGGCCTCTAGAGGAACACTAGTGCAGCTAATTTGTATGAAGATCACTTCCTATACGTAAGTGGTTTTTAAAAATTATTTCCTGAACAGATTAGTTTATATTCATGATGTAAAGGCATACATCTTCATCTGCTCTTTGTTTGCCCTTGAAACGGCAATATCTGTGTGTCTTAAGTTTTGGGAAATATTGATAAAGATTTATTAGATATATTTTGAAGGAAATATTATGTTTATCTTACTGCCAGAACTTTACTCTTGTTTAGACTGCACAGCTATGGAGTGTTGTGTATGTGTACTATCTTGGTTAACACCAGTTGTGAGAATAATCAACAGTATCAGTATATTCAGGCACGTGGCAATTCTGTATTGAGTTTAATACATATTTTACTTAACTCTGCAGTTACACAGTAAAAAACAATCTCATTAAAAACCCTGAAGAAAGCTTCTGTCTGGGGTGATTTTTGAGAAGTTATTTAGTTCACTGCATAGCTGTGTCCACAATCACAGTGAGGGCAGTAGAGTGAAAAGATGGCTCGTCTTCAACGACGCTGACTTGGCATCACACCTGAATGCCGTAGATGATAATGTCAGCTTCTGACCTGAGCAATATTGATGGTTAAGACCTGGACGTCAAGTCAGAATGCGGCCCATCTCCCACGTCTTTGTGACACTCAAGTGAAACCACCACCAGCATAGCTGCCACACGAGCTCACACCAAAGGTGAAGCAGCACGAATGAGAGCAGCATTTGCTGTGTGAAAATGAGATGCAAATGGAAAAAGCGCATGTCGACATGGGAAAAGCACGTGTAGTCATGGATAGAGCATGTATAGAGGCTACATTAAGTGTGCTCAAGGAAGAGAATGAAGCAAAGGCTGCCTTAGCAATGGTAAATGTGTATGAAGCCACAGTCAACTTAGGCAGTTGTGATCGCTAACACCAGAATCAGTTATGCTTTGCTATCACAACAGACAATGCATCTTACTCAAGAACATGTTTAAATACATTTTGGCTATAAAAGTACAGTGCTTCAGCTCTACAAGGAGAAGCTGTTCACACCACTCAGCCAACAATTCTTTCACACAGGTCAGGTTTTGACAGTCAAGGTCTACAGCAGGAAAAACCCACAACCCCGCTTCTGCGGTTCGACCACAGCAAAGATGCTACTGATGCCAATCCCATCTGCACAGACATGGACAGACCGAATCCCAGGAAACACATTTGGCAAACCAGTTTCCACAAAGCTCTCCTTCAGGAGTCACAGGTGCATTAGATTTGGCTTGATACCTGGCTCATCCAAACCTAGCCACAGCAAGATTAAAGACGATTGACCACAAGTCTGCCAGTTATCTGTCCTCAAAGTCAAACTTCCACAGTGCCGAGGAAGGACGAAGTCTCAAACCTAGTGAGGAGCTTGAGCTTCTCTGTATGTGGCTTGCTGGGGAGCTAATAAAACATGCAAGAAGGGTTAGGGCAGTTCACATTAATTATCCAGCTACAGGTTTACAAATGCTATGGCTCTCCAAAGGCAATTGAAGAATCTCTCTTCAATACACTTGTCTCATTGTAATTTATGTATCTTTATGATTTTGTATTGCAATGTACAGCTGTCACAAAACAACACATTTCACGACATACGTCAGTGATGTCAGTGATATTAAACCTGAGTCTGATTCTGAAGTTTGCCTTGATTTAAGACTAGTGTCCTGGAGAATGGGCACACAAGACATTTCATACTCTGCGAGAGTAGAATTTATATGAAAGGGAAGATTGCAGGCAAACAAACCTAGTGATATTGCATACCTGAGGGTCACAGACACTGCTGGATACAGTGAATTCACTGCTGGATTCATCTTGGGCAAGGCAAAGCTTGCTCCCAGACTAGATATCACCGTACCAAGGTTTGAACTCGGTGTTGCTGTTCTAATAGTTGAGATGGCAGAGATGATAAACAAAGAACTGGAGAAAGAACTAGAAGATAACAAGTTCTTTACCGACAGCAAAGTTATGCTAGTTTGTATATTTAATGAACAAGGAGATTCTATGTTTATCCAACGTACCAGAAGAGTCAATGGCACTATGTTTCCATTGATCTCAACATGACTGACCATGTCACAAGAGGGCTCCGAGCTAATCTGCTCACCCTCTCCTCGTGGTTAACTGAACCAGCATTTATTGCTGATTCCCACCAGGAACTTAGTCAGCAGGAAACTTTCGACTTAGTCAACCCTGAGGCAGATATAGAAATATGTCCTCAAGTGTCAACCAACATCAGGATCAAAATCAGGCATAATATTATTAGCATATGTCATGAAATTTGTTGTTATGTGGCAGCAGTGCATTGCAATATGTAACACCTGTGTGGCACTTGTCTTGTCTTGTGTGACTGGTCGCCACACTCTTTATGAGAAAATCAAATTACATAATACTACACTAGGTGCTAGTGGGCCATCAGAAGCTCTAGGCATCGAAAGGAGGCAGTGAATGGAAAACACACACTTCTGGAAGTAAGCTTCATTTGTAAATATCAGCAATATATACAAAATATTCACATGAGTAAGAACAATTCAAAATCCAACATTATGTCTTGGGTTCCAAATCTCAGATATCAAACAAAAACCAAATTTCTGTTTAGTTAGAATCAGTGAGATTCATCAGATTAACCTCTGTTACTCCAAATTCAGTTCTCGCAGAAAGTCAAATTCAGATTCTTTGAATGAAAATAGACTAATACATGCAACTGTATTAAATCCTCTATGTCATGAAACATTTTGTTCCTGTGCTGGGTCTTCGATCTTGGGTGGCTCACCATCTTGTTGCCATAGGTAGGAGTTTCTTTTCCATTTGTCTTTCTTTCTTATTCCACGCATAAGGCAGTGAGGATGCGAGGCAGATTAGTTGAAAGATCCTCCTGTGGGATGCGGGAAGGCAGGGAGACCTCCAGTGTCCCTGATGAGTACACCTGCAAGACGTGCATCCAGCTGCAGTTTCCAGCAGATTGTGTTAAGGAGTTGGAGCTGGAAATGAATGAACTACTGATCATTTTGGAGGCTGAGGGATTGACAGACAGGACATTCAGTGAGTAGCTACATCCAAGGTGCAGGACACAGGTAACTGGGTGACTGCCAGGAGGGGGAAAGGGGATAGGCAGTCAGTGCAGAGTACCCCAGTAATTGTTCCGCTCAGCAACAGGTATACCACTTTGGATACTGTTGTGGGGTGATGACCTAACAGAGGAAAGTCACAGTGGTCAGTTCTCTGGCACTGAGTCTGGCTCTGTGGTCCAGAAGGGGCGGAGAAGAGGCAAGCTGTAGTGACAGAGGATTCATTGATTTGGGAAACAGGAAGGAGATTCTGTGGACGACAATGAGATTCTCTGATGTTGTTTTCCAGGTGCTAAATCAAAGACATTTAGAATAGAGTCCACAGCATTCTTAAGTAGGAGAGTGAGCAGCCGGAGGGTGTGGTCCATGTAAGTACGAACGACATGGGTAGGAGGGGTGACAAGGTCCTACAAAGTGAGTTCAGGGAGTTAGGTGCTAAGTTGAAGAACAGGACTTCCGGGGTTGTGATCTCAGGCTTGCTACCCATGCCACGTGCTGGTGAGGCCGGAAGTAGGAAGATCATACAGTTTAACATGTGGTTAAGGAGATGGAGCAGGAGTGAGGGCCTTAGATTTTTGGATCATTGGGCTCTCTTTCAGGGAAGGTGGGATCTTCCCTGGTGGGAAGGAGGGACAGTTTGCACCGGAACTGGAGGGGGGCTAATATCCTACAGGATGGTTTACTAGTGCTGCACAGTGGGGTTTAAACTAGAGTTGCAGGATATGGGAACCAAAGCACCAGAACAGACAATGGGGTGGTTATGGAGAGAGATGTTTAGCCTACATGCAAAGTCAGGAATCATAAAGTTGACCATGGTGGACTAATATTCTGAGCTGCATATTTCAATTCAAGGAGTATTGTAGAAAATGTGGATGAGCTTGGGGCATGGATCAGCACATGGAATTATGACATTGTAGCCATTAGTGAAGGTGATGGCAAACCACTTCTATAGAAAGATTTGCCGAGAACAATCATGGTCAAACACCATGATCACCTGTATCATACAACACAGTACATATTGATGATGATGATAAGCTCTTAGTGAGACTTGATGGCAGAAGGGGCAGGACTGGCAGATCAATGTTCTGTTTTAGATGTGATAGAGTGGGAAGGATTAAAGGGAGAGGGGTGGCATTACTAGTCAGGAAAATATCACAGCAGTTCACAGTCATGACACACTTGAGAATTCATCTAGTGAACCTTTATGGGTAGAAATGAGGAATAAGAGATGTATGACCACGTTAATGGGATTATATTATAGACCACACAATAGTCCACATGATTTAGATGGCAAATTTGTAGAGAGCTCAGATTGTTACAAGAAATGTAAGGCTGTGATAGCAGGTGAATTTAACTTTCCAGATATTGAATGAGACTCCCATACTGTAAAAGGGCTGGATGGGAGAAAGTTTGCCAAATGTGTTCTGGAAAGTTTCCTTAATGGAAGTCTCAGCTAGAGAGAGTGTGATACTAGAACTCCTATGAGGGAATGAGAAGTGGCAGGTGACAGAAGTTTGTGTAGGGTAACACTTTGCACCTAGTAAACATAATGTCATTATTTTCAAGATATTTATGGAAAAGGATAGGTCTGGTCCTCAGACTGAGATTCTAAATTGGAGAAAGGCCAATTTTCATTATCAGAGAGTATCTGCCAAGTGTTATCTGGCAAAGTGGGAGGGCTTCAAAAGTGAACTTCCACTTTTGAAGTACAGAGTTTGTATGTTCCTATCAGAATGAAAGCCAAAGATAACAGGTTTAGGGAACTTTAGTTTTCAAGAGATATTGAGGCCCTGGTTAAGAAAAAGAAGTAGGTGCCTAAGAGGAGTATAAGAAATGCAAGAGAATAACTAAGAAGGAAATTAAGAGGGCTAAAAGAACGCATGAAGTTGCTGCAGCAGACAAAATCAAGGAAAATCCAGAGTGTGTCTCCAGATATATTAGGAGCAAAAGGATAGCAAGGGACAAAATTGGTCCTCTGGAAGATCAGAGTGATAATCTGTGCATGGAGCTGAAAGAGATGGGGGAGATCTTAAATGGTTCTATTGCATCTGTATTTACTCAAAAAACAGAGTCTATCTAATTGAGGCAAAGCAGCAGTGAAGTCTATTCAGAGGAGGAGATGTTTGCTGTCTTGAGGCAAATTAGGGTGGATAAATCCCCAGTTCTCAACAAAGTGTTCCCTCAGAACCTCTGGGAGGCTAGTGCAGAAATTGCAAAGGCCGTAGCAGAGGTAGTTAAAGCATTCTTAGCCACGGATGAGGTGCCAGAGGATTGGAGGATAGCTAATGTTCCGTTGTTTAGGAAAGGCTTGAAGAGTCTTCTTGCTGTTTAAAGGCAGGTTTATGCAGAGGAACTGCACTGCATTACAAAGCAGGAATCTCTCTCAAAACCAAGTTCCCTTAGTAAACACTGTCTCTTTTTTTTTCCCCTCTGAGTGGCTACCGCGAGTTGGAGGATGGAGAAAGAAGGCACAGCTCACCAGAGGTAACTCATCCAATCATCATTCTGGGTAAGCTTCATGTCATCTCTCTGCTCATTAGACATTACCAAGAGCAAGTATGACATCAAGGCCAGCAGTTTTGAAGTGAGAATGATTAAAGATGGTATAGTAAGAATGTTTTCAAAACCAGTCTCTGAGACTATCCTTCTTTTGCCAAAGACTAGGTGATCACTTAACTTTTACTTTCAGTAGTTAAGTTTAGTATCCTATGGATCCCAGTCAGGGAGTGTTCTGGCCTCTAAGGGCACAGTTTATTCTGTATTGCTATACATAAGTTGTGTTTTTATATAATTTCCTGCGCAGTTTAGTTTTTATTCTGAGAGTGCATGGTTGAAAGACATACACCTCCATCCACTCTTTATTTGCCCTTGAAATAGGAACATCTGTGAGTTTTTTATTATTGGTAATATTGGCAAACATTTCAAAGGAAGTATTATGCTTAAGTTTACCTTTGTGCCATGAGTTTACTCTTGTTTACACTGAACAGTTATGGAGCATTGTGCATGTGTGCTACTTTGGTTAACATGGTGTGGTAAACCATATATATATGTTGTAACTGGGTTACCTGTCTGGACACGCTCCGCTGCTGACTGCTCCTGTGGCTCCTCCCACAGACCCTGAATAAAGGCGATTGTGCCACTGCTCCTCCCTCAGTCCAGGGCAGATACTCAGCATGGTCGAGGTCACATTTTACTGCTAATGTAAGCCTTTCAGTATTTAGTCTACTTCCAGTCTTTTGGAGTAATTGATAGTGCATCAATTTTATTAGCAGTAATTTTAAAGCATGGAACACATTCTGAAACCCGACAAGTTAGACCTCGACCCGCAAACACCTGAAGCCGGAAACGCTTTTGAACTCTGGCTGGCCTGCTTCGAATCACACCTGGAGGAGATTGAAGTGACAGAGTCCGCCGCGAAACGCAGAGTTCTCCTCTCTCGGGTCAGTCCACGGGTCTACTTGATGACAGAGACCAGCCGAGCTACGACGGCACGATGGGCGCCCTCAAAAGACAATACCTGCAGCCAGTAAACACCGTCTATGCACGACATCGCTTAGCGACATGGCTGCAACGGCCTGGGGAGTTGAGCGCTGAGTTTGTCCGGGCCCTACAGACACTCGTGCAGACCTGCGATTACCGAGAACTGACGGCTGAACAGCATGCGGAGCTCCTACTAAGAGACGCCTTCGTCACAGGGACCAGGACAGTGTATGGGCGCCAGAGGCTGCTGGAACACACTGATCTTACCTTACATTCGGCGATTGAGCTGGCCGACACACTGGAGGCCGCTCTGCACAACTCTGACCTTCTCCAGGCACGCGATCTCCTGATGGCCTCGTGGACGCCACAGACCCTGCAACCCGCCAGCGAGTCGACCACGGCTGCAGCCAGTCGCGAGTCCGCGTAGTGCTACTTCTGCGGACTCAAGAAGCACCCCCAGAAATGCTGCCTGGCCTGAGAAGCTACCTGCTCCAGCTGCAGAAAGAAGGGCCACTTCGCCAAGGCCTGTAAGTCCAAACTGCAAGCGGGATCAAGCAGCGCCACATGCGAGGCATGGGGGTCGCCATCTTGCCTGCACCCCGCCACCATGTGCGAGACATGGGGGTGGCCATCTTGGTCGGCGCCACCTTGCACCGCCTACGACCCACAGGTGCTCACAAGGCACCCCACCATGCCAGACCAAGACAGCGACTCAACTCTGGCCTCCATGACCCTCGATCAAAGCGCTCCCCGCCAACTCGCAAGGTCAATGATGGACATCCTGGTGCAGGGGCGCAGGACAAGCTGCCTGTTTGATGAGGGCAGCATGGAGAGTTTTATCCACCCCGACACTGTGCAGCATTGCGGACTCGCGATACGGCCGGTAAGTCAGAGGGTCACCATGGCTTCCGGGTCGCATACAACAGACATCCGGGGGGGTTGTGTAGCGATGCTCGTGGTGCAGGACACAGAATATCGGGACTTTACATTACTGGTCATTCCTCAACTGTGTGCCCCTGTGCTATTGGGGCTCGACTTCCAGAGCCACCTGAAAAGCGTGACAATGAAGTATGATGGGCCTCTCCCACCAATCACTGTCGTAAATCCATAGTTTTGTAGGAATACGTCACATACCCCGCTACTGACCACCCCCACACACACCGACCTGCACATCCCACCCAACATCATGCCAACTGCCAGACTACCGATGCCACTTGCAGCCTCTCCACCCTCAGGATCCCTCCCCCACCGCTGTTCGCCAACCTGACCCCTGACTGTAAACCTGTGGCAACTAAAAGCAGGAGGTACAGCGCGGGGACAGAGCCTTCATTAAGTCGGAGGTGCAGCGGCTGCTCAGGGAGGGGGTCATTGAGGCAAGCACAAGTCCTTGGAGGGCGCAGGTGGTCGTTGTTTGGAACGGGGAGAAGAATAGCATATCATGGATTATAGCCAGACCATCAATAGGTTCACGCAGCTCAACGCGTACCCTCTATCCCTCATCACGGACATGGTCAATCAGATAGCACAGTACAAGGTGTACCCGCCCCCCGCCCATAGACCTAAAATCCACTTACCATCCGCTGGGAGGACCGCCCTTACACCGCCTTCGAGGCGGATGGCGGGCTTTATCATTTCCTGCCTGTCCCCTTTGGTGTCACAAATGGTGTATCTGTCTTCCAGAGGGAAATGGACCGGATGGTGGACCAGTGCCAACTGCAGGCCACATTCCCATATCTGGATAACATCACCATCTGTGGTCACGACCGGCAGGATCAGGACAACAACCTCCAAAAATTTTTCCAAGCGGCCAAAGCTTTCAATCTCACCTATAGCAAGGGCAAGTGTGTGCTGGGAACCACCCGACTTACTATCCTTGGGTGTGTCACGGAGAACAGAGTCATTGTCCCTGATCCCGATCATATGCGCACCCTGTTGGAATTCCCTCTTCCCAACACCCTCAGAGCCCTCAAAAGGTGCCTGGGTTTCTTTTCATATTACGCCCAATGGGTCTCTAACTACGCAGACAGGGCCCGCCCCCTGGTCAAGTCCACCACATTCTCCCTCTGCATTAAAGGGGACATTGCCTAAACAGCAATGCATGCGGTGGATGAGGCCATTCCCTTCCAAGTAGAGAGTGACGCCTCCGATTTCGCGCTGGCTGCTACCCTCAACCAGGCGGGAAGACCGGTGGCGTTCTTCTCCCATGCCCTTCAAGGCCCTGAAATTCAGCACTCCGTGGTGGAGAAAGAGGCCCAGGCCATAGTGGAAGCTATTAGGCACTATCTCGCCGGCAAAAGGTTCACCCTGCTAACAGACCAGCGCTCAGTCGCATCCATGTTTAATAAACAACAGCGGGGCAAAATCAAAAATGATAAAATTCTGAGGTGGGGAATCGAACTCTCCGCCTACAACTATGACATCATGTACAGGCCTGGGAAGCTCAATGAGCCCTCCGATGCCCTATCCCGGGAATGTGCGCCAGCGCACAGATCGACTGGCTGTACGCCCTAAATGTAGATCTTTGCCACCCGGGGGTCACCCGGCTTTTCCACTTCATGAAAGCCCGGAACCTGCCTTACTCCCTTGAGGAGATCAGGATGATGACCAGGGACTGCCAAGTCTGCGCAGAGTGCAAACCGCACTTCTACCGACCAGAAAAGGCACAACTCATCAAGGCCACCCACCCCTTTGAGCGACTGGGTGTTGACTTCAAAGGGCCCCCTTCCCTCCACCGACCACAATGTGTACTTTCTTAACGTTATCGACGAGTACTCGCAGTTCCCCTTCGCCACCCCTTGCCCCGATACCACTACCACGTCAGTTATAAAAGCCCTGCGCAAGTTCTTCACTCTGTTCGGATACCCATGCTATATCCACAGTGACAGAGGGTCCTCGTTTATGAGTGACGAGCTGCGCCAATACCTGCTGGCTAGGGGTATTGCAACCAGTAGGACCACAAGCTATAATCCCCGGGGGAATGGACAGGTAGAGAAGGAGAATGGCACAGTGTGGAAAGCCACACTCTTAGCCTTCAGGTCAAAGGGACTGCTGGCCTTCCGCTGACAGGAGGTCCTTCCCAAGGCACTTCACTCCATCCGCTCCCTGTTATGCACAGCCACCAATGCCACCCCTCATGAGCGGCTCTTTTCTTTTCCCAGAAAGTTGACCACTGGGACCACCCTACCAACTTGGCTGATGTCCCCGGGGCCAATGCTGCTCCGGAAACATGCGAAGAGCAATAAATACTCCCCGATGGTCGGGAGGGTTCACTTACTTCATGCGAACCCCCATTATGCCTATGTGGTTTTACCTGATGGGTGGGAGGACACGGTCTCCATCTGCGACCTGGCGCCCGCAGGAACTCCGGGCCCCTACCCTGAACACTCCGTGGTGACTATTGACCCCGTACCCACCAATATATATACCCACGAGACACCATGCACTCCAAGCCCTGCACAGACACCACACGACACTCCCATACCAGGCGCGACGCACACGCACGAGGGATTACCGACGCCTAACGTGCTGACACCTCAAGTCAGGCCGGAGCCAGCACAACCGCCATCACCGACGCAATCACCACTGGTGCTACGACAGACTCGACCGCCTGATAGACTTAACCTGTAAATATACTTGTTTTGAATACTGTCAGTCACTTCACCCCGCGGGACTCTTTTTAAAAAAAGGAGGGGTGAATGTGGTAAACCATATATATATGTTGTAACTGGGTTCGCTGTCTGGACACGCCCCTATGCTGACTGCCCCTGTGGCTCCTCTCACAGATCCCTGAATAAAGGCGATTGGGCCACTGCTCCTCCCTCAGTCCAGGGGGAGACATACAGCATGGACGTGGATTCATTTTACTGTTAATAAAAGCCTTTCCGTATTTACTCTTGTTCCAGTCTTTTGGAGTAATTGATAGTGCATCACATGGGTTGTGAGAATAATTGGCAGTGTCAGTGTATTCGGATACGTAATGATTCTGTGTTGGGTTTACTGCAGTGAAACTGAATTCTGAAGTTCACAGAAAAGACATCTCATTAAAAAGAAGAAAGTTTCTGTCTCAGGTGATGTTTGAGTCGTTTGGCTCGCTGCATAGCCACATCCACATGCAAAGAGACGGCGGTAGAATGAGACTCGACCTCTCAGAAACAAAGGGAAAGAATGTAATAAATATGAGAATAAAAAGAATGTAATGCATTCCCAGTGTATACAATGAACAAGCTCTTTTTGGGCTTCCAGTCAGGTACAGGTATCAATTTTAACCAATGTTTCAATGACAAACTCTGCCTTTTTCATCAGGAACGGTGCCTGGGCATGTCTAGTTCGGTGGTATATATACATCCATCACCACCCCTCATTGGTTAGTTCTCATCCAGTTAGGTTTCCACTGTTCCTCCTTATTTAAAATCGAATTCAATTTCTTACTTAGAGCGAGGTCCTCACCTTTGTTGGAATTCTTTTTCTCTTGTTTTATTCCAGTGATTTCCTTCATCAAGTCTCAAAAGCCATTGGCATGGCACAGTAGTTTTGTGCCATTGAAATCAATCCTGTGGCCACTGCAAATGCATTGTTCTGCTACCGCTGATGTCTACGGGTAACCCAAACGGATACACCTTCTGTGTTCCATTTTAGTTTGCTTGGTAGAAAGACAAATATCTAAAATTTAAGCTGGGAAATTCATATTTTTAATTTCAAATTAATACATTTTGAATGTATTAATTCTTTATTAAAAAGGCAAGAATTGGAGGACAAATAAGCTTCCTCAATTGGTTTCTCAACTTTCCCACAAGCAAAGCTCGCAATGTAGCTTCAACAGGCAACGGCAGTCCGAATAGTAGCACTAACCAGAGACTGTCACAGCTGCTTAATGCTAATGAAGAAAAGGTGTTTGAGAACAGTATTGGTAAACTCAAAGGCATGAAGGCAGGAATTGAACTGGATGAAGCAGCAACACCAAGATTCCACAAAGCGCGTCCAGTGCTTTATGCACTGAGTCTTAAGTGGTTGCTGAACTTCAGAGCTTGGAGGCATCTAGCATTCTTTCTAAGGTTGAGTGGAGCGATTGGGCCATGCCCATTGTCCCGGTAATCAAGAAAGTGAAGGCCAGAACTGTTAGCATATGTGGGGACTTCAAAGAGAGGATCAACCCTGTGCTGTGTACTGTGCAGTACCCCTGCCACGAATAGAAGACATTTTTGCATCTTTAGCAGGCAGGGAGAGGTTTTCAAAGATTGACTTGTCACAAGTCTCTCTGCAAATGGAGATCAAGGAGTCAAGCAGGAAGTTCCTCAAACTCAGCACTCACAAGGGACTGCTCCAGTGTAATTGTCTCGTCTTTGGCATCTCATTAGCTCCAGCAATTTGGCAAAGAGCAATGAACCAAGTGCTCCAAAATATCTCAAGAACACAATGTTACCTTGATGGCATCATTGTGACTGGCAAGAATGATGAAGAGCACCTCCAGAAACTTGATAAGGTTCTTACCAGGCTGGGTGAGTATGGTCTGTGCGCAAAGAAAGAGAATTGTGAGCTTTTCAAGAATGAAATCTTATATGGTGGCCATGCCATTGGCAAGCGTGGCTTACATAAGTCTCAAGAGAAGAATGAAGCAGAGCTGCAGGCACCCAAACCAGAAAATGTGTTACAGCTCAGGTCATACGTGGGCCTGGTAAACTTACTACCACCGGTTTCTCCCAAACATTGCTACAGTGCTGCACCCATTGAATGCACTGTTACAGATGGGAGCAAAGTGGGAATAGTCAGAAAGATGTGAAAGGGCATTCAAGAAAACAAAGAGACTAATAACATCAGATGAACTGCTCACCTATTATGACCCATCACTATTCATCAGACTGGCATGTGATGTGTCCCCTTATGGCACTGGTGTCATTTGTCATACACTATGAAAGAAGGAACAAACTGCATTTGCTTCAAGATTACTAGTGAGCACAGAATACAACTATGAACAGATCCACTGAGAGGCCTTTAGTCTAGTATGGGGAATAAAGAAGTTCCACCACTACCTCTGCAGACAAAAGTTTATGCTAGTGACAGATCACCAGCCCCTTGTGTCCATTTTCCATGCCAGGAAGGGAATTCCAGTGATGTCTGCTACCCAGTTGCAATACTAGGCACTTTTCCTAGGAGCCCACATTTAGTCATAGAGTTCAAGGGTAACAAACAACACAGCAATGCCAATGGCTTGTTACGTCTTCCACCGTTGGCAACTGAAGAAAAGTCTTCATTCTGTTATCCAGCAGAGGCATTTCACACAGCATTGTAGTTGCCAGTAACAAATTCTGAAGTACATAGAGAAACAGGGAATGACCCGCCATTGCCAAAATTCTATGACATCACCATGTAACAATATCCGGCTCATGGTAACACTGTTTCCAGAGTTCTCAGCGAGGGAAGACCAACTGTTCGTATATGTCAAAGAACACTGGTGTGTGGATCTCGTGTTGTGACTCCCTCAATATTGTGCACCAGAGTGTGACAGAATTTGCATGAAGGGCACATGGGGGTACAATCATGATGAAGAATCACACCCAGAGCTTGTGTTGTGGCTGGAAATAGATAGACAGATTGAAGACTTGATCAAAAACTGTTCAGGATGCCACAAAGTTCAAAATGCATAGGAGTGGCTGTCTGAACCATGGCAAAGAGTGCATATTGACTTTGCTGGGCCATTCATGGACTCTATATTTCTGATTGCCCTGGATGCTCATTTGAGTGACAGAGGTCATAGCAATTAAGTCAACCTCCTTAGAAAAGACTGTTTCCACTGAGGACTATCTTCGGCAGAAATGGCTTACCTGAACAAACTGTGGGTGACAATGGACCACAGTATACGCCAGAAGAATTCAGACTATTCATTAAGAAAAACAACATCAAACATTTCAAGTCAGTTCCTCACCACCCATCAACAATTGGGTTAGCTGAAAGGTCCAAACCTTCAAGATGTCCATTAAAGCTATGGACAAGAAAGACATTTCTCAGTGGTTCAAGGTGGACAACTTCCTTTTTGTGTACTGGAACTCTGTTCATGTGATGTCAAATCAAACACCTGCAATGCTGTTCATGAGCAGGAATCTGAGATCTCGCAGAGACCTCCTGAAACCAGATCTACGGAGAGAAGTACAGAATAAACAGTTTGACCAGTTGCCAAGTAAATCAGCAAGGAGCTTCGAGATTGGACAGGAAGTCCTAGCGCGTGATTACCAAGAAGACAAGTGGACACCCAGTAGGATAGCTACAAGAACTGGACCACTGATGTTACAGATCATACATGAAGATATCATATGGACCGGATACTGGATGCTCTGCCAAGGAACACACCTGAGTTGAATGCATCCAACAAGACGGACACTTTACAGCCACCAGAATTACTTATTGGCGATGACCATGTCACTAACAGCAATGTGACACCTGCAACAGAGCAAGTTGTCTTTGACAAGACACCTGCCAAACCTGATTCCACTCCACAGGTCCGTAGGTGCTATCCTGAAAGAAACAGAGTGCCACCCAAAAGACTGAATCTTTAGTATAATGAAGTTAGTTATGGACTGTTATTGTGAAAGTATGTTTATTTGAATATGCTTTGTTAAAGGAAAATGGAATGTTTTGTTACTTATAGAGTTTATCTTATATTAATCTAAAGGAGGAGGAACTGTAATGTATGGATCTATTTCTTTTAGCGCAATGACTCCCCTTAGCTACATACTGACTGTAATCCACGTGGACTGATCTGTTTGTTCTTTCACTCTCTCTTTCTGCAATGCGAATACACCAGTTAAGGTCACCTCCGCATGTGTGCCTTTGTTTAATTGATATGTAGTTGCACAGACACAACAGAGACTTTGTTGGAGTCTGCCAACAGCATCAAGATCCAGACCTACAAGACACGATAGGTGACACTATGCTTCAACGGCCAAGGTTACACACGGAACCTGCTTTGCAATTCCTTTGCAACTCCTAAATTCAGTTCTTTCCACCTATTCCTACCTCTCACCATGCGGAACAGCACTCTTGGACTCCTGTTGACCTACATTCCATCTCGTTTGTTATCGTCCAACCTGATGCACACCAACCTTCCTTTAGGCCCCCTTATGATAGCACGTTCCGTGTCTTGGAACAGAGAGAAAAGGCTTTCCGCATAGATAAGACGGCAAACCTGAATGTGTTTTGGTCGATTGCCTTAAACCAGCCCGCCAAGATTTGGAGGATTCTGCGACCATGCCTCTGTTGTCATGACATGACTAAGAACGTATCAACACACCTCTGGACGAGCCAGAAACACCTGTTGTTCTTCCACCTTTGCGATATAGGACCTGAGCCAGGTGGCTCACCTGAGCTCCAGATAGGCTCACGATGCTGGTTTTAGTGAATTCTGGGGTGGTCTGTGTAGCATAATGTAATTGGTGGAAACGTACAGAATTCACAATCATTGACATTGGGTTGGGGTTCACTTTAAGAGGTTGGTCTGACATGATGAGGTAATTACATAAAGGATTTTTATAGCACATTGTGTTCAGTTTTTGGTGTTCAATAAATGAGTTACTACTGTTTTTCTTATACTGGAAACACCTCTGCCGTCTTACTTGTGAAAATCTGCAGTACAAACTCCTTGCAGGGGACACCACAATTGAACTCTGAACTCTGACATCACAATCTATAATATCATCTAACTGCTATGCTACTGTGGCACCCTCATGTAAGAAATAAAC
Source organism: Mobula birostris (assembly GCF_030028105.1). Classification (NCBI taxonomy): domain Eukaryota; kingdom Metazoa; phylum Chordata; class Chondrichthyes; order Myliobatiformes; family Myliobatidae; genus Mobula; species Mobula birostris. The sequence continues at coordinate 44,144,434 of NC_092390.1, forward strand.
ATTCACCACTGCATCATATTCCATGTCTTGTTAAAATTATGACTTGGAATACTTTAAATCAATCATGAAACCTCTTATAATACTTTTTTTGCAGTTCAGATTTTGGCTCTCTCAACAATGTTCATCTTCTGCCAAATCACACAAATAAACAACTGTGAGAGATTGGCTGGACTGATATTCTCAGTTATTCTCTTTCTTCCCACTACTGGAAAATGTGGTCGTCTCCACTTGACATGTTCAAAGAATAATGAATCTTGGACATGAATGTACTTGACTTTACTTTGGCACTGGATGTTGGACAGCTTGTATATTCAGTTGTCACAATGATTAATTTAAATAAATGTATATTGTAAGTTAATTTTACAGTCTTGATCATCCAGATGGCAGATGCACTTAGAATTTGGCCTGCAATGTTTCAAAGCTATCTCTGACCCACAGCCATTATACCATAAAACTAAATTATTGGAGGTTATAATTTCCTTATAATTTATTAATTTGCTTTAATAAATTTTGCTAATAATGTCACATTATTTCTTTCAATAACATCATGTCTTCCTGATAATCTTCTAGTTTTCTGGAAACACTGAGGAACTACAAAACAGTATGGAACAGGAGAAGAATGCAAGATGAAGCTTTACACAAGAATAGGCTGAATTTTCAGTTCTGACATGCCATCTGCTCAGACATTCCATATATCACCTCCTTCCTTCATACATTGGAAAAGGAACAGAGCATCAGGAAAGAGAAAGAGAACCAAAGATTCTTCTTCAGCCATCTCAGACCAGACCTGCAGAGGACCAGTCGTTGAAGAAAACCAGAATGTAAGGGTACACGGAATTAGATGATGCCTTCCTTCAATATTGCCAATGCCTACTGTGAAACACATTCACTCAGAGGGACTTGAGGGCCAGCAGTGATCCTGGGCATAATGATAACCTGAAACTTTCAGATCTTAATTCCAATTCAATCCATAAATCATTCACGGCCTATTCATAACTCAGTCTGAGGGTGCCATCCACTGCAGCAAGAACCAGCTCATTTCTGTGGATTTGTCAACAACTAATCTCTATCGTTCAGGACAGAAATGGGTAATACAAGGGGACATAAATTTGAGGCGATTGGTTGAAAGTATACAGTCCTGATGAAGGGTTTTGGCCCAAAATGTTGACTATATTCTTTTCCATGGATTCTGCCTGGCCTGCTGAGTTCCTCCACCATTGTGTGTGTGCTGGGCGGTGTCAGAGATAAACTTTTACACAGTCAGTGTTAGGTGGCTGTAACGCACTGCCAGGGCTGGGGCTTGAGACAGGTACGAAAGGGGCAATTATCTCTTAGATAGGCATGTGGATGATAGAAAAATGGTAGGCTATGCAGGAGGGAATGGTTAAATTGTTCTAAGAGTGGTTAAAAGATCAACACAATATCATGGGCTGAAGGACCCGTACAATGCTGTAACGTTCTGTGTTCAATGTCTATCTTCTATTATTACATTCTCACATATGTAGGTGCTATGATTCAGTTAGACATTGTGAAAGAGAGATTAAGAGAGTGACATTGTAAGCAGGGGAAGTAAATGGTGAATTGGGAGAACATCCAGCAGCGGGACAGTGGAGGTGAAGTAAGTAAGTCAGACTGAGTATTTAAAAACAGCAAGCAGAGGGAGATAGGGTGGGGAAGGCAGAGGGAACGTAAACACGGCACAGGAGAGGGAATGTGTCAAATAACACACCTTTAAGTGGTAGTCAAGGCTGATGGTAAAGGCAAGGACAGAGATTGCACAAGTAAAAAGCAGGATTGTTCACTCATCTACACTAGTAGAAATGCATGGTGGCTGACTAACGCCAACATATCTTTGGGATGTGGGAAAAAGAACTGGATAGCCCTAGAGAAATCAATGCAGGCATAGGAAGAACATGCAAACTCCATGCAGACAGCATTGAAGGTCAGAATTGACCCTAGGTTTTTCGGAGGAGTATAATGGATGCAGAAGTCTATGCAAGAAGGAGATTAGAAGGGCAAAAGTGAAACATGACATAACTTTGTGAGAGAAGATTAAGGAAAATACAAATAAATTTTATAAGTATAGTATATGAAAAGGAAAAAGAGTAATTAATGAGAGATTAGAGGCCTGAGGGACCAAAGGGGACATCTTTGTGTGGAGTTGCAAGAAATGGATAAGGTTCTTAATAAGTATTTCTCCTCTATTTTTACAATGGTGGAAGCCATGAAGACTTTGGAACTAGAAAAAGTAAATGGGAGAGATCTTAGGGATAATCTGCCACGCAGCAGAAGTGATGCTGGATGTCTTAACAAGTATGAAGTAGATTAATTTCCAGGGCCTGACCAGATTTATCCAAGAACACTATGGGATGATAGAGAAGAAATTGCAGTAGGCCTGATGGAGATAGTTGCATCTTTGTTAGTCATGAGTGCAGTGCCAGTAGATTGAAGGGAAGCAGATGTTGTGCCTTTATTTAAGATGGATAACAAAGGAAAATCTGGGAACTATAGACCAATATGTCAAATATCTGTGGTAGATAATTTACTAGAGAGGATTCAGAGGGATAAGATATACATACATCTGGAAAGATAGGGGTTAATTAGGAGCAGACAGCATGGATCGTGCAAGGGAGATCATGTCTAATGAACTCAGTTGGGTTTTTTATGATGAGGTGACCAAGAATTTTGCTGAGGGCAGTGTGGTATATATGGGCTTCAGTAAGGCCTTTGATAAGGTTCAACATGACTGGCTAATCTGGGATGTTAGATCACATAAAATCAGGGGAAAGCTGGCTAATTTGATACACATTTGCTTTGAAGGTACCAAAACAAAGGATAATGGTAGAAGGTTCTTTCTTGGAGTTGAGGCCTTTGACTAGTGGTGTGCTTCAGGGTCATTGTTGTTTGTGATCTTTGTCAATAATTTGGATAAAAACGGACAAGGCATGGTTAGTAAGTTTACAGATGACACTAACGTGAGGCAAAAAATGGCAAATACAGTTAAATTTGGATAAGTGCAACATTTGGCATTTTGGAAAGTCAAAACCAGGTAGGACTTTCATGGTGAACAGTAGAGCACTGGGGAGTGTTGTAGAATAGCGGGACATTGCCTCATGAAAGTGGCATCACAGGTAGACAGAGTGAAGTAGACTCCTGGCATATTGGCCTTCATAATTCAGGGCATTCAGTGTAAAAGTTGGAAGATCAAGGTGTAATTGCACAAGATGCTGCTGAGTCCGCACTTGGAGTATCGTGTTCAGTTTTAGGTGCCTTGCTACGTACATTAAAGATGTTACTAAACTGGAAAGAGTACATGAAAAGACTTACATGATGCGGCAAGGGCTTGAGGGACTGAGGTATAGGGACTGGCTGGACAGGCTAGGACTTCATTCCTCTGAGGGTAGCAAACTGAGAGGCATTCTTATGAAGGTGTATAACTTCATGAGGGGCATAGGTAGGTTGAATGCCCTCCGTCCTTTTTCCCCAGAGTTCAGGTATCAAGTGCTGGCGAGCATAGGTTTAAGGTTAGAGGCGAAAGATTTAAGAGGATCTTGAAAGACAACTTTTTAATATGAAGGCAGTATCTATTTGGAATCAGCTGCTAGGGGAAGGGGTTGCAGCAGGTGAAACAACTTTTGAAAGACTGTTGGTCATGTGCATGGATTGATAAGGTTTGTAAAGTTATGGGTCAAATGCAAGCAAGTGGAACTAGTCTGGATGGGGCACCTTGGTTGGCATGGACCAGGTGGGCTAAAGGACCTGTTTCTGTGCCATATGACTCTATAACTTGGCAACATTAGCTCTAACAGCAGTACCATTGCACTACCCATAGTCATATTTCTACAACAACGGAAGCAGTGGCCAGTTGCAAGTCAAAGCTAGTCTGTGCAGAGGGCATGGACATGTTGAAGATAAAGTTTAAAATTATACACAAGGACCTTGCTTTGGCTGTGATGGGAATTGTGCAGAGGTGGGATATGGTGATGAGGGCTTTGCTGAAAATGCTTCCACTTTTCACTTGCTGTCACCCACTGCCCCTGTCAACAGTTCGGCGTTTTGCATTCTAAAGACTGATCTTGCCTTGTACAGATGCAGTGCTCTACACCGGGACTAGCAAAACCCTGACGATCCCAGCCAAAAATATCTCAGCAGTCATAGCAGTGATCCAAGCTGGCCTACCCTGTCACTGCAGAATGCAGAATTGCTGTGAAGAGGAAGAATCATTTTTAATTACACAACAGGATTTAATTAAATTGTGATAAAATGTTAGGCTATTAATTTTGTGTTATCCTTTCATCCACACGAATACTATTTGTTTCTACTATCTTCCCATTTTGTTATAAATATAAATAGGTAAGAAACAATGAAAAGAATCAAATTCTGGATCAGGATAACAACATCCATGCCAGGACCAACAGACTCAAAAATAGTTATTTCCCCCAAGCCATAAAGCTGGTCAACACCTCCACCCATTAGCACACACCACCACCAACCACTACATTATCATTCCCTGTCAAAGGCACCTTATATATATATACTCTTGTACATTAGCATCACACTATGTACATTGAATCAATCTATATACTATATATAAGCTAATCTATTTATACTTACTGTATGTTATTGTGTTCTTTATTCTTAATGATTTTTTATTCTGTATTAGATCCAGAGTAACAATTACTTAATTCCCCTTTACACTTGTGTACTAAAAAATGACAATAAACCATCTTGAATCTTGACAAAGAAAAAAAATATTGGTTCCAGCATGGCAGACGCAGCTGAAAATAAGGCCTCTTTCTCGTGTAAGTCCACAAACTTCTCATACATGTTCTTGATAAGGGTGAAGGAATATGGGCAGGAGGATTGAAGAAGACTATGTGGAGGGGAAAGCAGCAGCCACTGATGACTTTTTTATATTCCATGACAGTGAGCAATTTTGGCAGTAATAAATGCCTGACCTATTATCTGCCATCAATGTTTAGGACCCTTGAGCACAGGATGCTGTTGATCAGGAAATTTCCCATGGTGAAAAAGAACAATATTTTTACTGTGTCTTTGGCTGTCAAAGGCAGAGGTGAGAATGTAGTGGGGGTAGCTACGGAAATACTCTGGAGAATACGGGGCCTAGAAAGCTGGGAATTTGGACATGCAGTTGTAAGTAGCCCAGTGGAGTAGCTTCCACAGAAGAAAGTTATCAGGAAATACTCGTCCTTGAATTGCACAGTTGATAAGCCTCTGAACCAATGCGCTTGGAGTTTGATGATGAATATGTACGGTGTGGATCAGTGATTCTCAAACGTTATTTGGCCACAGCCCCCTTAGGAGCTCTTCTCAGGTTCCAGGGCCCCTCTTTCCAGTGTCTGGGAAAACTCACTATGTATGTTTAACCGAATTACCGTGAAAATTTACAATTTCAACTGAGATTTAGCAAATGACATAGTATAAATGCATAATAATACAGTATTTCAATTTTCCTTGTCATATGCATTGGCTAAAACCTACCGTAAATGAAAAAAATAAAAAAAAAAGATTTTGCTGTTTTTTTCCTAGCTAAATTGACAACATTGTCTGGGAAATGGGTTAGGAAGGCTGCCTAAATGTTTTTGACTTGGGAAAAAGTGCGTGAAATACAGATACATTACTGACAAAAGATGCTGTCACCTGGAGCCAGGGATTTTTTTTTCGGTGACTTCATATGCAGTAATAAACACTTCTCACAACCTACCTTAACATATAATATATCCAAACACATATACTTTAAAGTTACTAGACTAAAAAAGGCCTAGCAAGACACGCTGATCTTCGGAGAATGAAGTATGGCGATAATGGATGCGAGAACCCTTGATTGAATACGTTGACCTGGTGCAGTCTGATTCGCGACTGACTCTGAAGTGAGGCTGTATTGAAGGAGCTTAAGCAATGAATTTACCAGGTGCGCCAAATTCAAATGGTGTGTTGGAAAGATATTATAAATAGGAGGGAAACTATTGACTCCAATGAAGGTTGCTGCTTGCGTACTTCATCGGTTCAGTTACCAGGGCCTCCATAAACACTTGGGGCTCCCCTTCTCACAGTTTTCAGTCGGTGGCCTCCTTCAAATGTGCCAGGGCCCCCAAGGGGGCCATATGGCCCCTGTTGAGAATGGCTGGTGTGGATTATAGGAAGAAATGTTTGACAAAAATAGGAGCACTGCGAACTTGCTTGTTCTTTTTCTGGAATGACTACAGAGGTTTAAATCAACTAAGGCTAAGGGAACAAATCCACTGCCAAACTTATCACAGTGATAAATTTGAGATATTATCCAGGCAGGAAATAGAATATTAAAATGTAATATGAGAGGGAAGAGAGCTGGATCAAGCTAAGTTGTATTATGGAAGAAAGTATTATTCAGAAACCAGAGAAATACCAAGGTATGATTTGATAACGGCTGCACTGGCTTGCACTGTTTTATAATCTATATGTTTCATTACCTAAGTCTATATGTATCATTCACTCACCAAAACATTATGTCCCACTCACTAGAGGAGGCCATATGCAATAAATCGACTCACAAATGAGGGGCTGCCTCACCCTGAAGTATTGTTTAGAGTGAAGGAGGAGGTCTGGGGACAGGTGTGGTTGCAGAGATGGGTGCTTGGAGGGGATCAGCAGGAAGGAATGAGTGACAGGGGAGTCACAGAAAGAGTAATCGCTGCAGAGAGTGGAAAGGGGTGAGGAGGGGAAGACTATTGGACAGGGGATGGGAGGGGAAAGCATTGCATTGCTGCCTGCCTTCTTATGAGAAGGTACTAATAAGTCCTTCAATAGGTTCTTGGGTGGATGAGGCACACTAGGAAACAACAGGTCCTCCGGAAGACCAGAATGATTATCCACGTGTGGAGCCAAAATATATGGGGGAGATGGTAAGTGAAATTCTGGCACCTGTGCTTACTCAGGAGACAGATACAGAGTCTATAGAAGTAAGGCAAAGCAGCATCAACTTCATGAACCCTGTACAGTTACAGAGGAGGAGGTGTTTGCTACCCTGAAGCAAATCAGGATGGATAAATCCCCAGGGCCTGACAAGGAGTTCCCTCGGACTCCATGGGAGGCAAATGCAGAAGTTGCTGAGGCGCTTGCAGAGATATCTAAAACATCCTTTTAGCGAAAGGAGGGGTAACAGAGAATAGCCAATGTTGTTCCACTGTTAAAAAAAACACTCTAAACGCATACCAAGAAATGATGAGTCTGATATCAATTATGATAAAGGTATTCTATGGGACCAGATATATAAAGTATTTGGATAGACATAGTGTGATTAAGGATAGTCAGCATGGTTTTGTGCGTGGTAGGTCATGTCTAACCAACCTTGTAGAGTTTTTCAAGGAAGTTACCAGGAAAGTGGATGAAGGCAAGGCAGTGTATGTTGCCTGCATGGACTTCAGTAAGGCATTTGACAAGGTCCCACATGGGAGGCTGGTCAGGTAGGTTTAGTCGCTCGGCATTCAGGATGAGGTAGCAAATTGGATTAGATATTGGCTTTGTGAGAGAAGACAGAGAGTGATATTACAGGTTTGCCTCTGACTGAAGGCCCGTGACTAGAGGTATACCGCAGGCATTGGTGCTGGGTCTGTTGTTGTTTGTCATCTATATCAACAAACTGGATGATAATGTGGTTAAGTGGATTAGCAAATTTGATTGGGGATGTAGTGGATAGTAAGGAATGGCTGTCATGGCTTGCAGAAGGATCTGCGTCAGCTGGAAGAATGGGCTGAAAAATGGCAGATGGAATTAATGCAAACCAGTGCGATGTTTGCACTTTCGTAGGACCAGCTAGGGTAGGTCTTACACAGTGAATGGTAGGGCACTGAGCAGTGGGGTCAAACAAAGGGATCTGGGAATACCAGGTACATAATTTGTTGAAAGTGGCATTACAGGTAGATAGGGTCATAAAGAAAGCTTTTGGCACATTGGCCTTCATAAATAAATGTATTGAGTATAGGAGCTGGAATGTTATGTTGAAGTTGTGTGAGACATTGGTGAGGTCTAATTTGGAATACTGTGTGCAATTTGGTCACCTACCTATAGGAAAGATGTAAACAAGGTTGGCAGTGAAAATTCACAAGGCTGTTGCCTGGTCTGGAGAACCTGAGTTAGAAGGGAAGATTGAGTAGGTTTGGACTGTATTTTTTAGAAGGTAGAACATTGAGAGGGAATTTGATAGAGGTATACAAAATTATGAGGGATATAGACAGGGTAAATGCAAGCAGGCTTTTTCCACTGAGGTTGGGTGGGACTACAAGCAGAGGTCATGGGTTAAGGGTGACAGGTGAGAAATTTAAGGGGAACATGAGAGGAAACTTCTTCACTCAGTGGGTGGTGAGAGTGTAGAATGAGCTGCCAGCACAAGTGATACATGCGAGCTCGATTTCAACCATTTAAGAGAAGATTGGATAGGTACTTGTATAGTAGGGATATGGAGGGTTATGGCCCCACTGCAGGTTGATGGGCATAGGCAGTTTAAATAGTTTCGGCATGGACTAGAATGGCCAAAGGGCCTGTTTCTGTGTGATACTTCTCAATGATTCTATAGGTTTATCGAAGAATCATTGGAGCCTGGAATGGCAGCAGACAAGAATGAAAGTGGAAGAGTGCTGAAGGGTTAGGATACAGATTCAAAAGAAGTGGAAGAAATTAAATGAAGCATGCAACACCAAAGAGGGAAAGAGCATAGAAAGTATAAAGTGGACAATGAGGGGAGAAAAGGCTAAAATCAAGTCACAGGCTCTAGTTTGAAGCAGATAAAAAAACGTGCTAATAGTCACAGAGAAATAGCCAGATTACAATGTTAGAAAATGAGGGAATTAACCGGAATAGAAGGACAGATCATGGGGGAGAAAGGGGGAATAAATGGTACTTTTTGCACCAGGTCAGGATTTTAAATCCATAAACAATCTAGGCTGTCAAAAATATGATCTGATCCCACCATCCTCAGTACATAATCGAAACCAACTAGGCTGCAATTGTGTAACTCTCTTTGGGAGAGGTAAATTTCCAACTAAGTGTATTAATTACTTGCTCTGCTCAAGTCTGGGCACTGGGGCTTTCAAAGCTCCATGAAACTTGCCAATGAAATGATAGTGAGAGCACAAAGACACTGGAGAGGGACTGGCGAGCTGACAAGGCAATCTCACAAAAAAAAACTTGTAGTCTCTCAACTGGTGAATTAAATGGAAGCTTTCCTTACAGAAACTGCTTTCCCTTAGAAATGTTTGAGGATACCTATGAGAAAATCTGTGCTAATTTTATTAGTTTTTGTCTGCAATTTAGACCAGCTCACTAGTTTTTTGAGACTAGCATATCTACAAAAACTTCTTCAACAATGATGCTTATGCAGCAGCATTGTGTGGCCCAGAAGAGTTTTGTGGGTAATCTACAGAAGAAAGCTACATCTCAGAGTAAACCAACCCACAGCTAATTATCATTTCCATTAAACTTTCATGCTGCAAGGGAGGGACTGGGTAAATTGATGCCTGAAGCAATCGGGAGATTAGTAAACTGGAAATCAGCACGTATCTCTGCTAAACCATTGACCTCCTAATACGAAATGTAGACAATTGCCAGGGTAAGGTGGATGAATATTATGATGGATCTTCACTGTCCAGGGCCGGGGGGTGGTGGGGAGAGCTTTCCTCTTAGCCAACCTTAACTTTCTAAACATAGCAGATGCCATTTCTAAAGATCAGAGAATTTTTTTTAAGTAAGTTAAATTTCCAACCAATATTCCTGTTTAGCTTCTTGCTGTAAAAGGGAGCCAGTCTTCAGTCCTTACTGTAAATGGTAAGTAATAATCTGTTTGAAGTCAAAAGGACAGCTTTGAAATCAAGCACTATCTATATAGCATAGGATGATGGCCCTCAGTATCTGGGCTGACTTCTCAAGAGATGCAGTCTAAGACAAGGGGGTTCTGTTAACTGGGCTTGAAGCCAACCAGATGATACTGGCTAGACTTATTTAGTTCAAGGAAACTTGGAGATCAGATTGATACTTCCACTTTGTACATTAAATATCTGATCTGCTCATAATTGGAAGGTTTCTGTGCCCAAAGAGACAGTTTCATAGCACTAATTGTAGCAAACTGGGAAGTTGTCTCCTTAACTGTTTACACCACCTGTGTGAAAAGGCATCTGGAAAAATATCACATGTGTGTGAAGACACCCAAATGGCAGAAAAACAATATAAACGTAGAGGGCAGTCAGGCTTGTTAGGAATGGCAAAGAACCTCAGGAAGAATTAAAGTAACACTCTGTGAACTAGAATCCATTCCTCTGCCTTCAATTTCTACTATGAGTGATTCAATTGTCTACAACTCATGAATATGTCTTTTCAGCTTATAGGAATTTTATATGTGTTTTGGAAATGCTTTGCGTTTTAGAAATTGTGTGAAATTTTAAAGTCTTGTAAGATGAAAAAATCTCTGTGAGTTTTAAACATGCTTTAAGAATGCTGTTTAAATTTAACGATGTAGCACTAAAAATAAATGAACTGTGTTTAAAGTGCTTTGGTAGCTAGAAATATCTCTTCCTTGATAGGGAGGTGGAACCTACTGCTCAAACAGTGGATATTGGCAACTAAACTGGCTATGGAGGATGAACAAGGAAGTGAACTGATCTTTGAAGATTGGATGGCTACAGTGTAACCTCCTCTTAGTGATCGTACTCATAGTCGGACAGGGCTTAAGATCTTCATTTGTGTTTAGAACTTTGAGATCAGAAAACCAAATACCATCATGTGATCTTGTGTCTACAAGCTGAAGTCTAGTTTCCTGATCATATTGGGACATCAGTGTCTTAAGAAGTTCAGGTTATCAAGTGAGGTTGTGCTTGGTCTAAGTGGCTTTTTAAATTAGATTATGATGCTTGAAGGTCCTGTGGACAAAACCTTCTGCTGGATGTATCCACCGTTCTGCCGAGGCATATGCAGAATTTCACTACTGGTTCTCAGAAATGTAGCTATGTAGTTAAAAGGTACATTATTTACTGAGGTCATGTCAGGTTCACTGTAGATGACAATAGCAGTTAGAATAAATGTCAACTTGAATTTGCAACTAGTCAGATGACTAAGTGATCACCAACTCCATTATTGTAGCAATGGCACTCGTAGACTAGCCAGACTATTTACTATTTGGAAATGGTTTTAAGAGCTGGAGGGAGGAGAAGATGGCGGCGTGACGCAGTGCGCGTGGCCACTTCGGTGGTGGTGTCTGTTATTTGTCAAGTAGGGGACCATGCACAATTCTGATTTGATGGAGACAGACATGAGAGTATGGAGGAACATCTGGAGAAACTTGTGAAATGCCCGCTTCATTGCCGCTGTTACTGTGTGGTCCAGAATGTCCGGAGGAGAAGGCCCCGAATCCTCGGCTTTGCTTGTTTCGGTGGCCGGGCGAGGTCGAAGGTGCTCAGCAGAGGGTGGCGCTCAGGAGGCTGTATTGGAGGAGCTGGTTGGAGGCTCAAAGTTTTCGGACAGATGGACTCAGTGTCGGCTGTGGTCGGGTGCTTCCAATGCATCGGCAGTTGTCGGTGCCTGGAGGTTTATGGCAGGGAGTTTCTCCCTTTGCCACCTGCTATCAGGGACTTGGGAGTCGATTGACTCGGGACTTTGAGACTTTTTTTTTTTACCATGCTCACGGTCTGTTCTTTATCAAATTATGATATTGTTTTGCACTGCTGTAACTATATGTTATAGTTATGTGGTTCTGTCAGTGTTAGTCTATGGTTTGTCCTGTTTTTCAGTGATATCACTCTGGAGGAACATTGTATCATTTCTTAATGCATGCATGCATTTCTAAATGACAATAAGCAAGGACTGAGTGTTCTCATAATCTAACGTAATGTTCAGCTGGTATATCGTCCCAGGAAACTCTTACTCTGACAACGGCCATGATTCATTTGTTGTGCAGTGCTCACCACCTCCAATCTACTCAAGCATCCAACCAGAATGAAGGGCTGGCTGTTTGGGAATGGACATCCATTGAAAGCTTGGTTAATGAACTTAATGCAGATCCCAAACCGTAGGGCAGAGGTTCATGACAAACAACATCTAGATCCTATCTGTGCTTCATACAATTTCCTTGCAGCCCAATCTTTGTAGCTTTAGCAAATAAAATTATATCTTTTTAAGGGAAGATGAGCAGCAGAAAATTGTAAAAGATAATGTTGCCAGATAGCCTCATAGTCAGCTGACAAGATTATCTAAAAACTATGAATGTTTCTAACATTAAAAGGAACTATTAAAAGAACAACTTCATGTTGTTTTTAATTTTAAAATGCACTTGAATTTACTTCAACTATTTAAATAAATTACTGTTATAGAATTGTTACTGACAGCAAATCCTCTCTGCCTGAAAGAGGAAGGTACTGTTTCTCTACCAGTTGTAACCTGGCAGTGGACTCACCCATCGTATGTTGTGGAGAATTGCTGTAACCTCACTTCCTTTGCTGAAATCCAGATGGAACCATGATGAGGTTCAGTCATAGATTTCCCAACAAACTGCTGTCAAGAAGTTTTGTTGTTTTGTGTTTTCTTATGCTGTCACAGTGTCCTAAACAATTGACGTTCACAGCAAAATCCAAGTTACGACAGAACAAATACTTCTAATGCAAGGTTTTGATGTGAATCGTCAACAATTCCCTCACCACATCCCCACCCCTGCAGATGTTACTCAGTCTACTGAGGCCCTCTAGCAGATTGTTGATCCAGAAATATATTCCCAGTATTGAAAAAAATATTTTAAGAGCTTCTTTCATACTTTGTTATTAAACTACAGTCCTGTGTAAAAGTCTTAGGCACATATACTGCATACAGCTAGCAAGATGTTTGCACATTACTGTAGTAATTTTATATATCGCAGTGTTCTACTGCCACACAAAGAAAATCATGACTTATGTGAGTGATGATGAATCTGATTGTGATATTAGTCTCTCCTGTGGACTAAGAGTGGGGACGGAGCAGGGAGAGGGGAATCATGGTTGGAAAAGGAAAAGGGAGAGCAGAAGGAGTGGGAAACACTAGAGAGGCATTCTGTAGTGATCAACAAACCAATTGCTTGGAATCAAATGACCTTCCCTGGTGTCTCAGAGCTGGATGTGTCTGTACCCACACCACCCCCTGCCACCTGTCCTACACTCCTCTTGCAGTGTTCCACCCTGGCCATTCCCAACTTCCTTTGCCCCTGCCAGATTTACAAACTCTCTCTCCACTCCACATTGACAAATATAGCACTGTGCAAAAGTCTTAGGTACATATAAATAGCTAGGGTGCCTAAGACTTTTGCACAGTACTGTATTTAGGAAAAATTAACCAGCTGGTCCAAAGTCTAACTGTTCTGGAAAACTTTGACCTTTTGTTCTTGGCTATGAATCATTTTATTTATGATCTTCTCAGATACATCTCCAATTAACCATCTTGTTGAACACCACTGTTTTGTATTTCAGCAGTGTACAATTTGCTGTGATTTTTGAATTTTTTTTAAACTAACAAGTCAAGAGAATTAGAAAGGGTGATTTAAATGCATGCCCCTAATTCCTGTGCTCCCTCTCCCAAAATAATTCCTGTTTATTATTAGTTAGATATGATCACATTTTATTGTTCTGGGGCTTACACTGGAAAATTAAGTAAATAAATAGGACCATAGAATTACACAATAAAGCATTGTAAGCCATCAATATGAGAGAGAAATAGAGGGGCGAGGATGGGAAAGGAGAGAGGGAAGGGGGAGGAGAAATTCTAATTCATTATTAACTCACTAAACTTCACAGTTTAAGTCTCCTTTAGCTTTATTATATTGGGGTTGAGGGCGGAGAGAGGCATCAGTTTATAAATGGATAGTATAAATGAACATTTCCGAAAGTTATAGATACCAGTTGTAACCACCAGCACCAAGACAGACACACTGAGCTCCAGACAACTCAAATTTAATTATCACATCATGTTAGACATTGCAGCTCAAAATTTTAATGTAGTTTAATTTGTCTTGTTGCTTCATTTATACAGCAACATTGTGGAAAAAAAAGGTAAAAACACAGCTCTTTCTCTATCAGAATGCTGACAGATTGATCAAAGGATTTATCAAATGGTTGAAAGCTTTGAAGATATAAAGAAAAAGAACACATTGCAGCAGTGTAATTGCTGTGAAATCCATCAGAAATTGAAGAATTTATTTATTTTTATTACAATACATGATTTACTTTAATTGTCTATTCCATTTGATTTAATTGTGTCATCTGCACAGCCTTGTTTGGAAAATCAATACAGCTGCTTGGAGGATAAAATCAGATACAAATCACTCTCGTTGCAAGCAATTATTTGGATCAATTGAGACTTCAAATTCATAACATACAAAAGTTGGATAACCCAAATATAGAAAAGATAATTTTGTTCCTTAAAAGGAGCTTTCTTGGACTGTCAGAGAAACTAATGCCTTAAATGCACATAGATCCATGAAAATATCATTACTATATACTGGCATAGAGCTGAAAAGTGCTTTTATGTTCACAAAACCAATTATTGTGCACCACTGAAAATCTGACCAGCAGATCAGCAGTAGAACTTAAACCTTATATTGATTCAATTATTTACTGGCTAAAACTTCATCGAAAGTTTGGCCATCCAAAGATTTTTAACTGTCAATTATAACTCTCCTGGAGTGATAATTTTATTCAAAAGCAAAGAATACATGCAGTCCCATGTTAAAAGGCATGAGCGCAAATAACAAGAATTAAGATTGTCAAATCCATTGGTATCTCACCGGCAATATTCAGACATGATTAGGAAACTGCAGATAGTTTACTCGTGGTATGTTAAATTGCTTCCACTCTATGGAAAGTGTTTCCACAGACTGGAGAAAAATGATATCTCACTCCACGTTAACAACAGGAATTCTGCAGATGCTGGAAATTCAAGCAACACACATCAAAGTTGCTGGTGAACGCAGCAGGCCAGGCAGCATCTGTAGGAAGAGGTGCAGTCGACGTTTCAGGCCGAGACCCTTCGTCAGGACTAACTGAAGGAAGAGCTAGTAAGAGATTTGAAAGTTGGAGGGGGAGGGGGAGATCCAAAATGATAGGAGAAGACAGGAGGGGGAGGGATAGAGCCAAGAGCTGGACAGGTGATAGGCAAAAGGGGATACGAGAGGATTATGGGACAGGAGGTCCGGGAAGAAAGACAAGGGGGGGGGGACCCAGAGGATGGGCAAGGGGTATATTCAGAGGGACAGAGGGAGAAAAAGGAGAGTGAGAGAAAGAATGTGTGCATAAAAATAAGTAACAGATGGGGTACGAGGGGAAGGTGGGGCCTTAGCGGAAGTTAGAGAAGTCGATGTTCATGCCATCAGGTTGGAGGCTACCCAGACGGAATATAAGGTGTTGTTCCTCCAACCTGAGTGTGGCTTCATCTTTACAGCAGAGGAGGCCGTGGATAGACATGTCAGAATGGGAATGGGATGTGGAATACACCTTGTATTCCGTCTGGGTAGTCTCCAACCTGATGGCATGAACATCGACTTCTCTAACTTCCGCTAAGGCCCCACCTCCCCCTCGTACCCCATCTGTTACTTATCTTTATGCACACATTCTTTCTCTCACTCTCCTTTTTCTCCCTCTGTCCCTCTGAATATATCTCTTGCCCATCCTCTGGGTCACCCCCCCACCCCGTCTTTCTTCCCGGACCGCCTGTCCCATGATCCTCTTGTATCCCCTTTTGCCTATCACCTGTCCAGCTCTTGGCTCTATCCCTGCCCCTCCTGTCTTCTCCTATCATTTTGGATCTTCCCCTCCCCCTCCAACTTTCAAATCCCTTACTCACTCTTCCTTCAGTTAGTCCTGACGAAGGGTCTCGGCCTGAAACGTCGACTACAGCTCTTCCTACAGATGCTGCCTGGCCTGCTGCGTTCACCAGCAACTTTGATGTGTCTCACTCCACGTTGTTTGAAAGAGAAAAATAACACAGACCTATCAGTCTAACATTAGTCGCTGGGGAATTGCTAATGGGATATAGTAACTGAATACTTTGACACATCCTGGTTTCATTGGATCTCAGATGGCATCTCTGAAAATGGACTAATGATTGTTCATTAGTCAGAGGGGTATGTGGCCCTGGCCATCAGTGGCTGACAGCACTTTGAAATAGTGCAAAGGATGTGAAGTTCTTTATATACTTGGAAAGGAATAAAGAAATTTATAAAGGGATTTTTTTTATTCATGCTGAACAGCCTTTTACTTGATACTCTTTTAATTAGTGTTGTCACTGTTACCAGCTAGATGGGTTTCCTATAACATCTTTTAAAAACTCTCTATTCAAATTCCCTACTGACAGTTTCAAAAAATATCTTTCATTATATGTACCAATTATCCAGTAATTCCTCATTCTCCCCAGCAGCCATGAATGCACTTCACAACCAATGCAACATTATGCCTCACAATGATTGCTTCCACTGCCACTATGTTCATCTATTTAATGTTAAAAAGGTATCATTAAATGCATGTTTAAAGTAACTCAATAGACTGCAGGGGACTGCCTGAAGGGTTACAAAACATGGACTACTTCAACATTAATAAACAGCAACTTTGTGGGTAGGAGAGTGGTTAAAGCCAATCAGATCACAAAGCTCACAGGTGATCATAAAAAATCAGCTCTTGTTCCCTCCTCTGCTCACTTTGCTTAAAGGAAAGTTGTAGAGAAGCTCTGTGGGCTTTAGAGTAAGCCGCACTGCACTTGGTACCGGGCACTGCAAGTGGGCAGCGTAGCCAGAGAGGAAGGGTGGAGCAAGGCCAGAGCAAGGCCAAAATGGGGACGATTTTAGCAGTGCACATCTGGACTTCCAGAGGTTGGAATGTCACTAATTCCAGCAGACAGGAACAAAATGTTTGGCAAAGCTGGATAACGTGTACCATGGGATAGGGCGGCGTATAAGGGTATAGAGCTCAGTGCAATGTCCTTCTGCCTCTCCAAAAAAATTCAAGCAATGAAATTATATTGTCGAGAGCCTTCATTTGTCTTTTTTTCTTCTAATTTTTTTTCTAATGGGTTTTTTAGTTTTTTTTCTAATGGGTTGTTGCCAACTCAATGAAAAACTGCACTCTTGCACCAATGAAGACATCCGTCTACCACTACCAGTCAATTTGGTCCTGCCTGGCACGGGAAGGAAAATCAGGCAGTGTGCATAATGGATGAATGATTTGCCACTGTCTGCCTTGAGTCCCTGATGGAAATAAACTTTATGATAACTCAGGTTGGTTGCATTTTTTTTTATCAGGGCTCTATTTTCCTACTTTCAAGTATTAAAGCACTTTAGGGAGTTTCATCTAGTCATCACATAATGCCACATCAATATCAAACCTTTTCATCTTTGTATCATTGGTGAAATAACTTATTGAAGAAAGACATTGAAGTTAACCCCATCCCTCTCACAACTATAGCAAGTGTGACGACAAACCAAGTTATCAGAAGAGTGATGCTAATGAGCGAGATAAGGGAGACAATGGAGAAACGTTCAAAATGTTAATGAGAGAGGAGAGAGAGATAACAGAAAAGAAACACAATTCAGACCGGTTGCTTTGAACCTGAACTGTTTGAAGTTTGATGGACAAGCGATACCCCAGCAGGGGGATAAAAAGAACAGGTTCACTAAGGCACACGACACACCACGAGATCACGAGATAACGAGACCCCTGGAAAGAGCGGTGTGCCCCCACAAGTGGTGAGAGTTTGTAGGTCTGGTTTGCAGGAACCGACCATAGGCTCACAGGGTGTAAGGGTACGATCAGCGGGAACCTGGTGTGTGTGTCCGCCCTTGCCTGGGTGCTGGGTTCACTGCGGAAGAACGGTCGTACCCGGAACGGAGGGGTCACAGTTGGTGACCACAGCGGGATAGAAGATGTAAAAGGGTCCGCCCAAAACCACCTGTGAAGACATCAAAGGTCCGCCTGAATCAAATTGCCTCTCTCTCTCTCTCTCCAACGGCACAACAGCGATTACTGTGAACTGTACTAAGCTGAACTGAACTCTGCGTCACTTAAGACTGATCATTTTACCCCTAGACTGCGATAGAGCTTGGTTGATTCCTATTACCCTAGATCTGTGTACATGTGTGTTTTATCATTGCTAACCTGTTGCATTTATATCCTTACGATTGGAGTACTGTGTTACTTATTCCTTTAACAAAACTTTATTAGTTTCTAGTAATCCAGACTCCAACTAGTGGTCCATTTCTGCTGGTTTGGCAACCCAGTTACGGGGTACGTAACACAAGTAAATGAAACCTCCCCCCACTCCCATACAGCAGAAAGAAATGCATTCTGCACAAAAAAACATCAAAGGATATCAAGACAATAACCATGGAATAATTGTAAGAAATATTGTTGAATTATCAAGCCAGGCTGTAGATTTCTAGCAGGAATAGATGGAGTTATAGAAGTTCCAACTAGTTTGGGCTTTTCTATAAATGATTTGCGTAACTTAACTAGTTTTCAATAAACAGCAGTTATTGGAACCCCTACAGAGGAATTAATTTCAGAGGTTTAATAAAGCTAAGAGGGCACACCCCCTGAACAATTTGCTGGAGTTTGCTCCAAAGTGTTCATGATGTCATACAGCGCAGGAACAGAGTATTCAGCCAATCAGTTTGTTACTTGTTTTCATTAATCCTGATTACCAGCATTTGGTCCATCACCTTCCACACTTTTGGAATTCAAGCACTTATGTAAATAATACTTAAATGTTGTGTGAGTACATGCTGCCGCTGCCCAATCAGACAGTGCACTTAAGATTCCAATATTCTCTGGGTGAAAACGTTTGCTGAGATCCCTCCTCTTACTTTAGGTTTATGTCCTTTTCAAATGTGTTACTTCCATTATGGGATAAAGTTTATTACCTACTCTGGTTGTGCTCTTCACGATCTCTATGCCACAGTCAAATTTCCTCTCAACCTCCTACAAGGTAAACAAACTCAGCTGTGACCAATGCAATTTTTAATAAAGCTGTACCCTGCTCACATATCCTATACTCATGCTAATGAAGACTGGACCTGATTACTCTTTCACCACCTTAAACTAGGCTGTATACCTAGGCTGCCACTTTATACGAAGAACCCTCTCTTACTCAATATTCCCTCATTCATTGCCTATGTCCTTTATTAGTCTTTTCAAAGTGCTTTACCTTACGCTTAGTAGAATTAAATTCCATTTGCTATGATTTTTGCTTATTTTACCAATAGATCAATATCTTCCCATAACATGACTATCCTCAATATCAAAAAAAACACCTATTTTCATGCCATCTACAAATTTACCAATCGTACATCCTGCATTCATATCAACATTATTAATGTAAATGACAAATAGTAAAGATGCAAGCACAAGTCCCAGTGGTTACCAACAGACAATAGGATTCTAATCCGAAAAACAGCACTTCACCATCAGTTTTTGCCCCCAAGCAGCAAACCAACTTCGGATCCAATTAGCCAACTTGCCTTGGATCCCATGGACTCTAGTCATTTATACCCATCTCCCGCATGGGATGCCGTCAGAGGTCTTAGTAATATATCCTGCCCGCATCAATATATTTTATTACCTCTTTGAAAAATTCAATCACATTAGTCAGACAGGATTTTACCTTTATGAAACCATGCTGACTCACTAACTAATCCCTGCCTTTTCAAATGTAAATTAATCCTTTTCCTCAGGACTTCTTCCACAAACTTCCCTTCCAATTATGTAGACATATTGGCCTGTAGTTATCAGGCATAGCCTTTCTGCCCTTCTTAAATAAACATACCATATTTTTTGTTCTGCAATCATAAGGCATCTCACCTGTAGCCAGTGAAGTTTTGCAAGTCCCTGTTCAGATCCCAATAATCTCTTTTGTAGCAGCCCAGGATACATCTCATCAGGCCTCATCATCTCATCATGTGGGCAGGAGATATTATTAAGACCTCTGACGGCGTCCCACGTGGGAGATGGGTATAAACGAATGGGGTCCATGGGATCCAAGGCAAGTTGGCTAATTGGATCCAAATTTGGTTTGCTGCTCGGAGGCAAAAAATGATGGTGAAGTGCTGTTTTTCTGATTAGAATCCTATTGTCAGTTGTTGTCAGATTTGTCTACCTTTAAACCTGCTAGGCCCAGGGCATCTAATAAGCCCTGTTGCGCTCTTTTTATTCTCCAGGTACAACGAACTCCTTAGTGAATACAGAAGTATTCACTAATGACCTCACCTACATCTTCTGACTTCAAACATGTTGTCACTTTAAAATTTAATCGCACTTACTTGTTTTGGCCTGAAATGTTGACTCATGCTTTTTCCCATTGATGCTGCCTGGCCTGCTGAGGTCCTCCAGTTTTTTGTGTGTTGCTCGGATTTCCAGCATCTGCAGGTTTTCTCTTGTTTGGCCCTTACTCTTTCCCAGTTATCTTCTTTCCCTTAATATATTTATAGAAAACTTTGGGATTTTCTTTATTGATATTTCATGCCTCCTTTTGATCTCCTGATCTCTCTTGTTAGTACTCACCAACACATTCTATACTCCAAAAGACCTTCTCTCTTTTCAGTTCTTTATACTTGTCATATCTTGCTTTTAGATGTTAGATTGAATTGGGCAATAATAAAGTAGTTAATTAGCTTAACTACTAATGGTAGAAGTAGGGAACAAGCACAGTGGATAATATTTAGTCATTAGCGGTGACAGTTAATATCAATGCTCTGAGTACACTTTAAGGAGCATACTTTTGATGAATAAATTAAACTCTTTAAAAATCTTGCATTTTGTACAGCCTTGTATTATATATTAATATTTAACTTTATAACAGATGGCATGCTCTGCTTATAGCTACAGATGTACAGAAGGAGATGTGTCTATTTTTCAGTATAATATCCAGGAGAAGGACAAATGTCTCATTCAACATTGGATACACACATATGAATTCTTCTCGTTCTTCTTTAATATCACATTTACATAGCATTAATTTGGAAATTAGATTCTCTCTTTATTGTTCAATTTTACAACTGTAATGTATCCAGTCCCTTCATTGCCCAGGGGTTTTCTTTTTCAATAACATCACAGGCTATCGCTCAGTAGCAGCTCAAAATATCTATATTTGGCCATTCTGAAGGAAAGTAATTTAAATAATCAGTTTTCATGGCATCAACTTAAAAATAAATAGTAAAGTCAAATTGACGACAAATGACAAAATATTAAACATCTGAGATGAGACATTTTAAATCAAAATATTTTGTAAATGATGACTGTATTTTCATCAGCCTATTTCAAATAAATGCATTATTGTGTTGGTGTCTAGAGTAAGTGTAGTATTAACAAATCTCCAACAAGCTTGAGCAATAGCAAGTGAGACCCATTAGTATTATAATAAAAAGCTTCCTGGACCATACTTCAGTCACCACCCATTGTGCTGGTGGATGTTTCTCTTCTGTAACTTCTTTCAGTAGTAATTATACCAAAATTGGATAGAAATTTTCAGGGTATCCATGTGGAGCTCTTTGGTTGACATGAAGTTCCAATGCAGACTAATTTTACTTTCTCCAGCTGTTGGATAATTTGGATATGCAAACAGATCAATTAAATTTCAAATACATTGCTTCTCTCAGCATTTTTCCAATCAGTTAGAAGTGGATGCCAGTCCTTGTGTAATGCTCTTGTTGAAACCGTTAGGTACAATAGTTATATGTTTGTTTGTGGGGTCATTTACCAGTAGCCAACTTTTAACTGCACTCAATGCAAAGCACCTACACCATTTAAAATGGTTATCAATCACTTTTATATGACACTGGATGCTTCCAGTGGCTACAATAGTTGTGTCTGATACTGTGAATTAGCCACATCCTCAGCACGAATTTCACTTTTCCACTTCTCTCTGCCAAGGTGCAGCAGAAAAGGTGGGGTTGGGGAAAAAGATTACTGCCCACACACTCTATTGTGTAAGAGCCCACATGAAGTCACACAAGCTCTCTGAAAAACTGTGTTCAAAGGCAAAGCTTTTGAAGGTCACCGACGTCAAAAGCCGGTGAGTAGCTGCAAATCACCTCCAATACACCTGTGTATCTGGACGACTTCATCCAACTGGTAAAGATCGGCACTTCCCTGAACCCTTTCAAATGGCAGCAGTGAATCTACGCTATGCATTGAGATTCACAGCTCACCACGGCATTAGGGATTTCACTAATGTTCTACTGAAGGGAAGGGAAATTCAACTTCTTCACCTGGAGTAGGGATCAACAAACACCACGGGCATGTTGATCTGTGAGGATTTCAGTCTCCCAAAGGTTTAAGTAATGATAGACGGCACTCTCGTGACACATTGGTCTCTCTTTTCAAACCCCATATCTATTTGAATTGCAAGTAGTTTCACAGCCTAAATGTCCAATGTCTGGGGTGACATTGAGATAAAAATTCTGGGGAGTTCATTTTAATATTAGGCTGCCCATGATGCCCGCCATATTTCAGCTGCTGCCGTGCTTTCAGAGGACAAGAACATCTCCACCTTCCCTGTCTCTTCCTCCTCTTGCTCATTCCTCGGTAGGAGAGTGCAGGGACCATCTGAAGTGGTAGTGAGTGCTAGTATGGTCCTCAAAGTGTGACTCTGGTGCATGGACTGACTGGGGGCACCCTGAACTGTGACACTGTGCATCACAGCTTGCTGCCGGGTGCCGTGGTTAGCGTGACGATTTTACAGCTTAGGGCGTCAGGTTTCGGAGGTCAGATCTGACATCATCTGTAAGGAGTCTGTATATTCTCCCCACGGAATCATTAGTTTTCTCTGGACATTTCTGTTTCCTCTCACAGTCCAAAGGCGTACGGGTTAGTAGGTTCATTGATCTTCGTAAACTGTCTCGTGATTAGGCTAGGGTTATATCAGGAGTTGCTGGGTGGTGTGGCTCAAAGGCTGGAAGGGTCTATTCCGTGTTGTATTTCAATAAATACGTTTCAGAATCTTGGCAACATGAGGACTCAGCACTAACTTGAAATGTTACTGCATCAAATTAAGGAGGATGACGGGAAGGAGTAGAAGGAACAGTCAGAGAATGTAATGAGGAGGGGTCCTTTCTGAATGCATAGCCCGGGAGCACCTAGCTTGAGTGTGGTGTGGGTCACCTGTCCTTGCTTGTCTTAGATATGAACAATATTGAGATTCCATTGACAAGTATATTAGAGAAATAAACCCAGAATACAAAATCATCCTGGCAGCTGCATATGGTATCAACTTCTAATGTGTTTCTCCATGAAAAAGATTGACAGTGGTGACATTACATGATAAAGGAGGTAGAATGAAATTCAGCACCTGGCTGTGGAAACACTGCCCTCGTCACCAAGAGGATTAATGAAATAGAAACAGCCCACTATAAAAAGGCTGTTCACAATATTAAACAAATTACAGTAAGACGAATTAAATGCTTGACTGAGGCCAGCTGACAGCAGGGAGAACTTTGAACTGCTTCTCCGAAATTCTGTTGCTGTGACAACTGACTCATCAGATCTGATAGTGTATCCATCTTCTCCCACCTCATTACAGTCCATCATTTACTCCCGGTGACTGGTGTTGTCTTTCTTGATTTGACAGCAGCACAGGTGATGGTCCAGCAATCTGCTCTTCTGGCAAAAATGTTCCAAAATCTGACACATTGAGTTGCTTGTTTAATCAAAGTGTTACTATTTGATGGATGTAGTTTAATGTCCAATGTATGCATCCATGTCTGGCTGTGGTATGCCTCTTTCTTAACCTGTACAATGATGAGTTGCCAGCCACCAATTCTTGAATACTTGTCAAATCCAGTGTCTAACCTTTGCTGTACGGGCACATAACTTCTCACACGTGGAACTTAAACATGCTGTAAACCATTACTGCTGAAAGTGACACTCAATACTAAGACCATCTCATACAGCCAAAGAGTCACAGTTCCCTCAGTTCACTGAGTCTGTATTTGACCACCAAGCAACCACTTACATCTATTGCATTTTATTCTTCCATATTCTTTCCAATATTCTCACCTACTTCTACCACTCACCTGCTCAGTAGGGGCAATTAACAGTGGCTCTGGGATGCAGAAAAAATATGGAGCATTTAAAAGAAAGCCACAGCAAGAACGTGCGAAATCCACACAAGCAGCACCCCAGGTCAGGATTGAACCCAAGTTATTGGAGCTATCAGGCAGTGGCTTTACTCTGCCATCCCAAATCTTGAATGCTTATTCGATCTCATTGGTGCTAATTGTCATAGGACTCTTAAACAGTCTACCAATTGAAGGCACAGGCTCAAGTGGATGAGATTATGGCTCATTTGTTACTTGGTGGAAAGGAATGGTGACAATTAGTTCTCTAAGCAAAAGGAAGGCGATTTTTTAAGTCACTGAAAGATACACAGGGGAATTGAAGAAGCAGATGGAGAATAGCCAGATTGGAAATTATTACCAATCTTAGCCTGACAACCCTTCTTCACAAACTCAGTTTAATTAAAGTATTTTATATCATTACTTAGTAATAGGTGAGAGTCATATTTCTCAGAGCAGTGCATTTTTGATCTTCCTACATGAAGGTTTGAATATTAGAGTGGATACTAGCCAATAACAAAAAAGTTCCAGTTTATGAATCTGCTGGAGACATCAAAGAGTGAAGTGACAATTGTTTTACTGTGATTTCAAATGATCAGAAAAGATTAATTCTGTTCTAAGATGTAGACGCAGCGATTTACTAAACAAATGTGCCAACTGTGAGGCAAGTTTCTCAGGCTATTTTATATGGCCTGTGAAATGTGATATTTCAGGATAGAAGTAAGACATCAAGTTCATCAGCAAGGTGATCTTGAGACATGTCCCACCTCATCTCTAATAGATGGGTATTGGAGATTCTGAATCCTGTGCAGGCAAGTCATTTTGCTGACTAACTGGTCCATGAAGATGAGGTATCCCCCGCAAAGGGCTCATTATCTCCAACAGAGTTATATTTCTGAGTTAGGATCATGAAGAACAATTTTTAGGCTATTATCAAGGTGGCATTGTAAATGACAACTGAATCATTAGCATATTACAAACAAAATGCACAGTCGTGCAGATGTCTACAATACTCACATTCTTCAATCATATGCAAGATCCACAATCACTGCAGTAAAAAGCTTCCTTCATCATTATTCAGTCACTAAATTATTGGAATTATATAGGGCTAGCTGGAAATAATTTATGAATGACATATTCCCTGTTAAATGACTTAATCAGTTCTTGAAAAAGATTAATCTGTCGCTCTACGACAATTGCCACTACATCTGTCATTCACCTAGCCCAGACACACCTGAAAAACATGGACACTTATGTCAGAACTTTAAAGAACAAACTTCTACTCCTTGGTTTAAATTCACCACTGGGCTAGCAAATAGATCTCAGAGACTCGCTTGCACAACCGTTCCTCCCTCTCCATCATCCATAACACCGGTGTCCCCCAGGGTGTGTGCCGAGCCCATTGCTGTACACTCTGCTCATACATTACTGCATGGCCAATCACCTATGTAATCATATCATCATGTCTGCTGATGACACGACGGTGGTGGGGCTCATGACCAACAACGATGAGACGGCCTAGCAGCGGTCCCCAACCACCGGGCCGCAAAGCATGCGCTACCGGGCTGCGAGGAAACGATATGAATTGGCGATAGGAGTCAGCTGCACCTTTCCTCATTCCCTGTCATGCCCACTGTTAAGCCATTACGCATGTGAGGTCATTATGCACTCGTCATGCTCTTCAGCACGGGAGGGAGATCAACTCCTCGAGCTTGCAAATGATGGTGGGCTGAAAAGTATGTTTGACATAACATCTCTGCCGGCATTCTGGATCAAAGTCAAGGCTAAAAATCCTGAGATAGCCACGAAAGCACTGAAAACGTTGCTTCCATTTCCAATATATCTCTGCAATGAATGCAACGAAAACTAAATTGCAGAATAGACTGGACATAAGGAACCCCCTTCGAGTATCGCTGTCTCCCATCACCCCTCGATGGGACCGTCTTGTTGCAGGGAAACAAGCCCAGGGGTCCCACTGATTCAGTGATATTGGTGTGTTGCAATGATTTTATATGTTCATACGGGGAAAATATGCGCTGCGTGTTTAATATCCAAATGTTACTTAAAATGTTATGATGCTATTGACTTACTTATATAACCATATAACAATTACAGCACAGAAACAGGCCATCTTGGCCCTTCTAGTCCGTGCCGAACGCTACTCTCACCTAGTCCCACCGACCTGCACTCAGCCCATAACCCTCCATTCCTTTCCTGTCCATATACCTATCCAATTTTTCTTTAAATGATAATATCGAACCTGCCTCTACCACTTCTACTGGAAGTTTGTTCAACACTTACTTCAAGCTCCCCTGTCCTCCCCTGATAATTGACTTATCACTATATTCATGCATGGAAAATATGCGCTGTGTGTTTAATATTAAATTCGTTAGATAAACCCTTTTAGAAACGAAATTGAGTGTGTTAGCTAATTATCACCTATATTCCAGTCATGATTAACACCTCCCACCCCCGAACAGAATTGCCAAAAACGATTTGTAGAAAAAAACGTACACGCATGCGCAAGTTATGCATGCGTGCTGGTGCCCGCGCAAGGCTTCATAGTCTTTCTCGGGGTAAACCCAGCGTATTTGACTGCTACTCTTGTCCGTTGGCAACCCTATCACCACCACCCCCTCAAACCCCGGTCAGCCGGTCTGCAAGAATATTGTCAATATGAAATCGGTCCGCAGTGCGAGGAAGGTTGGGGACCCCTGGCCTATAGAGAGGAGGTGGAACAGCCCGAGGCCTGGTGCCAGGCAAATAACCTCTTCCTCAATGTCAACAAGACAAAGGAGATGGTTATGGACTTCAGGAGAACTTGCACACTCACACCCCTCTTTACATCAGCAGCACAGCAGTGCAAACTATGAGCAGTTATAAATACCTGAGTGCACATCACACACAACATCTCATGGTCCCAGAACATATCCTACACAGTCACGAAAGCTCAACAACACATCTACTTTCTGAGGGGGCTGAAGAGATCTGGACTTTTCACATCCATACTCAATGTCATTCAACAGATGCATGGTAGAGAACATCCTAACAGGCTGCATCACTGATTGGTATGGAAACTGCAGTGTGTGGGCAGGAAGGCTCGACAACAAGTAGTCAAATCTCCCCGGCGTAGCAGTGGCACCAACCAACCCACCATTAAGGACGCGCATTGAGAAAGGTGCCAGAAAAGGGCCAGACATGTCATAAAAGATCCCACTCATTCTGCTCATGGATGGTTTATCAGGGAGGAGACTCAAGCTTGGTTTATACTTCTGCGTCAACGCGTCACTGTAAGGTCTGCGTCGCCGCAAAACATATGCAAAGCCGACGCAGAACCCTATGCGAGAGCTTGTGTTGCTGCGACGCGCACCTCTCCCAAAATGTAACTGCACGTCACGGCAACGCAGAACGCAACAACTGTGATTGGTCCGCTTGGTAGCATCGCATGTCATCCTACACTGCAATAGCTTCCCATTGGGTGACTGAAGATCAGGGAAGGAACTCTGGCTGCAATGCTTTCCATAAAGCTTTACTGACCTCCAAAATTATGAAGGACACATTTCGCACGAGAAAAGACGCTCACATCTTATTTACCCCGAGACTACCATGACCATGAAGCCTTGCGCGGGCAGGTGAGTGCGAATGCGTGATGTGCGCGAATTGTCAAGCTACGCAGACACACCAATGCACAAGTATAAATGCTCACAACGCGCGTAGGCCACTTGCGTAGGTTACTGCATCCAGTTAACGCAGAAGTATAAACCAGGCTTTAGTACTATCCACACCAGGATCACCAGAATCAAAAATAGTTACTTTCCCCAAGCAGGAAGGCTGATCAACACCTCCAGCACTACTTTATTATTTCCTATTAGTCACCTTATGTACAGCCTGGTGTCACTTTATAGACATACAATTTATATATAAAATCTATCTTATGTAGTTATATTTACTGTGTTTTTTGTGCTACATTGGATCCGGAGTAATTTCACTTCCCTCATACTTGTGTACAGAAAATGACATCAAACAACCTTGAAAGTTGAATCTTGAAATAAATGCATCACTTACAGCATTTCAGTTGGACAGAAATTGCTCATTTATATTGAAGCCATCATGTATCATCTTGAAACCTGAATGATTATTTGTAAATGAACAAGTAATTAAAACAAATTATACACATTAATTTTGTGTATGCTGGAAGATTTCTTACCCCTCTCTCCAGAAGCATATCCCGGAAGTGATTAATACGTTCTTCCAAGGGGACAACAGTTCTGTGCGGGGTATTTCCCAGGTTTTTCCCATCCATTTCTTCTTTTGCTGGATTAGTGATATCTGGCTCTTCAGTTCTTTAAAAAATATTTTCATAATATTGATTAAAAGTCACAAATGGCTATATAATTTTATTTTTAGAAACAGTATCTTATTGAAACCATTCTATGTTTTCAAGAGGATGTGCTTATTTAGCAGCATTTCACAAGTCTTAGTCTTAATCACAACTAGGTTTTTTCATGTTATATTAATTCACTGACATAGGATATCCAGAAAATGTCCACATTTAAGGTACACTCTCAAACCAAGAGTATGAGCCAACACTGCCATAATCTTTTTTAACAGTAAAATAAATTTCTGAATTATAAAAAAAGAACATGATCCACAAAAGCAAAAAAAAACAAGATGCTCTTATTTCCCATTTTGCTTGTGCTGTTTTATCTACATTCAGGATTGCCCTGGAGCCTACAAGAATTAAAAGCTAATTTCCAACAAAAGCAGGTAACCCACTAGGGCAATATCAAATAAGTTGCTTAAAATTGAAGCATAAAAAATGTCGCCCCTAATGTTCTCATAGCCTTTACATTTGCTACAAAATAACATTCAAAAAGATTACTTTCCAATCCAAAGTAACATAATGCTAATTGGCATGAGACAGGGGTACCATGGACATGTGGCTGCATCAGCCGTTTAACTATAAGAATTTGGAAAGGAATACATATTGTGGCTACTAATTATAAAACTTTGAAGGATAATTCCAAGAGCTCTCAGCAGTTGCAGGAGATCAGGATGGAAGTTCCTGCAGCTTGTCAGACACAATCAATCACTCCCACTGCTCCAATGCTATTTCAGCACCTACCTGAGTAGGTGCAAAACTCAACAGGCTTGTGAGTAAAAACAATTCTCCATCTATATCCCCATAATGGGTAGTACCTTTTCCCATGAAAGTAGATAGACTGGACACATTGAAACATTGTCAACCTAGCACACTCTTAAGAATAAAAATGAAATTTGAAACTGAGGGGGCAAACTGACAATATCCTCTGCTATTTGATTTCCTTTTACTTTAGCAGAGTTATTTATATTGGAGTCTTTTCAAAGATTTGTTTTAGAAAATATAGCCATTTCATTACAATATAAATCGCACAAAATTAAAATAAGTTTAGCACTAAAAGTGAATTTCCAGAATTGTGTTCACCAAAGCAGTATAAGTAACTGAAGTGTAAATATGTATATAAATCTATATCAAACCATTGTTGACATACATTAATTTGCATATTTACAGTTCTTCAGTTACCTATATATTATGCATTAGTACAATTATAATATGAACATCAAGACAGCAGAGCTTTTTATAGTCATCAGCATTTTTATGCATTATTTATATCAGCAATGGTTTAAATTAACATTGTTAAACTTCATTATATTCCCGCAAAACTTAGTCTTTTAATTATATAGTGTTTGTTATTGTATTCTATTCCACCAAGGTTAACCAGAACATCAATGTGCCTTGTTTGATTTTCAGGTTTAGATAAAAAAAATCACCACATCGGCAACAGGACTGCAATTAACTTTTAGTGAAGAATTCCTATATTTTTATGTTTGAACATTAAATTATTTGATAGAAGTAACTTCATCTAATTCAAAATCCGACAAGAGGATATTTTTGGATAAATGTAATTAGTCTGTGGACATTTCTGAAAGATACAGTTATGAGGGAGCAACATTATTGTATGGAGAGCTACTGCATCCATCAGTGTATCATACTAAGCTGCAGTCATAGCAATGACTACAAATTTAAGTGTTGTTAATATTTAACATATTTGCAGTTCCCTGACCTTCTTAACGCTTGAGTTTATATTAGGCAAATGTTCAAGTTTGCTAATTAACTGCTCAATCATCTGTTGTAATATTCTGTAAAAGACGTAATGACTATTGCACTCAATGGGAATCTAAGTCAGCAAACGCTCTGCCCAATTAAAATAAAATTTTGGTTAAGGGTAATGTTATGACACTTATGACGATAAGTGTTTCACCTAATAGTACAAAGGTAATGATTAGCAACACACATCAAAGTTGCTGGTGAACGCAGCAGGCCAGGCAGCCTGAAACGTCGACTGCACCTCTTCCTAGAGATGCTGCCTGGCCTGCTGCGTTCACCAGCAACTTTGATGTGTGTTGCTTGAATTTCCAGCATCTGCAGAATTCCTGTTGTAAAGGTAATGATTAACTTATTTTCATATATCCTGATCAGCAAAAAGCTCACAATGTACCATTACATCTGCTTGTCAAAAGATATTTATTAATTTTAGATATTTTTGCAGGTTGGTGTTATTTTTTCAAAAACCACGTACAATATTCACAGGATGATGGACAGTTGTGATGTTCTGTTGTTCATACAAACAAATTTCACCCCACTTGTGTCTAATTGAAACATAAATGTAAAAATTCTGGACAAACAGTTAAAGGAAATGGTCATCTTGTTTATTAATGATGTTCAATACATTTTATAAATTTGAAAGCTGCTATGTATCTTAACTGACCCATACACATGTCACTGTGTTGTCCTGGCATCAGCAGAAAAGACATCAGTGCATGTATGCACCATCGCTTGAATAAGCCATATTTAATGAAACCCAAAGTCCAGATTGAATAGAATCAAAAGGCAATGCAAAGTGTTTAATTTTATTGTTTGCATCTTGGGAAAGAAGATTGCTTTATATACCTTGAACTGTATTCAGTCTCCTTATTTCACAATAGCCCCATTAGAACTGCAAAACGCAGCCAGATTAAGGAATAAATGAATATACTACTGAATTTATAATTGTTAAATGATAATGGCTCAAGAAATAAATATTTTAATCTGGAAAAAAATTTCATAAAAGTTAATTTAAATCTTTTGAAACAATTAATGATTAAAATGTTTTAGAATACAGTTAAATTTTACAAAATTAGCAATAGTGGATACATTGATTTATGAAATTTAAGAGACAAAAATATTTATCAAAGTCAAAAAAATAACTTTCATACTTGTTTCTCTTTGTTTTCATCAGGTGTTCTTCATTTGCCTCTTCTTGATTAGAAGTGCCATCTTTTGCTAATAACGTAAGACAAGTTTTGATTACGACAATGCCTATTACTTATTTTTGATGGATAAATGCAATAAATACACATTTGTAGAATACATAATGATTTAAAGATTGAGAACTTTTGACCCAGAATTTGCAGTCAAAACTGAGATGCCTGCATCAGCTAATTCCCTACGAAAGACTTGGTATTTTACTTCTATCATTTCCCTGGGGGGAACTTCATGAAAAAGAAACTGGCTTAGTTTCCCTGTGTTGGTAAGGCCTAACTTTGAGAAGAGGAAATAAGTACAAAGTTACACAGCATGAAAACAGGCCCTATGGCTAAATTCGTTATAGCCAACCAAGATATCTTCCTGAACGAAAGCTCCCTTCTCCCTTTCCCTGAACTCACCAATTTAGCTGAATACTTACTAAGTCAATACTCATACAAGTGGATAGGGTGATAATGAAGACATACACCAATGACGTATTGAGTATAAAAGTTGGTAAGTCATGTTGCAACTGTGCAAAACTTCGGTGAGACCACATTTGAAGCTTGGCATGCATTTTTGGAAGTTACACTGCAATGAGGATGTGTAGGCTTTGAGAAAAGTTTCACTAGGATGTTGTATGGATTGAGAGTGTTTGCTATAAGGAGAGGTTAGACAAATTTGCATTGTTTTCTCTGGAGTGTCATATATTGAGGGGGTGGCTGGATAGAAGTATTTAAAGTTACGAAAGGCAGAGGTAGGTTAAATGATCAGAGTCTTTTACCATTTTCCAGGGTGGAAATGTCAAATACTATATAGCATATGTTTAAGGGGAGGAGGGAAATTTTAAAGCAAATGTGTAAGGCAAGTTTTTTTCTAGGGAGTGTGACAGGTGCCTGGGATGTGTTTCACGGGAATGTAGTGGAAGCAGCTACTATAGTAATGTTTAAAGGTATCTTACTCACTGGAATTTAGAAGAATGTGAGGGGATCTCATTGAAACCTACTGACTGTTGAAAGGACTAGAAATGGTGGACATGGAGAGGATGTTTCTTATGATGTGGGTATCCAGAACTAGAGGGCACAGCCTCAAAATTGAGGGACAACCTCTTAGAACAGAGAAAAGGAGGAATTTTTTTAGCCAGATAGTAGTGAATCTGTGGAATGCTCTGCCACAGACTGTGGTGGAGGCCAAATATGTGGGTATATTTAAAGCGGAAGTTGATAGTTTCCTGATCAATCGGAGCATCAAAGGATATGGCAAGAAGGCAGGTGTATGGAATTGAGTGGGATCTGGGATCGGCCATGGTGAAATGGTGGAGCAGGCTCGATGGACTGAATGGGCTAATCCTGCTTCGATGTCTTATGGTCTTGGACTCATGAACAGGTGGGGAATGGAGGGATATGGACTATGTGCAGCCGGGTGGGATTAGAAAAGATTGGCAACATGGTCGGCTCAGTCGCAATGGGCCAAAGGGAGTGTTCCTGTGCTGTACTAATTTATGTTCTATACACTACAGTAAAATGGCAAATTAATTTATTATTTCACATGTATCAAAATAAAGCAAAAATTTGTCTTGCATGCTATTCTTGCAGATCAATTCACTCCAACAGCGCACTGACATAGTACAAAAGAAAAACAATGTTGGAATTAACTAATTCATTCCTATCTAAGGAATTTTCTTTAACTGACCTATGTGACAAGAATACACATAGATAAGATGTTAGCTGTCCTGTGTGATCAGCAGTTGGTCTGCCACCTGTCTTCAGGGGAGAGAGAGAGATAAGGAAAACAATGGAGCAGCATTTGGAGATGTGTAATGAAGGGGAAGGAGAGCTGTCAAGAGCGGCTCCCCCTTTGAAGCCTGAACTGTTTGAAGTGATGAACAGGCGATACCCCAGCAGGGGGATAAAAAGGGACAGGTTCGCTAAGGCGACACACACGACACCTGAGGTAACGAGACCCTGGAAGCGGTGCACCTCTCACAAGTCGGTGGGAAATACCAGGCCATAAACGCACAGGGTGGAAAGGCACGATCGGCGGGAACCTGGTGTGTGTCCACCCTTGCCTGGATGCCAGGTTCAGCGCAGAGAAATGGTCGTATCTAGAAATGGAGGGGTCATGGTCGGTGACCTCAGATGACATCACAAAGGGCTCGCCCGAAAGCTGACTGCAAAGGTCTGTGTGTGGAAGCTGTTTTGAATATTCATTCGTTTTGCTCTCTCTCCTTCCCCCCCCCACTGTCCATCGTCATGGCAACGATTACTGCGAACTGAACTGAACTTTGCGTCATTTTGAAACTGGTCATTTACCCCTAGACAACGATAGAGCTTGATTGATCCTGTTATCTTAATTCTGTGTACATGTATGTTTATCATTGCTGAACTGTTGCATTCATTATCCTTTTAATTAGAGTACTGTGTTGCTTGTTTCTTTAATAAAACTTTCTTAGTTCTAGTAATCCAGACCCCAACTGAGTGATCCATTTCTGCTGGTTTGGCAACCCAGTTACGGGGTACGTAACATAAGTGGGGTTCTCGTCTGCGATTTTGAATGCTAAATTTGGGACGAAGTAAATTGATTGGGTCAAAATTCCCGAAAGAAAGAAAAGACAAACAGCAGAAATGGAGGCTGAGGAATTTATAAAGGCGCCGACCTTGGAGGCATTAGACGATGCCAGGAAATAGGAATTGGTAGCTGTGGCCAAACGGTTGAATCTTGCTAAGGGGAAGTCGACAATGAGGAGGGAGGAGATACACAGAGCTATTGTAGAGCACTATGTACCTAAAGGTGTGTTTCCCCAAGGCGAGCTGGAGGTGGTGCCTATTGAAAAACCTGCCGGAGACGTGGTACAGGTGCAGCTTGAAAAACTGAGACTCGAGCACGAGTTCCAGGTACGGCAGTTGGAGCGAGAAGAGAAGGAGAGAGAGTTAGAAAGGCAAGAGAAAGAGAAAGAGTTAGAAAGGCAGGAGAGAGAGAGGGAGAGAGAGAGACAGTGGGAGCGAGAGGAGAAACAGAGGGAAAGGGAATTCGAGCTGGAGAAGTTAAAGATAAAGGCAGAGCAGAGGCTCATGCCGAACCAAGGTGGAGGGTTCCGGGCGACCCAGGAGGTTAGGCTGGTTCCCCCATTTGACGATACCGACGTGGATCGGTACTTTCTCCATTTCGAAAAGGTGGCTATAAGTCAGGACTGGCCGAGGGATAAGTGGGTTGTTTTGCTTCAGAGTGTACTGAAAGGGAAAGCCCAAGAAGCTTACTCAGCTTTGTCCGTGGAAGATGCCCAGAGGTATGAGGTGGTGAAAGAGGCCATCCTCAGGATTTATGAGTTGGTCCCGGAGGCATACCGGCAGAGGTTCCGGAATGCGAGGAAGCAGTGGGACCGCACGTATTTAGAGTTTGCCCGTGAGATGCAGACATATTGTGAGCGTTGGTGCGCCTCAAAGGGGGTAGAGGGGGATTATGACAGACTGCTGCAGCTGATCCTGATTGAGCAGTTTAAAGGTTGTGTCCCTGAGGGTATGAGACCCTACCTAGATGAGAAGGAGGCAGCCATGTTAGCCGCAACTGCTAAGTTAGTGGATGAGTATGCGTTGACGCATAAAATGAAGTTTTCCCCGAGTAAAGGCTACCAGAAGGGTAGTCAGGATGGCGGGGAGAGTCCACCGGAAAAGTCAGAAAGTAAGCTGGGGACTAGTGAGAAGGATAAGGTAGACCGGGAGCAGTCTGGTAGGAAGTCTCCTGGGATCGTCTGTTATAATTGCGGGAAAGTCGGACATTTTGCGTCCAGGTGTTTTGCCCCAAAGAAGGAGACGGGAAAAGGGAAAACAGCGATTTTGACTGGCTGTATCGAGCTGGTAAATGAACCGCTAGGGAAGGACAGGTCTGCCAAAGTTCAGGAAGGGCGCGAGAAGTTTATCTCGGCCGGATTGGTGTCAGTGAAGGAGGGGTTAAAACCAGTTCCAGTGCGGATCTGCAGAGACACGGGAGCGCGTCAGTCACTAATACTGAAGAGTGTATTAGAGTTTAGCTCAGAGACCCAGACTGGGGAGGTAGAGGTCAAAGGTGTTGGGGAAGGGACAGAGTCAGTCCCTTTGCACCAGATACACTTACAAGGCAACCTGGTCTCTGGACTAGTCACGATTGGGGTGAGGTCCGAATTACCGATGAAAGGCGTGGAAGTCTTGCTCCGTAATGACGTCGCCGGGGGAATCGTGTTCCCAGTCGTGAGATTGACAGGTCAGCCTGCCAGCATTGAGGCCCCGCCCCTGGACTCACAGGTTCATCTTGCGGCTGCGGTAGTAAATTTAGCTGAGACGTTTCTGCCAACCTTGTACGAGAAGGGGGTAGAAAATGAAAAGAAGGACTGTAGTGAGACAAGAGGTAGTGACGGAGCTGAGACAGACTTAGCAGTAGCCCGGAAAGAATTTGTGCAGACGCAGGAGCGAGACGAGGGGCTGATGGTTGTGGCAGAGACAGCTCTCTCTGACACAGACTTGACAAGGGAACTAGTAGGCTATTGTGTGGAGGAGGAAGTGCTAAGGAAGTAAGGCAGACCAAGTACCGTGCCCGCAGATGAGGAACCGGGGGTGGTGCAAAAGAGTTATGGGGATGAGGTTTTTAACCTGGCCCACCAGGTACCCCCCGGTGGACATTTTGCGGTACTGGAGGGAACAGTTGGTGGAATCATGAAAGAGGTTTACTGGCTGCCCAGGAGGAAGGATGTTATTGATTATGACCGACACGGACTGAGACGGTCACAGGCTTTTGATATGCTAACAAACCTAGTCAATGTTAGTGCGGAAATCAATGAAGCTAGGGTCCCCCTGATAAGAGAAAAAAACCATTTTGAAAAGATGAGTATGGTATCGACCTGATGGGAGAAGGCTATTGTTTTGGCCAGGTCTGCTGATAAGGTCACTCCCTTAATCCCCGAACAAAGCGACTCTTTAGGAGAAGTAATTAAACGACTCGCACCCGTGTGTTTGATTGTCCCGAGGCGATGCAAAGAACTGGGACGCTGGGTGGTGTCTGTTACAATAGGTTAGCCTAGTGAGCAACATCCATATAGAATGAATAATTCAGTGACTAAAGGGCTGACGAACACAGAGGTGTGTACTGGCAATTTAATACGGCTGTCTGAAGCCAGCTTGATGGTGAACCTTGAAAAAAATGAGTTTGGCCACACGAAGGTCACTTACCTGGGAATTGTGGTGACACAGGGGCAGCTGGCAGCGATGCAAGCTACAGTGCAGGCTATCGCAGACATCCCAACCCTGGCAGACAAGAGGGCCCTCAGAAGGCTCTTGGAGATGGTGGGGTACTGTAGGAAGTTTTGCAATAACTCTGCGGTCACTACCCCGCCCCCTCCTACTAAGCCCTTGCGAGAGAAAACTAAGTCGGAATGGGACGACCCTTGTTATTGTGGTCCGGGATAAAACCAAATGAGAGGTTATATTGATCGCAATTCATCAGTGTTTTTGGCCACTATGAAGTTTGCTAAGTTGGAGCCTGGTCTAAGGGATTATTAATAACACATATAAAAGGAACAGAAAATATGATGGCTGACTGTCTGTCAGGTGTTGACAACTTCAAACTCGCTGTATTAGCCAAATAGCTGATAAAGATATATATTTGTGTGTGTATCAAATAATGTATTCATGTTTGTAATTTTTACCCCCCAGTAAAAATCCTTAAAGGGGGGAAGTGTGACAAGAATACACATAGATAAGATGTTAGCTGTCCTGTGTGATCAGCAGTTGGTCTGCCACCTGTCTTCAGGAGAGAGAGAGATAAGGAAAACAATGGAGCAGCATTTGGAGATGTGTAATGAAGGGGAAGGAGAGCTGTCAAGAGCGGCTCCCCCTTTGAAGCCTGAACTGTTTGAAGTGATGAACAGGCGATACCCCAGCAGGGGGATAAAAAGGGACAGGTTCGCTAAGGCAGGACACACATGACACCCGAGGTAACGAGACCCTGGAAGCGGTGCGCCTCTCACAAGTCGGTGGGAAGTACCGGGCCATAAACGCACAGAGTGGAAAGGCACGATCGGCGGGAACCTGGTGTGTGTCCACCCTTGCCTGGGTGCCAGGTTCAGCGCAGAGAAACGGTTGTATCTGGAAACGGAGGGGTCACGGTCGGTGACCTCAGATGACATCACAAAGGGCTCGCCCGAAAGCTGACTGCGAAGGTCTGCGTGTGGAAGCTGTTTTGAATATTCATTCGTTTTGCTCTCCTCCTCCCCCCCACTGTCCATCGCCAT
Source organism: Mobula birostris (assembly GCF_030028105.1). Classification (NCBI taxonomy): domain Eukaryota; kingdom Metazoa; phylum Chordata; class Chondrichthyes; order Myliobatiformes; family Myliobatidae; genus Mobula; species Mobula birostris. The sequence continues at coordinate 44,182,114 of NC_092390.1, forward strand.
GGCAACGATTAGTGCGAACTGAACTGAACTTTGCGTCATTTTGAAACTGGTCATTTACCCCTAGACAACGATAGAGCTTGATTGATCCTGTTATCTTAATTCTGTGTACATGTATGTTTATCATTGCTGAACTGTTGCATTCATTATCCTTTTAATTAGAGTACTGTGTTGCTTGTTTCTTTAATAAAACTTTCTTAGTTCTAGTAATCCAGACTCCAACTGAGTGATCCATTTCTGCTGGTTTGGCAACCCAGTTACGGGGTACGTAACACCTATAAAAGTGAGGGATTTTTCAGAAGCTTCATCTTGGCTTCTTCTTTATTCCTTTGTTCCCTCTTAGCATTGTTTCTCAGCTCTTTGTTTAGTTTGCTTAGCATTTGTATGCTGTTTGTACTCTAAAATGAACTGAAATCTTGGAATTAAGACTGCTCATCATTCCTGACTCCTGGAAGAACCCTAAGGAACAGAAAGTTAAAGGAGACCTAGCAACAATAACAGAGTGCAGAACAAAGCGTTTCAGTTACAGAGAAAGTCCAGTGCAATTAGACAAAATGGTCAAGTTCATAATGAGGAAGATTGTAAGGCCAAGAGTTCGTCTTATTGTACTAGTGAATCCTTCAAAAAGCCTAATTTCAACAGCATAGAAACTGTCCTTGAAACTGTTTTCAGGCTTTGCACAATGTGGGGGGTAGTGGGTGGAGAAGAGAGTGTCCACGGTAGGTGGGATCTTCAATTATGCTGGCTGTTTTACCAAGACTACGCAAAGTGTAGACAGAGGAAGGCAGGTTTCTGTGATGCACTGAGCGATGCCTATATACACTGCGGTTACTTGCCATTGTGGGCAGAGCAGTTGCTATACCAAGCCGTCACGTATCTGATGCTTTCTAAGGCACATCAATAAAAGTTGGTAAGAATCAAAGGGGTTCAGGCTCAGTTCTCGTTCATACTCCTTGGTTTATCTAGTTATCAGAGCTGTGAAGAAACTGTCAAGTTTTCCTGGCATTCAGAAACATTCATAAACTTTATTGTGAATATTAAAAAATATAATCAGTTTAAAACGTCCAGGAATAAGTAAAATACTTAAAACCATTTAAATTGTATTCAAAACAATTGTAAGAAAAACTGAAAACACTAACATTTGCCATAGTCTCCAGTAGTCTCCATAGTCTTCTACATCAAGATCAAGATAAGAATTCCCAGTGCTGGATCTAACATGACAGATCACTCAACTCTGCACCTTCCCCTACCCTCCTCCACCTCCAGCCATTCCAACAGTACACCACCTTCAGATACTTCTGTATTCCACAAGCTCAAAATTGCATATATAGTAACTTTGGGTGTGGCGAATTATTCACAGTTACATTAATTATACTTTATACTTTATTGTCACCAAACAATTGATACTAGAATGTACAATCATCACAGCGATGTTTGATTCTGCGCTTCCCACTCCCTGGATTACAAATATTAAATATTAAAAATAGTAAAAATTAGTAAATATTAAACATTTAAATTATAAATCATGAATAGAAAATAGAAAAATGGAAAGTACAGTAGTGCAAAAAAACTGAGAGGCAGGTCTGGATATTTGGAGGGTATGGACCAGATCCAGGTCAGGATCCGTTCAGCAGTCTTATCACAGTTGGAAAGAAGCTGTTCCCAAATTTGGCCGTACGAGTCTTCAAGCTCCTGAGCCTTCTCCCGGAGGGAAGAGGGACGAAAAGTGTGTTGGCTGGGTGGGTCGTGTCCTTGATTATCCTGGCAGCACTGCTCCGACAGTGTGCGGTGTAAAGTGAGTCCAAGGACGGAAGATTGGTTTGTGTGATGTGCTGTGCCACGTCCATGATCGTCTGCAGCTTCTTCCGGTCTTGGACAGGACAACTTCCATACCAGGTTGTGATGCACCCTAGAAGAACGCTTTCTACTGTGCATCTATAAAAATTAGTGAGGGTTTTAGGGGACAGGCCAAATTTCTTTAGTTTTTTCAGGAAGTAAAGGTGCTGGTGGGCCTTCTTGGCAGTGAACTCTGCTTGGCTGGACCAAGTCAGGTCATTTGTGATATTGACCCCAAGGAACTTAAAGCTTTTGACCTGTTCCACTTGCGCACCACCGATGTAAATTGGGTTGTGCGGTCCACCAGTCCTTCTGAAGTCAACAACCAATTCCTTCGTTTTGCTGACGTTGAGGGTTAGATTATTGTCTTCGCACCATGCCACCAGGTTCTTAATTTCCTCTCTGTACTCAAACTCATCATTACCCGAGATACGGCCTACAATTGTTGTGTCATCAACAAACTTATATATTGAGTTTGATGGAAACTTGGCTACACAATCATGGGTGTACAGTGGGTACAGCGGGGGGCTGAGTACACAGCTTGTGGGGCTCCGGTGCTCAGAGTGATTGTAGGGGAGAGCTTGTCCCCTATTTTTACAGCCTGGGTCCTGTCTGTGAGGAAGTTGAAGATCCAGCTGCAGATCTGAGTGCTAAGGCCCAGGTTCCGGAGCTTAGGAATCAGTTTATTTGGAATGATGGTATTAAAGGCAGAGCTGTAGTCAATGAAAAGGAGCCCTACGTAGGTGTCTTTATTCTCCAGGTGTTCTAAGGAGGAATGTAGGGCCAGAGAGATGGCATCTGCCGTTGACCTGTTGCTCCGGTAGGCGAATTGCAAAGCGTCGAGGTTGACCAGTAGGCTGTGGTTGATGTGTGCCATGACCAATCTCTCGAAGCACTTCATAGCAATTGATGTCAGAGCCACAGGTTGAGAGTCATTCAGGCATGCCACCTTGCTCTTCTTCGGCACTGGGATTATCGTTGCCTTCTTAAAACACAAGGGGATCTTAGACTGTAGCAAGGAGCAGTTGAAGATGTCAGCAAACACTCCAGCTAGCTCGCTTGCACAGGCCCGGAGAACCCTTGCCAGGATGCCATCTGGGCCCGTCGCCTTCCTTGGATTTATCTTCAGGAAGGCCCTTCTGACGTCCTCCTCGGTGACGATGAATCTCGATGCCACCAGGTCCAGTTCATCCAGAGGGAGCGGGATGCTCCTCTTCTAATTAATTCTTCCTTTCAGAATCTGGTCTATCATTTTCACTCTTGGTGACTTCTCAAGGTAAGTTGGTGATGTTTTTAAAATGGAATTTAAAAAAAAGAATATACTGTACTGATTATGCTTGGCCCAGCTGACATCCCTATGGTGTAATACAGACACGTGTTCCTTTCTTCACTATTTCTGCAGCAGCATTTATTTATCCCTGTGGATCTGATCAAGCTGGAGACCTGTCTACTATTGTATTCCCATGATGGAGTGATCCACAACAGGCACCAGGCACATTGCCCACTCACAGACCTTACCACTGACTTCTAAAACAGCTCAAATATTTTCAAAAAACAAGCATAAATCCACAAAAGTGTCACCTAAAAACGTAACCATGAAGTAAAATGCAAAGCAGTGAACAAACCACTTACTTGCATTTACATTTTCAGTGAAGTTTGGCAATCAATTTCAAATAAATGGGGTTGAGCTAGATGTCACTTGTATCTTCTCCTCTCTAACTGAGCCCCAACCCAAGACCCTTGAGGAAGATACTGCAGAAGGTCAGTCAAATGTAACAAAATCCTTTGATTTAGAATTATTTACATACGAAAGAATGATCCAGTTTATTAGTTTATCTTCTAGCTATCACTGGATTCAACTACATCAGCAGATCAGAAGAATACAATGACTCCATCGATGTAGAGTGGGGATCAGGTTTGGAAACAAGGGTGAAGACAAGTTGTGAACATTGCTTTGGAGATTCAACCCAGTACCTACATCCCACAAACATTAACTCCCTTCCCTACCTCCTCTTCCAACTATTATCAGATAGCTGTCAACATTTTCAGCAAAATATGATAGGGAGGTTATTGAAGAACCTTCATAATAACCTCAGAAACTCTAAGCTGGAGCTCAGACTCATAAAGGGCTGCTCTTCACTTCTTGCTAAATCAACAATTGATCAATTAATCTCTGAACACTTTAATGAGGTTACTATTTACTGTGCAATATGGCACACCAATGCATGTTCTTACTGCTTCCGGTTCTTACTCTGATAGATATTAATTTTTGTACTTAAATTATATTTACATTTCCATTTTAATTTCCATCCAAGAATTGCACAAGGAATATTCTTGTCTTTCTAGGCATTTCAAACATAAGTATAATGCTAATTCACAGTGAAAACAAACGGGATTTGAGAAGATCAAACCATCCGTCAGCAGTAATTTTTACCCTTGAGTACCCCGCCTCTAGACTGCTACACGCAGAGAAAAGTGATGCAAACACAGCTGAGCAGCCACATAAACTTCGTATCAGCTCAACATGTCAAACTTACTATTCTTTGTGCCAATGATGTAATCGAGTGATTTGTCAGATTAGTGGCCTAACAGTTAAATCATCCCCAAGGAAATATGATTATCATAGTAATGATCTTACCCCTTCTAAATTTTATAGTCCTGTTGCCTTTTTGTCACAGGTTTTCACAATATCCTCCAAGAGAACTACAACATTGTCATTGGCTTTGGAGGCTTGCGTGCTGCAATGACTCGGAGAACTACGTTGGCTGGAGTCAGGGCTTTTTGCTTTAGCTCTTGGTAGGGTCACCCATGCTAAACAGGTCAACAGGTAGAGGTCAGACTAAGAGTGGTCCTGCAGTCAGGGCTACCAACCCTGATTAGTAAAACAAAATTGTTATGGAAATAGTAATGAAGAATCATTCTATAGCTGAGTGGTCATGGACAGAGAGAGAAGGAGAACCTTTATGTCCTCGTTGTCCATGGGAATGGTACCGGAGGATTGGAGGGAGGCGAATGTTGTTCCCTTGTTCAAAAAAGGTAGTAGGGATAGTCCCGGTAATTATAGACCAGTGAGCCTTACGTCTGTGGTGGGAAAGCTGTTGGAAAAGATTCTTAGAGATAGGATCTATAGGCATTTAGAGAATCATAGTCTGATCAGGGACAGTCAGCATGGCTTTGTGAAGGGCAGATCGTGTCTAACAAGCCTGATAGAGTTCTTTGAGGAGGTGACCAGGTATATAGATGAGGGTAGTGCACTGGATGTGATCTATATGGATTTTAGTAAGGCATTTGACAAGGTTCCACACGGTAGGCTTATTCAGAAAGTTAGAAGGCATGGGATCCAGGGAAGTTTGGCCAGGTGGATTCAGAATTGGCTTGCCTGCAGAAGGCAGAGGGTGGTGGTGGAGGGAGTACATTCAGATTGGAGGATTGTGACTAGTGGTGTCCCACAAGGATCTGTTCTGGGACCTCTACTTTTCGTGATTTTTATTAACGACCTGGATGTGGGGGTAGAAGGGTGGGTTGGCAAGTTTGCAGACGACACAAAGGTTGGTGGTGTTGTAGATAGTGTAGAGGATTGTCAAAGATTGCAGAGAGACATTGATGGGATGCAGAAGTGGGCTGAGAAGTGGCAGATGGAGTTCAACCCAGAGAAGTGTGAGGTGGTACACTTTGGAAGGACAAACTCCAAGGCAGAGTACAAAGTAAATGGCAGGATACTTGGTAGTGTGGAGGAGCAGAGGGATCTGGGGGTACATGTCCACAGATC